>NW_026623056.1:81861255-82208755 GCF_023065955.2 Ursus arctos | reverse complement strand
TGTCCTAATCCCTCCTTATAGGGACAGCAGTCATCTTGGGTTAGAGCACATTCCAATGATGACATAGGACCTTAATTACGTCTTTCTAGACCCTATCTCCAAATACAGTCATGTTCTGAGGTCCTGGCGGTGAGAACTTCAGTGTATGAATTTGTGGGGGAGGGGGGCCACAATTCAGCCCAGAACACTCCCTCTGCGTGCATCCAATGCAGTCTGGTATTTTCTCTTCTGTTCTTTTAAAAATTCATATTGAGATTCTCTAAAATTTGATTTCACGGTCTGAGAGTGGGACACGACACATGGTTTGAAAAACAGTGGTCAGTACCTTGTCTTTACCCTTCTCTCTGGTGACTGGCCCAGATAACCTTGATAAGGTGCGAGGAAGCCAGGGCCTTCAGATCCTGATGAGACCCCCGCCTGTCCTCAGGGAGATCTGGGGAAGTCCAAAGAGCAAAACTCTGGGCAGGACACGCCCAGATAGAAATCCCAGCTTTACCACTCACTCGCTGTGTGTTCCCGATCTGTGAGAAGGCCCGGATCAGAGGGGCCGGTCAAGCATTCTGGCTTCCTTCCTTCCTGACTTTTGTAAGTCTGAGACGCTAAACCCGTGGGTCCTGATATCAAAATTAAACGTTGGACATGTTATGTCCTTTGGTCTCCCCAGAAACGATCACACAGTGTATCCACGGAACTGGGCAGTCCTTTCTCAAGGGAAATTTTATGCCTCACGCACACAAACCCTCCCATAAATCAGAAATCAGTTCTCTGAGAGTCTGCTTTACAGCCAGCCCTCTTCCCCATGCCTCAGAGAACTGTGTTTCATGTTATATAAAGGAGTTCCTATAATTAGTGTTTCTAATTTGAATTATTTTTTAAAAGAGATTGTTAACATCCTTACCTTTTTTCAATTTAATTCCTAGTGAATTAATTCTAAGTGAATTTCTCTTATGCATAATTAGATTTTTTTCTTTTGAAAAAAAAAGTCTTTAAGTATAAAAAAGGCAAGCTGGTTATTAAATATGAATTTAAATTCTCTCCACCTACATCTCAATGTTCAGTGAAGTTTCTTGGGCCAAGGGCATCGAATAATCCTGCTTTCCAACGCAGGAAGAAAGATGCTGTGTACAAAGCTGATGATGCTAGAACATTCCCTGGGAGAAATTAAGCACCCAGAAGGGGAAAGAGTTGACCTGGGGGTTGGAGACCTGCAGGTTAAGAGAAAAAGGAAAATTCAGAGGCAAGTGCTCAGGAAAAATCACGTACACAAGAACACCTAAAAGGATGCCCTCATTTGGATACAAAAAGAACGTGGGTTCCTTGGTGCCCCCAAGCAGCGAGGACAGCAGGCACTTCTATCAAAACTGACATGGGCCACTTTCCACTTTCTGGCTAAGGAAATTAGGTGAAAGGTGCATTTGAGGGAGAGATCACACCAGCACCATTTTTAAGAACAGAAAGGATACCACCCATGGTGACTGAGATGAAAAGCATTTCTCCACCACTTTTTTTTTTTTTTTGAAGTGTAGTGAACACACAGTGTTGCATTAGTTTCAGGTGTACAACATAGCGATTCATTACGGTGCTCACCGCAAGCCTGGCTCCCGGCTGCCCCCCTACAGCGCGGTTACAATCTCATCTGTGCCCCTTCTTGATTGCACGTATTCCTCCCTCTCCATCTTTCTCACAGGCTTCTTTCTGCCTCCGTAGTCTCACTCCATTTTCTCATCCCACCACCCTGTTTCCAAAGGTTTCCTTTTTCTTCTCTCTTCTCTTTTTCTTCTCCCCCTTTGGTGACATCGTCAGGCATTCCCTGACACTACGCCTAAGCTCCCCCCACCTTCCACACACCTCCACCCCACAATGTGGAATTTAGGGCATGCAAGGCTATTGACCTCGATTCTAGATTTGGTGGTACACACGCCACTGTGCTATGCTACACTTTGGTCCTTGCCATCTGAGAGCTTAGAATCTGTAACAGACAACAGGTAGTGGTCGGCTTTTGCTAGGTAACAAACAATCCCCAAATCTCAGAGGCGCTTCCAGCATTGAACCTTGCTCGTTACATGAGGGCTGCCTGTCAGCTGAGGCTTTGCTCCAGGTGACAGGATGACTTCAGGTCCGCTCCCCATGGAACCCTCCACTCTGGAACCCAGAATGAAGGAACAGCCCCTATGCCTCACGCTGTTCTCTGGCAGAGAGCAGGAGCTCGGGTGACCAAGGCAAACCACAGAACAGCATTTAAAGCTTCTGCTCTGATACGACCTCCATTATTATGTTCGCTCACATTCCATTGGCCAAAGCGAATCGCCTGGCTGAGTCTGTGGATATACTCCACCTACAGGGAGGGAATAAATAGTTGTAACCAAAAATAAACCGACAACAAACAAATGTGTGGGCACAGGCAGGCGACCAGCAGCACACCGAAGCCGGCATCTTGTAGCTGATGATTAATGCGTCAATCTTTCCACCAATCTGGGTAACTCTTTGTCTTTAAAAAAAGATGTTATTTTCTGGGTAAAAAAATTAATTGTGGTTATTATAAAAAGTTTGGAAAATATGGAGGCAAAATAAAAGTAAAAGAGAAAAAACCATCCATAATATCACTACCCAGAGACAATTTTGGTACAGCTCCTTCAGGAATTTAATCTACAAGTGGGTGTGAGGAGGAGAGGGTATTTAAATTGTGATTATATTTCAAGGCTTTGTATCCTGCTTTTCTTCATTAACATATTGCATGCCTTTCCCCTTGTCAGTAAAATTCCATCACAAAACTCACATTATATAAATGTGTAATACTTATTTTTATAATGTAGAAGAACAATTTACATCTTCCTATTATTGGACATTGAAACTGCCTCTGAATTTTCATGCTACTGTAAATATTTCTGCAATGAACATCCTTATAAATACATTTTTATGGCTGATTATTTCCTAAAGATTATATCCTAAACATCTGATTATTTCCTAAAGAGAAGATCTACTGAGTTATAATTGTGGTATAGCAGTAAGCTACATATAAAGTGTGCCATTTGGGGGCACCTGGGTGGCTCAGTCGTTAAGTGCCTGCCTTTGGCTCAGGGAGTGATCCCAAAGTCCTGGGATCGAGCCCCGCATCGGGCTCCTTCACTGGGAGACTGCTTCTTCCTCTCCCACTCCCCCTGCTTGTGTTCCCTCTCTTGCTGACTGTCTCTCTCTCTGTCAAAAAAATAAATAAAATCTTTAAAAAATAAATAAAGTGTGCCATTTGATTAGTGTTGACATATGTATACATGAATGAGACCATCACCATGGGCCATAATGGACAACGAACATGTCCTCACCTCCCAAAGTTTCCTTCTGCGTCTTTGTAATCCTTCCCTCTTACTTCTCCCTGCCCTACTCAACCTATTAAAAAGGTTCCTGCCACTGCAGATAAATCTGCTTTTCCTAAAATTTTATAGAAATTAGAATCATACAGTATGTACTTTTTTGTCTGGTTTTTATCACTTTCATAATTATTTAGCAATTCATGCATGTTGCCATTGTGATAAATATGTATCTCAGTATCTCAGCGTGGTTTTAATTTGGATTTCCCTAATGACTAATGATATTGAGCATCTTTTAATGTGTTTATTTGCCATCCATGTATCTTTTGGGGTGCGGTATCTGTTCAAATTTTTTGCCCATTTAAAAAATGAGATTATTTTATTACTATTGAATTTTGACATTCCATATATATTTTGTATACAAGACCCTTTAATGAGATGTGATTGAAAACATTGTATCCCTTGTCTTTTCATTCTCTTACAGGGGCTTATAAAGAGCAAAATCTCATAATTTTTTTAAATTTAATGTGGTAAGAACACTTAACATGAGATCTACCCTCTTAACAAATTTGTAGTGTATAATACATAGTTTGTTGACCATAAATACAGTGTTATACAGCAGATCTCTAGAATTTATTCATCTCGCCTGACCGAAACTTTCTGCCCATTGATTAATAGCTCGCCATTTTTCCTTCTCCCCAGCCCCTGGTAAGCACCATTCTACTCTCTGATTTTAGGAGTTCGACTATTTCAGACACCTCATATAAGTGGAATCATGTGTTATTTATCTTTCTGTGACTGGCTTCTTTCACTTAACATAATGTCCTCGATCATCCATGTTGCCACATTTTACAGAATGTCCTTTTTAAATGCTGAATAGTATTCCTTTGTATGTATATACCACATTTTCTGTATCCATTCGTCTGTTGGGCTTTTTGGTAGTTTCCACATCTTGACTATTGTGAATAGCGCTGCAGTGAACATAGGCATGCTAATATCTCCTGGAGATCCTGATTTTAATTCTTTTAGGAAAAAACCAGAAGTGGGACTGTTAGATCATATGGTACTTCTATTTTTAATTTTTTGAGGAAACTCCATGGTGTTTTCCATAGCGGTTGCCCTATCGTGCATTCCTCTGCCAGTGTGCAAGGATTCCAATTTGTCACCTTTTGGTTTTGGGTAAATATATATATATATATAACCATCCTATTACACACCAACAGGAATGAGGTGATATCTCCTGTGGTTTTAATTTGTTTTTCCCTGATAATTAATGACGTTGAGTATTTTTTCATACACCTGTTGGACATTAGTATGTCTTCTTCGGAAAAGCATCTCATCTTTTCAAGTCGTCAGCCCATTTTTCAGTCGAGTTATTAGGTGTTTTACTGTTGAGTTCTAGCAGTTCCTTATGCGTGGAGATTAACCACTTGTCAGACACATGGTTTGCAAATATTTGCTCCCACTCCATAGGTTGTCTTTTCCTCCTGTTGATTGTTCCTTTTGCTGCACAGAAACGTTTTAGCCTGATGCAGTCTCCCTTGTTTTTATTGCCTGGGCTCTTGGTGCCATAGTCATGAAATCATTGCCAATACCTGCGTCATGAAGATTCTCCCCTGTCTTCATCTGGGAGTTTTACAATTTTGGATCTCATTGTTAATTCTTTAATCCATTTTGAGTTGATTTTTGTGTGTGGTATAAAAGAGCTCAGTTTCTTGCATTTGCATATGGATATCCAGTTTTCCCAACACCATTTGGTGAAGAGACTAAAAAGTGCTTAATTTTGATGAAGCATAACTTACCAATTTTTTCCCCTTATGGATCATGCTTTTTGTGTTGTATCTAACAAATTTCCACCTAACTCAGGGTCACAAAGATTTTCTTTTATGTTTTATTCCAGAAGTTGTATTACAATTAGGTCTATGACCCATTTTGGGTTGTTTTTGTACATAATAGGAGGTACTGATTAAAATTAATTATTTTGCAGGTGGATGTATAATTAATTATTCCAGCACCACCTGTTGAAAAGATGATGCTTTTTCCTCCACTGAATTGCCTGTGTAACTTTGTCCAAAATCAGTTGTCTATATATAGAGAGAGCATATATAAATGCTCTATTTATGAACTTTCCAGTCTACTTTGTTTCTACATTTGTCTAGCTTTTAGCTAATAACAGACTGCCTCTTGGTTACTGCAACTTTATAATTAGTTTGAATTGAGGTGGTGTAAGTTCTCCAACTGTGCATATTTTTTGAAGCTGTTATTTTGGGTTCTTTGCATTTCCATATGGATTTTTAGAAGTAGTTTAATCAATTTCTACTCTCAAAATAGCCTGGTGGGATTTTGATTGTATTACACTGAATCTGTAGATTACTTTGGAGATCGTTTACATTCTAACAATAGTGAGTCTTCCAATTCATCGACATGGTATATTTCCCACCTACTTAGGTCTTCTTTCATTCATTTCAACACTGTTACATAGTTTTCAGTGATGTGTCTTTCATGTCTTTAGACTTCCAAGTATTTCATATTTGTTATGGTTTTGTCATTGGTATATTTCAAAGTTATCAATTTCTGATTTTTTTATCACTAATATATAGAAACTCTATTGAGTTTCTATATCGGTCTTGTATATTGATCCTGCAATCTTGCTAAACTTGCTTATTAGTTCTGATAGCTTTGCTATAGATTTCATATAATTTTACACATAGATGATCATGTCATCATACATAAAGCCAGATTTATTTCTTCCTTAACAATCTAAATGTTTATTTCTTTTTCTTGTTTTATTGCACTCCATAGAACCTCCAGCACAACGTTGGATAGGGTGGTGGACATCGTTGTCTCATTCCTGATCTTAGGAGAGAAGCATTCTCTCTCCCATTCATATTATGTCAGCTGTAGATTTTCATAGATGCCTTCAACAGGTTGAAGGAATTCCCTTTTATTTCTAGGTGCTGAGAGTCTTATCAGGAATGGATGTCGAATTTTATCAAGTGCTTTTTCTGCATTTATTGAGATGATCGTATGGTTTTTCTTTTTTTATTCTGTTAATGTGTATTATTACTCACTTTGTTTTATTTTATTGTTATTTTGCTAATTTTGTTAATACAAATTACACGGATTGATATTCAAATGTTAAATCAAACTTGAGTTCCTGGGACAAACCCCATTTAGTCATGATATATTATCCCTTTCACATATTGTTGAATTCAATTTTCTAAAATTTTGTTCAGCATTTTTGCATTCATGTTCATGAGGTGGGGGGGGAATAGTTTCCTTATAATATCCTTTACTGGTTTTGATATCAGAGTAATGCTGGACTTATAGAATGAATTGGGAAGTGTTCCTCTCTCTTCAGTTCTCTGGAAGACTTTTGCGTAGAACTGGCAATAGTTTATCCTTAAATGTTTGATAGAATTTCCCAGTGAAGCTAAATGAGCCTGAAGTTTTCTCTGTGGAAAAGTTTTAAACTAAATATTAAATTTCCTTAATAGCCACTGGGCTATTTAAGTTATCTAAGTTATACTACGTTTCCTCCTGGGTGAGCTATAGTGGTTTGTGTCTTTAACAATTGTGTCCTTTTCATCTATCAAATAAATTGGCATAAAGTTATTCATGGTGTTATCCTTGTAGTGATTGGGATCTTTCTCATTCTTCTTTTTTTAAATCAACTTTGCATCTTAAAATAGTTCCAGGTTTACAGAAAATTTGTGAAGATAGTACAGAGAATTCCTAAGTACCTCCACCCACTTTCCCCTATTATTAACATCTCACATTAATATGGTAAATTTGTCACGATTTATGAACCAATGTTGATACATTATTATTAACTAAAGTCCATACTTTATTCAGATTTTCTTTGTTTTTACCTCATATCCTTTTCCTGTTCCAGGATCCCATCCAGGATCCCACGTTATGTTTAGTCACCGTTTCTCCTTGGGCTCCTCCTGCTGCGACAGTTTCTCAGATTTTCCTTGTTTTTGATGATTGTAGTAGTTTTGAGGAGGGCTAAGGAAGAATTTTTTAGAACATACCTCAATTTGTGTTTGTCTGTTTGTCTCATGATTAGAAAGGGGTTATGGGTTTGGGGAAGGAAGGCTGGAGAGAGAGAACGCCGTTCTCACCACGTTATATCAGGAGTACATTCAGAACAGGATGACTTACCACTGTTGATATTGACCTTGATCCCTGGCTAGGGTCATGTTCGTCAGGATTCTCCACTGTGAGTGATCCTTTTCTCCCCACTTCCCATAGTACACTCTTCAGAAGGAAGCGCTAAAGCACTTCCCTTAGAAGGAAGGCGCCATGTGCATTCCACACTTCGGGAGGGGCCAGTTTAGGCTCCACCTCCTTGAGGATGTAGTATCTACATGAATTACTTGGAATTTTTCTGCACAGGAGATTCTTCTATTCTTACTCATTGATTTACTCACTTTTTTATATGAGTATGGACTCATGGATATTTATTTTATACTCCGGGTTATAATCCAGTACATTTCAATTATTTCATTGCTCAAATTATCCCAGTTTTGGCCACTGGAAGGTCTTTCAGCTGTGTCCCTTTGACACATCCCAATGGGGACGGGAGCTAAGCACTTCCTTATTCTCTGGCACCACAAGACGCTCCAGACTCATCTTACCTCAGTCTTTCTTCTGATCAGTCTGTCTAATAATAATAAGTTAAACTCAAAAGGGGAATATTTCGAGATTCAGTTAATATGGAAGCTAAACAAAACCAAGAACCCAGACTCTTTTTTCTTTTTACCATTCTCGCTTATCCTTTGCGTGGGCTCCTCCAATGGTCCCAAAAAGGCTGCTATAGTTCCAGGCATCACCCCTTCTCCACACATCCACACCAGAAGCTGGGGGGTGGGGGGAGCATGCCCACCTCTTCTAAAAGCAAAGGAAAATTCCCCATAAGATCCCTCTCATCTTAATGTCCAAACCTATACCATAGGCTCATTCATAAACCAATCCCTGGGAAGGGAAAACAAGAGTCCCTACTCTGGGTCTGAGGCCATTGCAAGGCCATCCTTACCTGAATAGCACTGCCACACTTTGGAGGGTAACTAAAATGGGATTCTGTTCACTTGGAATAAGGGAAGTTGGGGTAAGGGCTGCATGCAAGGTAGTTCACAGTGCTGCCGTGGAAGGCTATCGGAATTAGATGTCTCAGATATATGTCTTCAGTGATAGAAGGGACATCAGTCCACCGCTGGGATTTAGGCAGAAAGTGTGTGTTGGGTGGGGGTGGGGGTGGGGGGTCATGGAGGCTTTGCTGAGGATAATGCTTGTGGGTGCATTGAAATGCCAGTGATACAAAAGACTCCCTTGTATCTTTTCTTTCCTTTTCTTCCATTGTCTCTGTCATTTTATTTTTACAACTGCCCTTCTCTCCCCTCCAAATTCTTTTATGACATTTTTTTGCCTGAGGTCTTTTTTCTTCTCAAATGACCATGTAAGTTTCTAAATTATCCACTTCCCTTCTGGGCACCAAACAAAATAATAAGAAAAGCATCTGCAAAAGTTTTCATGAGTACAATGAAAGAGTTTAGGTCTCTGCCTTGTGCCCTGGAAATTTTTTGATAGCTTGACAAAGGTACAGTGAGAATCAACAAGGGGGAAATTTCTTCATTCCAAGCCAGTAACTCGTGGCGCATGTGGGCTTGATGTGGGCTAAAGGAAGGAGGGGGCGGGGGGAGTTAGGTGAGTACATGTGGGAAAAAATAAAAGCAGAAAAGAAAAAGTGAGTCTGTCTTCAAGATTTACAACACATAAAATAATTGGAAAACAAAACCACATTCCCACTGGTGCCCTTATGTCACCCTACACACCAAATAAATTCTCTCCTTCCTGCCTTCGCCTCACTGTGCTTAGTATATCAGTCAGCACATGGTCAACCAGAAGTAATGGAAAAATACTAACTCCTAGGGATTTTTTTTTTTCACTTATTAAGAAGTCTGGAGGGAAGCCCTTGCTGCCATTAGGTTAGCTGCTCAAGCATATTAAGAACCCAGCTCTTTCCATCCTGCCACCCTCTGTTTGTTGGCTTTTTGTCTTTGTGTCTGTTGCTTCATGGTCACAAAATGGCTGCCACAGCTCCAGGAATCATGGATGCATTCAAAGTCAGGATGCAGTAAGTCAGCCAAATAGAGGGCTGATGTTCTTACTTTCTATCACGGTAATCAAGACTATTTTTTTTACAAGCCCGCAACAGATCTCTCCCTTGTTTCACTGACCAAAACTTGGTCACATGGCTCCCAACTAGCTGCAAAGGGGGTAACAAAAGTGAGTACCTGGCAAACAGTATTATCTTAGCCATGACTGGCTTAAAACCAATCACAAGTGTTCCCTACAAACTGGATACAATGTGGTTCCCCCACACTTTGCTTCCCCTACCCCCAAAATCAGAGTTCTGTTAGCAAGAAAGAAAGCAGAGAAACAGCCCCAGGTCTGCCAAAGTCATTCACACATGTGTCTTTTATCCTACTCATCTCACCTATAGTGGCCTCACCTTCCCCCTCCTCTTGCTAAAGATCAATTCATATTTCAAGACTCGCCCATGACCTGCAGTTCCATCTCTGGTCCAGGGGAAAAGCCCAAGCCCTGGGGCGCCTGGGTGGCTCAGTTGTTAAGCATCTGCCTTTTTCTCAGGGCGTGATCCCAGGGTCCTGGGATAGAGCGCCATATCGGGCTCCTCCTCTGGGAGCCTGCTTCTTCCTCTCCCACTCCCCCTGCCTGTGTTCCCTCTCTTGCTAGTGGTCTCTGTCAAATAAATAAATAAAATTTTCGAAAGAAAAAGAAAGGAAGAAAGAAAGAAAGAAAGAAAGAAAGAAAGAAAGAAAGAAAGAAAGAAAGAAAAGGAAAAAAAAGCCCAGGCCCTGGAGTCTGTTTTCTTGGATGTGAATTCTGGCCAAGCCTCTTTCTAGTTATAGTCTTTTAGGAATTGATTTGACCTTCTAAGAGTGAGGACCTCTCAATTTCCTCATCTGTCCAAAGAACATGAGTACCATGGATAGCACAAAGCTGTCTTCAATTTTTAAAAAATTGTTGGATGGATGGATGGATGGATGGATGGATGGATCATACCCAGCCTCACAGAGCCCCCAGAAAGATTAAATTAGATAGTGTATATGAAAAGACTGAGGGATTCCTGGCACATAGTAAATGCTCATTAGACACAAGTAGAAAGCGATCATATCACTTCCCTACTTCAAAACCTTCAATAGCTTCAGTTACCCTTAGGGTAAACGATCAAGTCCAAACTGCTTGTGCAATCTGGCCTTTGGCTTCCTCTTGGGACCCTCCCTGTCTGCCTCACTCACTGCCTGTCATCAGCACCTGTGCACCTGCCGGGAGCTGGATGAGCCCGTTCTTCTTCAGGTCCTAGCCTCAGGAGACTTTTCCTCTAGGGATCTTCATTTGTGCTCCTCTCCCAAGCTCTGCCAGATAAGGTTCTCAGGGCAGCAGGAAGTTGGGACATCTAAGACGAATTTATTCAGGGAGAGTTTTCAGAGCTGGGAAGCAAAAAATCATCGTCTCAAATCTGAACTGGCAAGGCCCCAGGCTAGACCAACAAGATTCATCCTGTTCTGTGTCTTGCGAAGTAGGAGGCAGGACTGCAGATGAGACTGAGATAGAGAGAGGGTTGAAACTACAAAGGACAGGCAAGTTCCTCAAGGGACCAGGCCCAAATAGAACTTGGAAAGACCTGGTAATTACCAGGGAACCTACCATTTGCCAAGAGTTAGAGTTGCAATCTCCTGAGATCCCTCATTTTATAATAAAGTAGTGGCTTCTACTCCATGCATGTCCAAAGCTGAACTGTTCATCTTCCTTTTCCTCCCAGCTCCTCCTCCCTGACTCCCTGTCTCTGCCCGTGATGCTGCCATTCACCCTCCCACGCATCTTTCATCCCTGACGCTCACATCACCGGTTTCTGCACGGTGGTCCTCACACTAGTCCCACGGCCCCGCCCCTCCACTGGCCCACTGCACACGCTCAGACCCTGTTCTCACTCCCCTGGGGGTTCTCCCCACCTCAGGCCACACCCCGCTCACAGAGCCTGGATCCCTTCCTAAACTAGTGCCCCTCCTCAAGTACCTTCACTGGCTCCCCATTGTCTCTTTTGTTAAGCTCAACATCTCCCCTGGTCCTCTGGACCCTGCACCATGAGTGCAAGGTAACTTTTGGTGC
This sequence comes from Ursus arctos, assembly GCF_023065955.2. Taxonomy (NCBI): domain Eukaryota; kingdom Metazoa; phylum Chordata; class Mammalia; order Carnivora; family Ursidae; genus Ursus; species Ursus arctos. Next base: position 82,197,251 of record NW_026623056.1, on the reverse strand, counting down.
TGTCTCTCATTTGGCCTCCTCCTCCCCTTTTCTCTTTCTTTATTTTAAGACATGTCATACATTCAGAAATGTATGTTCCTAAGAGATGCACAATTATTTTTATAAAGATCGTGCCTGCGGAAACACCAGTTGCAGTAAGACTCGGTTTTGAGTTTGTTAGATGGCCACTGACTTCCGTGCCCCCCATTCACCTGTTTCCCTCCTGCCTCCAAGAACAAATACTCCCCTGCCATTTGCAGGATCATTCCCTTGATTTCTTTATTTTTATTACTGACGTACAACTGACTTAGCATACCCTATAATATCCCCACCATAAGTCGTGTTATCATCTGTCACATACATTATTACAATATCACTGACTGTATTCCTCTGATTTCTTTATAGTTTTGTCACCTATTATTAAATGACATGCTGTCTAGTGTTGCCAGATTCTGAATTCTCTGGATTGTATCATCTGTATTTATTGTGCTGTGCCTAGATTCTTTTATTAACAGCTTTTTTGAGATAGAATTCACATACCATGCAATTCACCCATTTCAAGTGTCTAATTCAATGGTTTCCGTATATTTCCTGTATTTAAGGTAACCATCATCTCAATCAAATGTTCAAAAGTTTTATCCCCGCAGCAAGAGCCCCTGTGCTCATTAACACCACCCCAACCCTAGGCAATCACCAATCTACCTTCCGTGCCTACGGATTTGCCGACTGTATATTCTATTTCATATAATGGACCCACACCCATTTGACCTTTTGCTTGCCCTGTGCTGTCACAAAATTGGGCCACTCTTCTCCCATGATGTGCCCGAGCACCGGTCACTCTGTCTGGAGAGTCTCGCTGGCCACTGCTGCCCACGCAGGGTTGGTGACTTCTGCAGGACCCAACGCCATCATCCTCTCTCTTCCAGGAAGCCTTTCCTCTTTTCTACTCCACTCCCGTGTGATTCTCCCCTTGCCAACTTCTCAAAACATGCTGTGTGTTCATTTCATAGGGTCTAGGGCCTCCCCCACTGGGCTGTCAGTTCTGTGAAGGGTCAAGGCCTCACCTGGTTTGCTCCCGGTTTTTCCCCAGAGTCATCTGAGTCCCGCACATAGCAGGTGTCCCGTGGGTGTGCGCCGAGGGAACAAGAGACATGCATGTTATTCTGGCTGAGATCACCATGATGGGAGCGTATAACCAGTACTGGAAAGAGGGGAACTCACTAGGTACAGTCAGAACACAGTGCTTCCTTTCCCTAAAAGAATGGGTTCAACCCGCTGGAGGGGTTGGCTCTTTCCCTACCCCCATACAAAGTCTCAGGCAGGCCCTGTGGCTTCCTGCTTCCCTCAGGTAATAATCTTCACAACATCCAGCCCACTTCAGAGTCAAATCTCCATTTATTTTTTTTTTAAGATTTTATTTATTTATTTGACAGAGAGAGAGAGAGCCAGTGAGAGAGGGAACACAAGCAGGGGGATGGGAGAGGAAGAAGCAGGCTCCCAGCAAAGGAGCCCGATGTGGGGCTCAATCCCAGGACCCTGGGATCATGCCCTGAGCCGAAGGCAGACGCTTAACAACTGAGCCACCCAGGTGCCCCCAAATCTCCATTTAATGGTAAGATCCTCTCTATCAGTTAGGCCTTATTCTGGCAGGCCCCTGGAACCATTCGGTTGCTTTCTTCTCTCTTTCCCTCACCTTGTGGGCTGCACCGTTGACCTTGCCAAGGTTAGAATCTGGGAGGGGAGGGGCGCCTGGGTGGCACAGTCGTTAAGCGTCTGCCTTCGGCTCAGGGCGTGATCCCAGCGTTCTGGGATCGAGCCCCGCATCAGGCTCCTCTGCTGGGAGCCTGCTTCTTCCTCTCCCACTCCCCCTGCTTGTGTTCCCTCTCTCGCTGGCTGTCTCTCTGTCATATAAATAAATAAAATCTTTAAAAAAAAAAAAAAGAATCTGGGAGGGGGCAGAGTAAACAGCCATTGACCATGGCTCACATGTGAAGCCTCTGAGCCTCCCTCCTGCCTCACCCAAATTGGGGATATTTCCCACCCGTCATGCTTGTGACTCCGGCAGAAGAGTCCCATCTGGCTGGGCCCTCCCTTGGCCCCGGGTCACCTAGCAATACGTCTAGCTTCTCTGTGATCTTGCTCTTCTCTAGGATAATCCGCCGAGCTCTCTCTCTCTCACGCTCACCTCGGGTCCACTGGGAACCTGCGTCTTTGGCCTGTGGTCAGGGCAAGCGCAGACACGCAGCCCTCTTCTCTGTGGCCTCAGCCAGCCTCTTGCCCATGAGAATCCCACTCTGCTCCCCTGAGGTCCCCAAGCTCTTGGGACAGGGTCTCCAAAAGGTGTTTTGAAGTCATCCTCGCAGACGGAGGAAAGAAGGTAGCTCCCCACCCCCACCCTCCATGGAGGGATAAAACTCAGCGCACGCTGCCTGTTTCTCTTCAAAGGAGTCTTCTATCTAACCTCCAAGCCCTCTCTTGGCATCGCCAGTTTTTTAGTTTTGTTTTGTTTTGCTCTGTTTTGTTTGAACCCTGTGGCTTGAACCCATGTGTGGCTTGAACCCATAAAACCCTGAGATCAAGACCTGAGCTGAGATCCAGAGTCAGACACTTAACCCACTGAGCCACCTAGGCGCCCCTGCCCAGTGTTTTATATTGGCTGTCGCTGGTGGTCGGTGGGGACCTCAAAGCTGGCTTCCAACGACCCCCTTTGCTGTTCTGCCTGGGAAACCACATGCCTCGCTTTGCAATGGCATTGTTCTTGCCTCCATTGACTTGGCGTCTCAGCCAAAACAGAGACAAGAGTCCCATTGCAACATCCTGTGCTCGTCTTCTCTCTCCTGACCGTGCGCTCCTGGAAGCGGGAGGCCTGTCCTACTCACCATCACTGCCCTCTCCCCTCTCACCTGGGGCTTAGCGGCTCCCTGCTCGAGGAGCCAGGTGGTGGTCTGGAGGAAGACAGCCGTGGCAGTGGCCCAGCGGCATGAAGGAGCTCTGGGGAGGAAGAGGCAGAGGAGTTCAATTCTAGGGCAATGGCTCAAAGGGAAGCCTTTAGAAGTTCCATTTTAGAAGCTGCTCAGGCTTGGAAGCTATTTGTCAACAAAGTCAGGGACCTCTCTGGTCCGGTTGCCCCTGGCGTTGGGTCCGAAGCAAGTAGGTCACGTAAGTAATGTCATAAAGTAACAGCCTCAGTAATGCTGAGAATGTACAACATAGAGTGATGAGGTTTAGGAGGGAACAAAGGATCGCTCTCATTGCACGGAGGTCCTTCCGATGATTTTTTCTAGATAACTCTGTTCCCGAAAATCAGATCTGTCACCAACCACTTCTTTGGGACATGAGGAAATATTAGTGGTCCCTTGGTTTGGACCTGATGCAGGTGTAGGCTCCAGCTCCTGGGCACGTAGAGACGCAGAATGTCTTAGCAGGATGAAGAGTCTGGGATAACAAATTATGACGGAAAGTGTCAGACTTCTACCTCAGGAGCTCTGAGGTTGGGTCTCTGTTACGTCCGGAACTCACCGGCTTCCACTCACAGCCATTTGTTTGTCAAATATTTACTGAAACAAGGTCAGAATTCTAAGTTAAGGATTCCAAACTTCTCCCTTCTAGTAAATTCCACGCCTTACTTTTGGCCATCAGCCTCCTCTCAAATGCCTCCCCAGTCTACCACCTCTTCCCTGTCCCTACCCCGGCCCTCAATCAGGCCTCCACCATCACTCAAGTGGATTTGTGTGAGTTTAAACTGGTTCGCCGCTTACCAGTCTTTGTTATCCAGGCTACCTTCAGCGTGAATGCCTCTTACGGGCTGAGTCGTGCCTCCCGCCCAAATTCATATGTTGAAGCCCTAACCTCCAAGTACCTCAGAATGTAACCGAGTGTGGAGACAGGGCTTTTAAAGAGGTCACAAGGTAAAACGAGGTCATTAGGGTGATCCCTAATCCTATAGGACTGGTGTCCTCACAAGAAGAGGAAATTCGGACACAGACAGGCACACACCATAGAGGGCAGACCATGTGAAGACATCGGGAGAAGACGGCCATCTACAAACTAAGAAGGGGAGCCTCAGAAGAGACTAAACCTGCCACACCTTGATCTCAGACTTGCAGCCTCCAGGCCTGTAAGAAAAGAAATGTGTGTTGTTTCAGCCACCCAGCCTGTAGTATTTTGTTTTGGCAATGCTAGCAGCCTAATGCAATGCCCGTCAGCGTCCTACACACGGATGCGCACATTCTCCTGTTTACAACTCTGCTCCAGCTCTCAGACTCCCCGTTTCCTTTGGGATCATGTTCAAAGTCCTTAGCACAGGACATCTGGATCTTCTTCCAAGCCCAACCGCCTCTCTGATGTCATCGCCTGCTGACCTGTCCTAGCCCACGCCATCACTCCTAATCCCATGACGCAGAATATCAGCGCAAACGTTAGGACACGCTGGGCCTCGACCACCTCCCTGACTCGGCACATCTATCAGCTGGCTGGGAATCCCTCTCTCTGAGCCTCCTCCGTCCTTCCAGGGATGCTTGTAATGTGTGCAATTGTTGAATTCTATGTCGGGCACCTGAACATCATATGTTAACTCTACTTCAGTCATAAAAATTTTTAAAAATAAACCTGAGGCAGAGGCGCCTGGGTGGCGCAGTCATTAAGCGTCTGCCTTCAGCTCAGGGCATGATCCCGGCGTTCTGGGATCGAGCCCCACGTCAGGCTCTTCCGCTGGGAGCCTGCTTCTTCCTCTCCCACTCCCCCTACTTGTGTTCCCTCTCTCGCTGGCTGTCTCTCTCTCTCAAATAAATAAATAAAATCTTTAAAAATAAATAAATAAATAAATAAATAAATAAATAAATAAATAAAAAACTAAACCTGAGGCAAAGAAATAATAACATGATAAACTGGATAATAGTCTACCTAGTTGCTTATTATTTATTATCTTATTCCTCTAAAACGTAATCACCAAAAGTCAAGTACTTTTGTCTGACTCATTGAGCCCCATAACCTTGGGCAGAATAGGACTTTGTACTTAGTAAACACTCAATAAATTTTTTTGATTGGATGAATGAGGCATGAAAGAAAGAAAGAAAGAAAGAAAGAAAGAAAGAAAGAGGAAAGGAAAGAAGAGGAAGGAAGTAGGGAGAGAAGAAAGGAAAGAAAAGAAAAAGAAGGGAATAGAAAAGAAAAGAAAAAGAGCCACTCAAAAGTCCCATACCCCTAACCCGCACACCCCCAGGCGGAGCCTGTCCCTCCTTCGCGCACCCCCAGCACCGTCGCTGTTAGAACACTTAGACCTTCGGGTGGTGGTTGTTTGCATCGAGTTCCTTGAGGCAGAGAGAGTGTTTCATTCGATACAACTGTAGCACTTAGGAGGCGCTCAGTAAATATTTGTTGAATGGCTGATGTTATGTACTTATTATTTGTCTTCCCCTCCAAATTCATATGTTGAAGTGCTAACCCCCCGTATTAGGAGATGAGGCCTTTGGGAGGTAATGAGGGTCCAATGAGGTCATGAGAATGGGGCTCTGGTCTTCCCTTAGAAGAAGAGATGACAGAGAGCTCTCTTCCTCTCTTCCTCTCTTCCTCCCTCTCTCCCTCCCCTTTCTCTTCCTTTCCTCTCTGCCCCTCCCCTGCCCTCTCCATCTCTCCCTCTTCCTCGTTCCCTGACCCCACCCTGCCATGTGAGCGCACCGCAAGAAGGGAGCTACCTACAAGCCAGAAGAGAGCTGTCACTAGCAACCAAATCAGCCAGCACCCAGCTTCCAGAACTGTGAGAAAAAGAAATTGCTCTTGTGTTAGCCACCGAGCCTGTGGTATCTGGTTACAGCAGCCTGAGCAGATTTGAACGGCTGGATGGCTGAGTACATGAAGGGGACACGTTCTACCGTTTTAACTAAGGACTCTTCCAGAGACCTGGCCACTGTTCCCTTACGTGGTGTCTCTGCGTGACACCCGATTGTGGGCAGGCTCCATCTGTCTTGCTCTGACACTGACGAGCTGCGTCCGGGCCTCAGATCTTTTCCGGGCGCACAACCTCATCTGTGCTATAGCCTCTGTCCATCCACCTTCTCCCTTCAGGGTTCAGTAACTGCCTTTGACTTTCACTAAAAAGTATGAAAGGTACATTTTCCACCCTGGAAATTCCTCGTCCCTTTCTTTTCCCAGGAGCCTCTTTGAGTAAATCCACCTTTGCCAATCATCTTCCTCGTCCCGGCTCCTCGCCAGCATCACCCCGATCACAGTCCGATCAGTCCTGTCCTGGAGACGTGGTGTCTTTGGCTGGAGGCTTAGCTCCAGCCCGAGCTGCGTTCCTTGGTGCAAACCTAGGACTCTCCAGATTCTTCTCTGGTTATGTAATTGCAATTTCCACAGGCTTTCTCCTCAAACGTTCCTAATGTCGTACCTTCAGGCGTACCTGACTCGAGTCACGTAGATTAGTTCGACCATACGTAAGCTGAGGTGGAAATATCACCCACCTGAGACTTGAGGTACCCCATTTCGGGGTTAGCCGTTGCTCTCCTTCCATGGATGCAGAAAAAAACTGTCGTGTCAACAAACAAAATGCTTGGCGAAGAACTGAAATTTTCTCACCATACTCCTGACATTTCAGTAAGCCTTCGCCCAGTGCACCCTCCCACCCTCCGTGCGAAGGAGTCTGAGAGCTGCAGAAATTGCAGGGCAAGGAGCTGAGTATCTGCTTACTTCCTCTCATGTCAAGGAGCCTAGAGAGGGGTGCTGAAGTGTGCCTGGATCACTTATGGGGGAAAAAAGCTGAACTTGGCTTGGGAGAGCGCAGGGGAGGAAAGCCTAGGAGGTGCATATCGGCTCTGTAAGGGCACTGCTCCGTCCTGTAGCCCACAGCCGCGGGCAGCGAGGCAAATTTAAATCGATTACAATTACATAAAATTTTCAATGTGGTTCTTCTGTCACACGAATCACATTTGAAGTGCTCAAGGGCCACGTGTAGTGGCTACCGTATGGGGCAGCGCAGATAACAGAATGTTTCCATCATTGCAGAAAGTTCTTTAGGGCAGGCCTGACATCTATGGTCAGTAATATGTACCGGGAATACCAAAACGCGAAGTTCCTCCTGTTGAGGTGAGTGGTGGGAAAGCAGGGAGTGAACTCTGGGGACTGCCAGAGCATGAGTTTTTGTATTCATCACTCACGGGTTCTCCGTCAACACTAGCGAGACAAAAGAATGAAAGGCAGAGAGAAGAAAGGAAGCGCGGTCAGACGGTTCTCCGCGCTAAGGAGTCTCAGTGCACATCAAGAGATCCCACCGCCTTTCCAGCCAAAAGAAGGCCAGTGGCCAGATGCCAGCTTGTCTGAAGTCCTGTCGGCAGGTGGCCCGCTCTCTCCCACCCAAAGAGGTGGCTTCGAATGTCTCTGTGTGATTGTGCGGACACGGGTCACGGGTCACGCAGGTGTTTGATGTGCCAATTTAAAAGACCAAATATGAAAGAGGAGAATGATGTCACCTTTAAACAGCTCCTAACCCCTATTCACACCGCAATTCCTTTTCTTCTCTTCTTTAAGATTTTATTTATTTATGAGAGAGAGAGAGAGAGCACACGCTCAGGAACAGGGAGAGAGGGAGAGGCAGAGGCAGAGGGAGAAGCGGACTCCCCGCTGAGCAGGGAGCCTGATGCGGGGCTCGATCCCAGGACCCCAGGATCATGACCTGAGCCAAAGGCAGACACTTCACCAACTGAGCCACCCAGGCGCCCCACAGCGCTTCCTTTACTTAAGGCCACATTCGATGACTGGCCACTTGTGCCTAAATTCCATGGGTGCCATTGCTGGGGAAGAAACCCTCATGCGCTAAGGAACTGGCTGCATTTGCCTGAGCCTGTCGGGAGAGAAAGCTCCAGATTCCGCCACCCCAAGGAGGCTCTGGTATTTGGATTCTGGGGCTCATGACAGTGAACGCAAGCCCGTGTTCTTGGCTTCTCTACTTCCCAGCCTGTCTCTCCAGGTTGTTAAACCATCGCTCTGTTCAGTAAGACTTCATTCCTTCCTCCGCTGTCACAAAGTAAGTGCCCAGTGTGTTTTCTAGGGCCACGTAGAGTCTTCGAGACCTCTTAACAGCAATCCTGCAGGAGTAGCCTTGACCTCTGGGCTTTAGAAAACATTTGAAGCAAATCAAATCAGCTTTGGTGGATGCCTCACTCCAGCTGCCCTGTGTGGTGGGCTGACCTAACTATGGAATTATCCAGCGAAGGTCTGGAAGCGAGCGGGACCACTCATGGGAGAGAGACCCAACCGAGGCTGGCTTGCCACTCTCCGTGTGGTTTTGTTTTTTTTTTTTTTTAAGATTTTATTTATTTATTTGACACAGAGAGACAACCAGCGAGAGAGGGAACACAAGCAGGGGGAGTGGGAGAGGAAGAAGCAGGCTCATAGCAGAGGAGCCCGATGTGGGACTCGATCCTGGAACGCCGGGATCACGCCCTGAGCCGAAGGCAGACTTAACCACTGCGCTACCCAGGCACCCCCTCTCCGTGTGTTCTTATTCATGAAATCCTAGCCAAGGGTGCTTACCACGAAGGCAGGAATCGCATCTACTGCTTAGCAACAACGGCCTGGCAACCTGCATCCAGCAGATTCACAGACCGGCGGGAGGTCTGAGGCTGGCTATTGTTTGTGGTGAAGCCCATCTGTAATTCCCTCTGCCCCGACACCTGTAATTCCGTCTGCCCCAAACTCCGCCCAGGAGAGGGACGATGACGGGACTCGAGCCAAGGCTTGGAAATAGGCCTCCCGCCCAGCCTGGTTCTGCTCCTGCTGACTTCCTGTGCCCGCCTCCCCCAGAGCCGTTCCTCACCCTCTCACCAGAACAAGGAGTGGGGAAGCATCTCTGCGCCCACATCCAGAGACCGGCAAGCTTGTTGACCAGCTGATGCCAGAGCATGACCAGCGACTCTCAGGGATCCCTCAAAAGCGCTGTGTGCATACTTGTGTGTGCGCACACATACACAGACACGGACATAGCACACAACCTGCTCACACACGCATTCGCACTCACCCATACAACATACACCACTCCCCACAGACACACATACACACCCATACACATATACACCCACTCACATGTGTACATACATACACACATATACACTCACTCACCCCACGCATGTACCATATGCGACATACACACAGACACAGACAGCATGCACGCTCACGTGCCTACCACACACACATACACACACATACATGCTTCTGAGAGTTCAGTCCTCATCAGAGCCCTTTTGCCTGGACACCCAGGAGGCCGTAGCCACTGGCCAGAGCTCAGGGTAGAGAGAGGGCTGTGTTTCAGTGTTTGCAGCTGTCCCTGCCCCATTAAAAGACACATAATATCTATCACTAGAATGTCTTCTGGTCTGTGATGTTACAGCTAGGATATATACAAGCGTGATGATGACACAAACAGAGAGGAGATCTGTGAACAGGCCAACAACCAGAGAAGAGGCAGGGAGGAATGAATGCAAAGCCCTCTAAGAGGAGGGCAACAACCTACTTCCGAAACTGGCCCACCAGCCAACCAGTCACAGGCCTGGACCCCGGGCTGGTGTGTAGTCCCATTCACACCAGCGTCGGGCACTGCAGCCTCTGTTGTTCCAGTGAGAGGCTCACGCTGCAACCTGCAGGTTTTTCCAGCTATTTCCAAAGAACTGAGATGAAATAAGGGATGATGGAATTGCACAAATGCGATTTTTTTTTAAAGTGGTGCTAACCGACTAATAATATCTGGGTTTTCAGGGTGTACTGCACACACTCGACGCTTCTGCAGACATGAGCTAATTAACCAGAACTCAGAGGTGGGTGCATGTAGGAACTGTTAGCTCTTGAGCTAGCAGAGTCACTTCTTGTAGCAACATGTCACACTTCTCGTAGCAACACACCAGGTAATTGCTAAGCACACGCTGCGTTTAAAATACCCTGATTTAAACTAACACCGCTGGGGACCTCCGAGCCCATGCATGTATTTGCGTCAGCATTCTCCGTCTTCCACCCCAGCCCTGGGCGGCCGTGCATTCTTCTAGACTCCAACACCGCTCAGCTGTCTTCCTCCTCGGCAAGGCTTCCCCTGCAGTGCTTGCCAGCAAAGCAGTCCTTCAGATCCTTCTCTATAGTGACCAACTCTCCTCGTTGGTCCGAAACCGTCTCCATTTCAGCGCTGAAAATGCCACAGCTAAGGAAGCCCCTTAATCCTGGGCAAACGGAGACTGTCGGCTGCCCTGAGCCTCTCTCGGCCCTCCAGGATCGGTAGCATGTGATTTTGCTATGAATCATACTGTACGCTGTCCAGTCATACCACCCACTGACATAGACTGAGTCTGTCCCAAGATAATAAACTGCTCAAGTCAAGGGTCTTTTATGAATCTCCTTGGTGCGCCTAATTTACGCACCAAGCATTGCACGTTGACTTCATTTCTTTTAATACCAGGTCTCTGCTTTGACGCAGCTCAAACTAGGACCCCTAACAGGTTTTGCCTCTAAAGACAGGATGAGCTTTCCCATCAGATGGTGTCTTGAGCCCTGATTCTCAAGGCTGAAGGTCCAGATCAAGAAGGACCTGGGGTCTTGCCCTGATTAGTAGGACAGCCCTCGGTGGCCAATCTTTCTCAGTCAGTCACTAGAAGTTTTATTTCATACAGATTTCCAGAGCCCACTCCCAGAACTTTGGATTCAGGACGACAGCTCCCCTGGTGGTTCTTGATTCCACCAGGCCTTGAAAAACAGAGTTGAAACTCTTTAGTCTAACCCAGGTGGGACTAGCTGTGGGTTGCTGATCAGAAAAGTCCACTTACAGTGAAGATCCAGAGTAAAAAAAAAAACCAAACATTCTTGTCTTAAACACTTCAGTTCATCTTAAAATATGTAAATGTCCATTCCTTCCCCTATTTTTTGATGAATGCCCAAAGCCTGTCTTGGGTATGGGTTTGCTGATTGGATGGCTTCGTTATTTTTCTTGTATAAATCGCATCCATATATTCCTAGTTGTGACTTCTTTAAAATAGAACAAGAATTTAAAGATACTTGTGAAGTGTTCTGAGTGTGGAATCCTTCCAGATCCTTGCAGTGTTTTTTCAAATCTCTTTACGGTTGTCGCAACTGTACTGAATTAAGCAAAACTTCTGAGCAACTCGCATTTGTTGAGCCTCATGGCAGCGTGCAACTCAGTTCCCAGAGACACAACTGGACGAGGTAGATTAAATCTTTTTGCACAGAGCATAAGTTACATGAAAGAACGAAATCTTAGTTGCTTTGTTCACCAATTTACCCCAGGCATGAAGAATGAGGCTGGCACATTGCAGGTATTCAATTTGTTTTTAAAAAGATGCTTCATGGGGCACCTGGGTGGCTCAGTTGGTGAAGTGTCTGCCTTTGGCTCAGGTCATGATCCTGGGGTCCTGGGATCAAGCCCCGTATTGGGCTCCCTGCTCGCTAGGGAACCTGTTTCTCCCTCTGCCTGCCACTCCCACTGCTTGTGTGCTCTCTCTCTCTATCTCTCTGACAAATAAATAAATAAAATCCTAAAAATATATATTAAAAAAAAAAAAAGATGCTTCGCAAGGCACCTGGCTCAGTCGGTTGGGCGTCTGACTCTTGGTTTCAGCTCAGGTCATGATCTCAGGGTCGTGAGATCGAGCTTTGTGATCGTGCTCAGTGTGGAGTCTTCTTGAGATTCCCTCCCCCTCCCTCTGCCCCTCTCCCCACTCATTTTCTCTCTTTCTCTCAAATAAATAAATCTTTTTTTAAAAAGAGGGTTCACATAACATTTAATTAATTAACTACAGTAATAGTACGACCAGCATAAAAACATTTGACAGCTAACACAAGAAACGCAGTAGGCACAGCAGAAAAATCAGCAAGTGGGTGAGAGAGTAGTCAACCAGCTATGAGCAGGCAACTTGCCACGGGCATGGATTCGTGTGTGTTTTGGAGGTGATGGGAGTGTCCATTAAACGGGCGAGTCCATTGGGTGAAGGTTTGTAATGAGACCCCTCTCTCTTCTGAAAAGATAAGAAGCCTAGGTCAACTGAGGGCTGAGAGAGGGTCAAAGGAAGGAATCCCATAGAATTTCAACGATTTTTGGTTGCCAAGGAGCTCTTCTTTCCCAAAAAAAAATCAAAGTCTTCCAACCAGTTTGAAGTAACTGGGGGCTGCTGTGGTTCCCAGCTGCGAGTAGACATCCTACCACTGTTCTAAGAGCCAAATATCCATCTGCTGCTTATGTTCTTTGTTCATGCCCTTCTTGGCTGAGAAGACATTTGAATAAAGTCCATCGAAACCATATCTGGACTGGTACCACAGAGTCAGACTGCCTTGTGCCGATCCTGGTGCTGCATGGGCAGCTCGGATGCCTCCAGTGGGGAGTAAGTGCTTCCCTGAGGCCAGAATGGCAGCGAACTCTGCACGTGTGTGTTGCCCTAGCAGGAAGACTGAGATGGGCGCAGCCCCAGAAATGCCAGAGGAGCGATGACTGAAGGCATCAAGGTCTTGGGTCAGCCACAAGAGCCACGCATCCGGGGGCGGGGGGGGGGGGGGGCTGTGGTTCCACACTCTCCCCTGTGTGGTGGTGTTGTAGGCATCCCCCCACACACACACTTTGCTTTCTGCCTCCAAGCCTAGTTCTTCAGGCCTCCAGAATTTTCCATGAGATAGATACCTGCTTTACTTGCAGCAAATTCCTTTTCTGCTTAAATCCGCCAGTCTTGCATACAACTAAGAATACTGATTCAGCATGTGTGAGATTGATAATCACATGCTCATTCTATCACCTGACCCGAGGCCCATGACTAGACTGCTTGAATTAAACTTTCTCCCTTCTTTCTGTTTTCCCATTTCAGCAAACTGTCTCTATCCTGACCGTTGCTTCTGCTATGCCCCTTTTGCCTCATCCTTCTAGGGGTTCATCCAACTCCAGGGCCCCAGGGCACCTGGAAGAACAGGACTTTTAGACTCTGACAACTTGGGTAAAAATAGGGATTGTATTTGGCTTGAACAAAGGTTCACAAAGTCTTATGATGGTGCTTCTAAGTTCCCACCAAATGTCTCTGTTTCTGGTATTTGCTATTTTTGTTCTTGTTTTCATTCTTGTTTTCCTCCATTAGCTGATGGCCTGGCTTCATGCCTACAGTTTTTGCTACTGAAAAGTGCCTAGGCATCCTCCTGTCATCCATGCTGGCATCCAAATGCTTCCCCTATAGCCTCCCCAGGGCCTTCCACACTGGTGCTGTCCTTCCTCAGTGGCTATACATTTCTAGGGTCCCAAAAGGTAGCCTCAGTCTTTCCTACTAGGCCAGAGGTTATTCAAAGGTCACCAACTAGTGCTACGTCAAACACATTGGTCACTGCACCCGAGCAGGAACCCCCGAACAACCCAGGCAACCCCAGGCCATGTTCCCTACCTTTATGAAACACCCAGATGCCCCTTGACCACATCCACGGTGGTCAGGATTTACCTCCCTGATTTGATCAGAATTGCTCAATTAGGTATCCTGAGGCTTAACCATGAGTCCCAGGGATCTCCTTTCCATTTCTCCAAGAAGACTTGGAGTCCTCGTGCAAACAGGACTTGTGGTAACCTTCTAGAATCCCGGTGTCTTCAGGAGGGCAGACAGGTTAGCCTAGATTATGACTCTCACATGCACTGAGACAATCAGTACGGTCAGTGAGGAGGCAAATTGTCCTCTTTGTAGCACCCGGGACCATGTCTTAGTACAGACAGTCCAGCATCCTAGGAAAATCTTAGGCTCAGGAAAACCGGGGCAACTGGTCACCCTAGCAATCAGTCCAAGTGAAATAAAGAATGTCTACAAGCTGAGGTCGACCAGAGGTTAAGGCAAAATGATTTGATGCCCTTAATGTTGGCACAAAACAGTTTTCTTTCTTTGTATCTACACACAGAGCATCTTTTTAGACCTGCCAAAATTCTAAAGTAATTATGTTCCCTCTTTGCCGTAGCTTGAAAATATTCACAGAAGTCCTGGAGCCTGCTTTCTTCCAGCCGACTGCCTACTTAGTGAAGCATTCCTTGCTTAGCTGCTTCAGTCTTCCCTCTTTTCATCATTTTAGCTGATCTCTTCTGAACCTCTGCCAATTTATCTGCATCTTCTTGATACCATGGCACTCCGGATTGAACACCAGGCGCCTTTATGTAGGCTTTCACCTCCTCGTCTCATCATGTGCCCCAGGCAGCAAATGCAGCAAAACCATGTAAGCATCTTATCCAATTATTGTAATTGCTTTCAAGACACACGCACACAGAGACAGATATACTCTGTTAGTCAAGAGAATTAAACACCTTCGGAAGGTCAAAAAGCCATATCTCTTTGGGTTAGAAAATGCAGGGCCATAATCTTGGAAAAATGATGAGCATAGGAGTAGGGAGGGCAGTGGATGGAGCTCCAAAGATCTTGCTAGCAATCTAGCTCTGCTCCCACCAGCTTGGACCCTTTGGAGAAGTCGTTCCACCAGCCTGGTTCTCCGTTTCCTCATGAACAAAAATGAGGGGGTTAGACAGGTCATCACAAAAGTCCTTTTCCATCATTGCTATTTGGGGAAAGACAAAGATTGCTTCAGGGTAACACCTCACCCAGGGGATCTCAGTGGGGGTGGGGCTGAATCCGAATCACCTGCAGCACTTTTGCGACAAACACCTGCTTCCCCAACTAGCCTCCCGCTGACCCTCCAGGGCGCCTTGACGTTTGGAGACCTTGTGAAAGCTCGTCTAGTGGTTATGATGGGGACTGTGGTGGGAAATTGTCCCCCTTTTAATCCCCAGAACCTGTGAATATGTTAGGTTTCAGGGAAAAGAGGAACTGAGGTTGCATTTAGAATTAAGATTCCTAATCAGCTGCCCTGAAGATAAAGATACCGGATTAACCGGGCAAATAATGCAGTGTAATCACAGGGATGCTTAAAAGTGGAAGGGGGGACAGGGGGGGAGGGCAGGGTGTTTCAGGTGAGGATCCACCTGCCATTGCTGGCTTTGGAGACGCCAGAAGGAGCCACAAGCCAAGAACGCGGGCAGCCTCTAGAAACTGGAAGAAGGAAGGAACAGATTTTCCCCTAGAGCCTCCAGAAGGAACACAGTCCTGCTGACACCGTGATTTGAATCCAATGAAACCCATTTTGGATCTCTGACCTTCAGAAATAGAAGATAACGATTTATATTGTTTCAAGCCACTAAACGTGTGGTAATTTTGCAACAACTGCAACAGGAAACCAACGCAGTGACCTCTGGGGCCAACGTGGAACACATCTGCTCACTGCCACATACAATCCCTTACACTCTCTCACACACATCCTCACATACTCCTGTGGTCACACTGCCACACACATCCCCGCTCAGCCATATTCTCTAACACACACACTCAGTACACTCTCTCACACACTCACATACACTGACACACACTCTCTCACACATTCACATACTCACACACAGACACACTCACAGCCCAAATGCACACCCTCACACACATACACTCACTTCCCAATATACACACTCACATACACACACACGTACCCTCAATCCCCCAAAACACACACTCATGTAGACCCTCACACACATTCACATACACTGAGCCACACTCTCTCACACATTCACACACTCACACACGGGCACACTCACTCTCCAAACACACACACACTCAGACCCACGTACATACCCACGTGCCTTCAAGAACTAATCCATTCAACTGTCCAAGATTGTCTGGAATATCTATGGACTTTTCAGTGTTCCCAAGAGAAAACTTTAACTCTCTTCTAACTGTACCAAGAAATAATTGTCAATGAAACAAGCCACGGAATGTGAGGGGGAGTTCTGACAACCCCAACTTCAGCCAGGCTCCCCCGCGGCCTCCCTGGTCACAGTCCTGTGGTGACTCCACGCAGCCCTGCCCTCTCCCACAGGAGAATCTGTCCTTCCCAGGCCTTGCCGATCTCCCGCCCACTGGACGTAGAGAACTTCCAGACCATGAGGATAACCAGGCCGGAAAACCACTCTCCCTGTTCCTTTCCTTTCTTTCTTTTTTTTTAAGGTTTTATTTATTTATTTGTCAGAGAGAGAGAGAGAGAGCGCACGCACAAGCAGGGGGAGTGGGAGAGGGAGAAGCAGGCTTCCCGCTGAGCAGGGAGCCCGATGTGGACTCGATCCCAGGACCCTGAGATGACCCGAGCCGAAGGCAGATGCTTCACCAGCTGAGCCACCCAGGCGTCCCTCTGTTCCTTTCCTTTCAATCAGTGTCTCTCCCCTCCTCCAAGATACACTGGAGATACTCTTCCTGATACCAAGATCTGATTTTGTTTTCTTGGCTGAAAACTCCTTGAGGCATTTAGTGCACGATTTTGTACGGCAGTCGGCGGCTCTCACTGGGGTCGGTGGCAGTTATCTGATGGGAAAAGTGCTGGGCAGGGAGTCAAGAGGCTTATGGGCAAGTCCTGGCTTATCCTGTTATTTTGTGGTCACTTAATTACAAAATATGTCACTCTCCACAAAGTAAGTTAGGCTGCTGGCCTCTAAACCCCGCATGAAATGCTTCCTCATTATTAGTGTGTTTTCATTCACAGGGAATGTTCCGTGTCCCCCAGAAATTAAAAAGCTCCTTTAAGGCATGAGTTGAGCTTCTGTTTATTTTTAATTCACCCCCACACCTAGTAAAATGTGCCATACCCTGTGGGCGTCCAGTAAACGTGGATTAGCTGACGGCTAGCTTCAAATGAAGAAAGCATGGCTCAGTTCAAACTTTGCAGGTCCTGAACTACTGGGGAAGAGAATCTGCTCTGTAGGCGTGTGTTTGGGTCTTCTTCCTTTCACCAGTGACATTGTGGGAATCTGCGTAAATTTATAGAATAAATTTTGGCATGCTATAAAATAATTATTAGCATCATCTTATCTTTTTTTTTTAAGATTTTATTTATTTATTCGACAGACATAGAGACAGCCAGCGAGAGAGGGAACACAAGCAGGGGGAGTGGGAGAGGAAGAAGCAGGCTCATAGCAGAAAAGCCTGATGTGGGGCTCGATCCCAGATCGCTGGGATCACGCCCTGAGCCGAAGGCAGACGCTTAACCGCTGTGCCACCCAGGCACCCCAGCATCATCTTATCTTTATACTATAATTATGTTTTTAAGGCAGAAAGTGTTCCGTGTGAAAACCATTTAGACGTCCTTATTTTATGGAGAAGGAAAGTGCTATGGACTGAACACCTGCCACCGTGAAACCAGGAGTTGGATGCTTAACGGACTGAACCACCCAGGTGCCCCCCCCAAATTTTTGAAAACAGAACAGAAAATAAAAACTTGATGAAATTTAAATTTTCCCTTCCCTCACTGCTGGTGTGTATCCTTCCAAAACGTTTTCCAAACAAAAATACATGCATATAAGTAGATTATTTCATTTTATTTTATTTTTATTTTTGTCAATATTTATTTATTTGAAAGAGAGAAAGAGCGCAAGAGCACAGTGGGGAGGGGCAGAGGAAGAGGGAGATAGAAACTCCAAGCAGACTCTGCACTGAGTGCAGAGCCTGACGTGGGGCTTGATCTCACAACCCCGACATCACGACTGGAGCTGAAACCAAGAGTCGGATGCTTAACCAACTGTGCCACCCAAGCACCCCTGCATATAAATTGATTAAATTTTTAAATGAATAATACAGTCTGTAATCAACTTTTTTACTACATATGTCAGTTTTATTCTTCCATTTTAACAAATAGAAATTTAATTTTAATGGCTGTCTCGTTCTCCATTATGTAAACGTATAAAACTCACTTAGTCAGTCCTCTATTGATTAACAGCTAGACTTTTTTCTGGTTTTTACTCTCATCTGATGAACAGTGCACACTCGTTCACCCATCTTTGCCCATTTATCCAGTAATTGCTTTAGGGTATGTACGTAGGAGATCACTGTGTCAAAAAGGAATGTGGTTTAAACACCTTTCTATTTTTCTTTTAGAGAGAGAGAGTGAGAGAGCGACCACATATGCACTTGTGAGTGGTGGCGAGAGGGGCAGAGGGAGAGAGAGAGTCTTGAGCAAACTCCATGCTGAGCGCGAAGCCCAACACAGGGCTCGATCTCACGACCCTGAGACCACAGCCCAAACCGAAACCAAGAGTTGGATGCCCAACCGACTGAGCCACCCAGGCGCCCCTAAATACCGTTTTTAAGGGATTCATTTTGTTCTCCACCACATCCCTCACCCCTCAAGCAAGGCCTGACACAAAACAGAGGCCAATTGATATTTGTTGAATTAATCAATATTGCCAAACAAGGTAGATGTACTCACAACATGTCATTTTCTAAATTTGTTTTCAGATGCCATAAAGTTAAAAGTGATTTGAAGACTTGAAATTCTTGGTTAGCCAGATAATGGCAAAAAGTGAGGTCCCACAGGTGCCTCCAAGCTCATGGACACCAGTGGCTCCTACCTGGTACCTAAACCAGAGTGACGCCTCTCCCAGGTGGCATCGTTCTCAAAACTCTGTGCTTTTTTGGGGTGCCTGGGTGGCTTAGTGATTAGGCGTCTGCCTTTGGCTCAGCTCATGATCCCAGGGTCCTGGAATCAAGTCCTGTGTCGGGTTCCCCGCTCAGTGGGGAATCTGCTTCTCCCTCTCCCTCTACCCCTCCCCCTGCTCGTGTTCTCTCTCACCCTCCCTCCCTCAAATAAATAAAAATATTTTTTAAAAAAATCTGTATTTTTGGCAGTAACACACTTGAAAAGAGTGTTAGTGGGTCAGACTGAATCAGTTGCCACTATTCGTAAAAAATTTGAACACTAAACACACACACTCACCCATACGTACCCCACCCCAGCTCAACTTTTTACACAAGAATGCCAGAGCGTGCCTTGGCTCGGCCCATGCAGGCTGCTATGACAACATACCATAAACTAGGCGGCTTATCAACAACAGAAATTCATTTCTCACTGTTCCGGAGGCTGGAAGTCCAAGATGAAAGTGACAGCCAATTTAATGTCTGCCTCCTAGACAGCTGTCTTTTTGTTATAACCTCGTATGGCTAAGAGAGAGAGAGAAAGAGAAAGATCTCAGGGGTCTCTTTTATAAGGGCACTAATTTGACTCACGAGGGCTTCACCCTTGGGACCCTAATCACCTCCCAAAGGCCCCACATCCTAATGTCTTTACATCGGGGTTAGGTTTCAGCATATGAATTTTGGGAGGACACAAACATTCAGTCCACTGCAGCCTCTAACCTCCTCTTCAACGAAGATAAGAAAAGCAACCCTTTATAGCAGTGAACCATCCTTACACCAAATATTTGAATCACCTACTTTACTGTTCTGTAACCCACGTGTATCTGAATGCTTGTGTGTGACTATAATAGAAGACATCAGTAGGTATTCAGGTACTCGCCTTCCATGTAAAACTCTGGGAACAGGACGATCGCAACTGCAGACTGAAATGGGGGTGTTGCATTGGCAACTCAAATCCCATGAGCAGTGTTGCCATTAGCAATGTTCCCACAAAACAGAATACAATGTTGTTTCAGTGTATGTGGTTCTTACCCAACTGGGTTCATTACATATTAAAAGTGCATAAATATAATAAAATGTAGAGTGGAGTCGGGGTCTAGGATTAGATCACTATCAGCACATGTTTCACTTACATGAATGACCAGCAAGACATTCCAAAGTAATGCAGGCTAGGGGCCAATTCTTCATTGTGAGAGAAAACTCCACACGCTGCAGGATAACTAGCAATCCAGGCTCCCAACTGCAATTATTGCGACTCCAAAAACCGTCCCACAAAGATTTGCAGAAATTGGAACCCTTGTGCTTTGCCGGTGGGCATGCAGAATGGTATAGCCGCTATGGAAAGCAGTAGGGCGGTTCCTTAAGAAACTAAACGTAGTGGGACACCTGGGGGGCTCCGTTGATTAAGCATCCCACTCTTGCTTTTGGCTCAGGTCATGATCTCCAGGTCATGAGATTGAGCCTGTGTTAAGCTCTGCACTGAGTATGGAGCCTACTTAAGATTCTCTCTCTCCCTCTCCCCTGCCCCTTCCCCCCCCCACCACCCTGCACGTACGTGCACACTGTCGCTCTCTAAAACAAACAAACAAACAAACAAAATACAAAACATAGAAGTACCATATTTCCAGCAATTCTACTTCTGAGTACACACCCGAAAGAATTGAAATTAGAGTCTTAGATCCTTGTACAGTTATGGTCATAGCAGCGTCATTGATAATAACCAGCAAGTGGAAACAACCCAAGTGTCCAACAACGGATGAATGGATAAACAAAATACGGTGCATACATACAATGGAATATTATTCAGGCTTAAAAAGGAAGGAAATGCTGACACCTGCTACAAAATGGGTAAACCTTAGAGAGATTATGCTAAGGGAAGTTAGCCATTCACAAAATGGCAAATGCTGTATGATTCCACCTATGTGAGCTGTCTACAGTAGTCACATTCATAGACATGTAAAGTCGAACGGTGATTACCAAGGGCTGTGGAAGTAGAGCGGGGGTTAATGTGTGACGGATATAGAGCTTCAGTTGGAGATGATGAAAAGCTCTGGGAAAAGCTCAACAAAGCACATGCCACTGAACTGTCACTTAACAATGGTGAAAATAGTAAATTGCATGTCCTGTATATTTTACCACCAAAAAAACAAAAAACTGGAGGAATTGACAACAGAAAAAAATAAAATAACACCAAAAAACACACTTCACAGATTTCCAAAACACTCCAGTGGAACCACCCGATTAAGTATCGCTGCGTAAATATGTTCCTTAAAATAAGAGGCCCCAACCCTCTACTTGGAATGGGGAGTGATGGGAGAAGTGTAAAGTAGAACATCTCAGAGATGCCAAATTGGTTTCATCTCAAGTGCCGCTGGCCCCTGGAAGGTGGCCGAAGGGCTGTGTTGAGAAAGCATCTAAAGCGGTCTTTGACCTCAGCAAGGAAAAACAGAACAAGCCATCAGCAGTGCCTTCCATGGCAAGAGAAGAGGGAACGATGCCCCATATGCCACATGTGGACAGGCCTAGATACGTAAACCCTCTTATCCTGGACATCTTTTGCCTATGAGTGGAACCTAAAATCAAAATAGTTTTCTAGCAGTAAAAAAAAAAAAAAAAAAAATGCAATGGACATACCATGCTCTATTTTCCCACATTTCACAAAACATTTCAGAGTTTAGAGCAAAGAGGAAAACATTGGGTTCAAATATTCAAAGCCATATGTACTTCACTGAACAAGAGAAACTTCCTGTGACAAAGAAATAGAAAATATAGAGCCCCTTGGGGGATACACAGAGCATGATTTAAGGAGCAGTCTGGAGGAATTGACACACAGGCAGCTCCCAAATTCAAGAATTGGATAAAAATCTTATATTTATTAACTTTGACCACATTTTCCTTCTATGCATAGTCTGCCCTCTGGTGACATTAACAAGCGGCAAACTTGTCTGGGATTGAATTTACTGAGGGAAAAGGAGCAGAGTCAGGTTGCTGCTGTGAGATCTGCTGATAATGGAGGAAAAGCAACAATGCTGGGTTTGCTACTGGTGATGACAGTGATGATGGTGGTGGTGGCAGTGGTGGTGGTGGAGGTGATGGTGGTAATGGTGGCAGTGGCGGTGGGGGGATGATGGTGATGGTGATGGTGGTAGTGATGATGATGGTGGTGGTGGCAGTGGTGGTGGTGGAGGTGATGGTGATGGTGGAGTGATGGTGGTAACGGTGGCAGTGGCGGTGGGGGGATGATGGTGATGGTGATGGTGGTAGTGATGATGATGATGGTGGCAATGGTGACTGTGATGGTGGTGGTTATGGTGGTGATGGTGGAGGTGGTGGTGATGATGATGGTGGTGGTGACGGTGTTGGCGGCAATTATATCTGATACATATGTATTTCCCTGTGCCTGGCTTTCCTAAAAATGCTTTACATGCATTCATTAATTTAATCTATGGGGCAGGTACTTTTATGATCCCCATCTGAATGTGAGGAAACCGAAGCACAGAGAGGTTATACCATTTGCCGAAAGTAACACAGCCAAGAAAGAAATGGAGAGGACACTGACACCCTGCTCTAAAGTATTGATTAAACAAATTTTCCTAAATAGGAAAAAGAGTTCTATTTAGAGTTTCATTAAGGTTCTCTTTCAAAGGAAAAGTACGACCTGGTAAATGAAGGCTATCGGTCATTCATACGTGTGAATCAAACTTTACTCCAACTACTTGGGAGTTCTCACTGAAGGTGGGAACAGAGGGGTGGCATTGGAGAAGAGGTCTGGGGGTGGAAGTCGCTGTAGCTGGGGAGGCTTGTCTCTAGCAGCCAGAAGGCAGACACACTTGAGTCAGGAATAGGACGTCTGAAGGTGGGAGGGTTGCAGACACTGCGAAGTTCCCAAGAGACTGCCAGTGGCCTGTATGGCCTTGGTCGATTCTCAGACCAACTTGGATTTCCTCCGTAAACGGCTGGTTATAGCACTTCCCCAAGAGCACGTATTGGTTAAATTGTCCCTGGAGATCATTACCATGTTCATTTCACCTGCCTGGTATTTGTAGCAGCCTCCCCCAAAACCAAACATGCATTTAAGAATAGGCTTAGAGGATTTTATGTTTTCACGTCCTGGGTTTTAACAAAAGGAAGAGGGGGCAGGGTTGGGAGGGGAGAGAAGCTGATGCAGGAGACTCGCCCTAATTTTATTATCATGACTTCCTCAGTAAATGTTGGCTGATAAATAACTAAAGGGGTGAATACACGAACGATGTGAATACACGGGATATTGCTGTTCAATATTGGTGACGTCGCTGTCAGTATCCCTCAGCTTCCCTAAGTAACTCATTTGTAGCCGTGTTTTGCCTAGATTTACCCCCAGATTCTAAAGTCACTGCATCTCTGAGTGGATGACAATACGAAGGGGTTGTAGATGACATCTCTGTTACAAAACAGCATATGCTTCTGCTTGGATGCGGTTAATGGAATTGTCAGTAGTTGGAATTTGAATGTACATGCTTTTATTACTGACGTGCTGTGCTTTGTAGGTAATACCAGCTCATGGTGAGTATTTCACAGAGTGGATGTAAGGTGGGTGAAAAAGAGTGATGGGCTCACTATTTTTGATTAGGGGATCAGGGGTGGCTTCCTGGAGGAGATGGTATTTAAGCTGAGAATCAGATGCATCGAAGGAGCCAGCCACGAGAAGATGGGGAGCTCACGTGTGCAGTGTCCACAGCATGGGAATGGAGGCGGCGGCAGGGAGCGTAGGAAGGAGCCTGTGAAAGATGAGGCTGCGGATGCAGGAAGGGTGTGACCAGGTGGGGGTCTTGGCTTTTGTGTTAAGTGCAGTGAAGAAGCCTGTAAGGGAAAGCAGGGGGTTAAGCAAGGGAGTGGCACTGATGTGATTTGTTTTAAAAGAACACGGGCTGTGTTTGAGGAATTGGCTGAAAAGGACAATAGAGGGAGCACCCAGACCACGAAGGCGGCTACTGGCCGGAGTCCAGGTCAGCAATCACGGGCACTGCTGCTAGACTGGAAGCAGGGGAGAGAAGGGCAGAGTCTGAGAAGGAGCGTAGGCAGGACCTTCTTTGGTTTAGAGGAATAGGAAAAAGCAGAATCAAGGATTTGATTTTTGGCCTGAGCTGCTGGGTGAATCCCGGGGCCCCTTATGGAAGTAAGGGAGACCAGGGCGGGCGTGATGGGGTTTGTCTCCCTTTTGTGTTGTTGCAAGTGGGGGAGGGAGCAGCTCGAGCATTCCGTTTCAGTTTCGTTAATTATGAAATGCCTGTTCCACACTGGGGAGGAACTTCACGCGGGACATTAGAGATGCAGACCTGCTGAAATTCTAGAGAGGGGCCAGGCCTGGAGGAAAGGCGGAGCACCCCCCTCCCCCGCCCGCAATGCAAGGGGGCATCAACACGCATGCGTGCAGCATCTTACGGCTCACAGGGCACCTTCTGTGCGCCCGAACTCTTCCAGCTCACAGCAATCTCATGAGGTCGTTATTGCTTCTAGTTTGACTGATTAATAACCATATTTCGCATGTGTATCTCGCCTTAGAGCTGCTACAGCATTCCCTCACACGCTGTCTCTGCCCCATTTTGCTCCTTTCAACACCACTAGGGAACAGGAAGGCACGGGTGGTGGCGGCCAGGAGCACAGGAATTACACCTGTTGAAACGGATACCTGCAGAGGCCCACAGATGACGACATAGGCTTTGTACACCTGGGCTTATGATGCTCTTCAAAAGCAGTTCAAAGTTTTGTTCTGTACATAAGAGCCCTCTGCTGTTCAGACTGGGTTTATCCATCCACCGGGATTCTTGGTGTAAAAGGATTGCATCGGAGTTCTCTTTAATTTTTGTAAAATGCTCTTGGGATAGAAAGCCCATTTGCTGACCATCAATACTTCTTAGAATGGCTTAATTTGTCAAAACTGATAATAGCTCCATATTGGAGAACCCGACAGTTTATTGTTCAAGAAAAGCAACGTTGAATGAGAAACAAAGCGCTTTTACGTTTGAGACCGACCTTCAGTAATTGGCTATTTCAAAAAATTGTTGTGACATCTTGTCATATATGCCAGTGTGCCACACCCATTCGTGGAGAGAAGAGCAGCTGAACGGATCCTAAAAGGATGTAGACGCGTAGAAGGGAAGGGAATGAATTGGTCCTTAATGACATAGAAGTGGCAGAAACAAGTGTGAGGAGTTTGCCAGGCAGAGAGAATACCCCCAAACCGAGAGAATCCTAGACTCCAGAGCTGGGACATAAAGCTGGAGGAATATCCCAGTAGGGTGGGCTGTGGGTCTTCAGCACCTGCCGAGTTTGACTGTCAGTGGGGACCCCAGAAGGCTCGTTAAGCGGCCAGTGACCTACATGAGCAGGTGTGAGCTTTAAAGGAGGCTTTGGAAGGTGTGCACAGGGTGGTCGGAGGAGGGAAGGGGCAAGGCAAAGAATGGTCATTTAGGCGGCTCTTACGAGCACCAGGAAAGAAAATCACCAGGGCTTCGTCTAGGGTGGTGATAATGGAAAAGACAAAACAGAATAAAATTGAGAGGAAGGAAGGAAAAAAAGAGAAGAGATGCCTGGGAGAAAGGAGGAGCCGCTGTTTAAATTATTACACCAAAGACTCAGAAAAGAAGGTCCATTTTTATTAATAACAAAACAACAACAACTATTTTGTACTTCTCAGGCCTACCTCTATATACTCCTCTCCTTACTCCTAATGCCGACTGGCTTACAGACCAGGCTCACAGCTGCCCCTCAGCCTAGACCTCACGCTAACCTTTGACAGGTGATATCAGAGTAGCAACTGAGAACAGTACCCCCCTACGGGGGCGGTATCTGAAAATGCATGACAGCATTTTTGACTGGGGTACAATGACTGATGGTGGGTACTGACATTTAGGGTCGGGAACCAGGGATGCTAAGCATCCTGCAATATTCAGGAAAGTTCCACACAGTGCAGAATCGAACCACCCGTAATCCAGTAGACCCATCATTGAGGAACATTGCTGCAATCTGTCCCCAGGTCCCAGTTTGATAAGCAGGCATCTGCTGTGTTCTCTGTACTGTCTCTGACAAGACTGGTTATATCCACAGACCCTTGAACACGAGGCTCCGAACGCCGAATTCCTGCAGTAAAGCCTTTGGTATTCCTTAGATGCTCGGATCACCACCTCCTGTCTCTGTGTTTCGAGAATTTACCAAGTGCCCAGCACTGTAATCACAGTTGGTAGTCAAGAGAGGCAGAGAAAGAGCCCAAGATTTCATCCCCCCCCACTCCGGCGTAAAGAATTTAACACTCCACTGAGAAATAAAAGGCAATCCTTAAAGAAATCCTTAAACTAGATTGGATTTGCATATATCAGCTTATAAATCAGAGCTAAGAGGCTCCATACAAACCAGAAAGACTGTGGAGTTTCAGAGAAGGGAATGAATGAAGACGGGTAAAGAGGGGGGAAGAATAGATAAATACTCTTTAGTATTTCCCAAAGTGGGTTCCATGGAACACTGGTTCAGTGAAATAGCAAATAGTGACTGGGGGGCGGGGTGGGAGTTTCTGTGGTCAAATAAGTTTGGGAATTCCTGGGCTAAGCAAAATTAATCAGGTTTCTTTACTCCAGGACATCTTCGATTGTGTAATAGCTGAGCACCGTTGCAATTCTCTGAGTGTGGGTTTTACTCTTCAAAATTTGCTTGGTTTATTTGACCACAGCTCTCGCGCTCTCTCTGTCTCTTTTCAAACAGTGAGTTTCCTGGTCCTGGGGTTGTATGGCATGTACTTGGGAAAGAGCCTTGTAATCAGAGTACCAGCCACAGGAAGGCAAACGCAGGAAAGGTGGGAATGTGCATGAAATAGTGAGATGAATGGCACAGCCAGAGGGGAGGGGAAAGCTAGGCGGGAAACGAGGAGTATTTAGACTCTTACATCAGGCCATCTAGGTTCAAGTGCTACCTCTGCTGTCTACTCGCCACGTGAACTTGAGCAGAGCCTGTGTGCTCACACATAACATGTAGATAAGCTGCTGTTAGGATCAGATGCAGTAATACGATATAAAGCACTTAGAGCAATTCCTGGCACAAAGTGATGTTATTGTCCACTAACATTACAGAGCTGGAGACCCGACGCTGAACAGTCTTTAAGTTGAACAGAGCAATATAAGTGCTATGGGAACGATAGAGTCCCAAGAAGTTCTTTAATTTGTACAGCTGACCCGTGAACAGCACACATTTAACTGCATGGGTCCACTTATACGCAGATTATTTTTTTTATATAAATAACAAAATGATACCATAAATGTGTTTTTTTCCCTTAGGATTTTCTTTTCTTTTCTTTTTTTTAAGATTTTATTTATTTATTTATTTATTTGACAGAGAGACAGCCAGTGAGAGAGGGAACACAAGCAGAGGGAGTGGGAGAGGAAGAAGCAGGCTCCCAGCAGAGGAGACCGATGCGGGGCTCCATCCCAGGACCTCAGGATCACACCCTGAGCCAAAGGCAGACCCTTAACAACTGAGCCACCCAGGCACCCCTCCCTTGGGATTTTCTTAATGACATTCTCTTTCCTCTAGCTTACTTTATTGGAGGAAAACAGCATACAATACATAGAACACCTACAATATGTGTTAATCAATGGCTTATGTTATCAATGAGTCTTTTGGTCAACAGTAGGCTGTGTGTTATGTCTCAGGGGAGTTAAAAGTTATACTGGATTGGGACGCCTGGGTGGCTCACTCGGTTGGGCGCCCGACTCTTGGTTTCAGCTAAGGCCATGATCTCAGGGTCATGAGATGTAGCCCCGTGTCAAGGCCCACTTCAGGCTCCCCGCTCAGAGGGAAGTCACCTTGAGATTCTCTCCCTCTGCCCTTCCCCCCATTCACTCTCTCTCTCTCTCTCAAATAAATAAATAAATCTTTACCAAAAAGAAAGTTATACTGGATTTTCGATTGTGTAGGGGATCAGTGCCCCTAACCCCAGCATTGTTCAAAGGTCAACTATAGGGGCGCCTGGGTGGCTCATTCAGGTAAGCATCGGACTCTTGATTTCAGCTCAGGTCATGATCTCAGCGTCGTGTGATCGAGCCCCACATTGGGCTCCCGCACTTAACAGGGTCTACTTCTCTCCATCTCCTTCTACCCCTCTTGCTCATGTTCCCTCTCTCTCTTCCTCTCTCTCAAATAAATAAATAAATCTTTTTTTTAAAGATAGACTGTATATTTTTCTATTACTAAATATTTCCTACAAAATAAAGGAGATATATATATATATATATATATATATATGTAGGTGTGTGTATGTGTGCGTAGTAGATTCAGGGTTATGGACCCATTACCCAGCTAAAGA
This sequence comes from Ursus arctos, assembly GCF_023065955.2. Taxonomy (NCBI): domain Eukaryota; kingdom Metazoa; phylum Chordata; class Mammalia; order Carnivora; family Ursidae; genus Ursus; species Ursus arctos. The sequence continues at coordinate 82,169,450 of NW_026623056.1, read as the reverse complement.
AATGGACTATCACCAATGCAGTGCAAACCCTCGTAGTCCCCTCCCCAGTCTGTCTCCTTCCCTCCCCACCAGAGGGAACTACCGGTCTGATTTGGACACTTGTGTTTCTCGCATTTACCTTCCCAGTTTAACTACCTTTCTATGTTCCTCTACCTACGCCATGTAATTTGCTGCTCTCTGAACAATATCTACACACGATCATACTGTGCTCATCTTTCTGTGACTTTCTTTTCTTGTTCACCTTCACGTTCCAGAGATTCACCCATGATGATGCCCTGGTCTTCACTGATCTTTAGTGTCGTATTCCCTTGAACACATCCCATACTTCTCTGTCCATTCTCTGGTTAGTGAACATTTGGAATGATTCCTTTTTTTTTTTTTTTTTTTTTTTTGCTCTAACAAAAATGCTGCCAAGGGCGTGTCACCTGTCACACCCGTGCAAGAGATTCTAGACGGCAGTATACCTCCAGCTTTTCAAGGACCTCCCAAATCGTTTTCTGAAATGATCAAACTCACTGGCCCCCTAATTACATATTCAAGTTCCTTTCTTCTTACCTCTTACCCTGGAAACTTTTGAGCGATAAGTACTGACCAGGCAAAGGCTATGTTAAGGAAGATCTGTTCACCAGTGACAGAGAAACCCTTCGCCAGCTAAGAAGGATAAGAGGGCAGAGGACATCAGGGCATCTGGGTGGCTCAGTTGGTTGTGTCCAACTCCTGATCTCAGCTCAGGGCTTGATCTCAGGGTCGTGAGTTCAAGCCCTGCATTGGGCTCCACCCTGGGCATGAAGACTACTTTAAAAAAAAGAGAGAGAGAGAGCAGAGGACATCAACAGGCACATCCTTGCAAATACCTGTGGACCCAGCAAGGAACAGGCTTCTTTGAGGACAGAACCCCTATAGTCTCTCTTTTATGTATGAGTTCATATCCACCAATATGTTCATGACCCTTAGAATGGACCTAGAGGTCTACATGGCTCTTAGAAAATCAAATACATAGTTAAAAACTGGAATTCTAACATATGTCCCTGGCTCTGCTAAGGAATCTGGCCCCAGGCAAGGTCCCTTGCATCTTCAAACCTCATCCTCCTCAAGTATAAATCAGGCATCATTATCTGCACGACAGAATGATTATGTGGCATAATTAATTAATGGCAAAGGGCCCTTGGCACCTATAAAACCAGACATAAATGTTGAGTGGTGTTCTTAAGAACAGGTTACGCGCGCATGAGGATGGAAGCAGGTGGAACATGATTGGCTCAAACGATGCTTCCCAGCTACACATGAGTCTTAACTAAATTTGAAACTGGTTGGTTTTGCATCAACAGGACTTTTCCCAAACCACCGGTTTCCTTTGCCTCTTGCATAACTAAACAAGCCAGCCCTGGGGAGGTTGGCAGGTTTCCTGAGAGGTCGCCCGTTTCCGTTCAAGCCTGGCCGGCTTCCCCCGCACAAAAGCCATGGCCTCATCTTCATCACTGGGGGTCCAAACAGAGACGGCTGATGCGAGTAGGTGTTCTCACACAGCCGAATGGGGATGCTTGGAGCGGCAGTGAGCCTCTAATTTGTGAACAACTGCAGAGCAAAAATGAGTACCGAGGGATGTGATGACAGGACCCTCTCCCCGACAAGCACGAGGATGGCTGGACCAAGAGGCTCGCTGCAGTGTGTTTGTCTATCCCCAAACCCCCAGGACCAATCTAAACATCAAAACATCAGTAGAGGAATAGATAAATAACATGTGATATAACCATAGGATAAAATTCCCTACATCCATGGAAAGACATTATTAATTAGATCGGGGAGGGGGGTGACCAGCTCTCAGAAATATAATGTAGAACGGGGGGGAAAAATAAGGTGTTTTTTCCCTGTGGAGAATGCAACTTTTTTTAAATTTAAATTTAATTTAAATTCAATTAGCCAACATATAGTACATAGAGCTTTTTAAAATTTTTTAAAAAGATTTTATTTATTTATTTGCCAGAGAGAGAGAGCACAAGCAGGGGGAGCAGCAGGCAGAGGGAGAAGCAGACTCCCCGCCGAGCAAGGAGCCCGATGTGAGACTCAATCCCTGGACCCTGGGATCATGACCTGAGCTGAAGGCAGATGCTTAACCAACTGAGCGACCCAGGCGTCCCATCATTAGTTTTTCCTGTAGTGTTCGGTGACTCATTAGTTGCATATAACACCCAGTGCTCATCACATCACGTGCCCTCCTTAATACCCATCACCCAGTTACCCCATCCCCCCACCCACCTCCCTTTCCACAACCCTCAGTTTGCTTCCGCAAGTCCGGAGTCTCTCATGGTTTGTCTCCGTCTCTGATTTCTTCCCATTCAGTTTTCCTTCCCTTCCCCTACAATCCTCTGAGCTATTCCTTATGTTCCGTATATGAGTGAAACCATATGAAAATTGTCTTTCTCTGACTGACTTAAAAATAAGTTTCTAAATAAATATTTAGTAGAGTATCATCTCTTTTATAAACACATAAACTCACGTTATATTTTGTTCATGAAAATCTATTTAAAGGTAGATACACTTAAAGATGCGTACTATATATTTGTTAATGGGTCAGAGCACACTCATCAAAGTTACAGCAGAGATAATCTTAGAAGAAAGAGAGGATGTAGGGACTGAGGAAGAACCAGGGGGATTTCCTTTCTATCCGCAGTGTTTTATTTCTTATATCAAAAAATGAGGGTGGGGAAGCAAATACGGATGGTTAGCCATTGTCCATCCTGATGGTGAGAGAAGAGGGCAGGAGAAGGAAAGCTAAGACCAAGAGCCTACTGCCTTTATTTGGTTGACAGGGCTTCCAATCCGGAAGGAGCCCTTCTTGTCCTTCCCTGCCCTGTGAAGGGAGATGCACCTGTTCCCCGCACCTGTGCCCAGGTGGGATGCTTAACACAGTTCTCACCCCATTTTGGCAGAGGCTCAAGAGGATTCTCCCATCAGGCTGAAAGCCTTGCTGTTCCCATCACCCTCCTCAAGGTCACAGATGACAACCTTGAATCAGGAACACCTGTGATGTCAGCCTAGGGGTGACCTCTCCAGAAAACCTCAGAAGGGTCTTATAAGCCCATGCCTGCCCCTCCCTGGGAGCACATACAACGATAAAGCTAAAGTTTACCAACAGAAAAGAGAAACAAGCAGCATTGTTCCTCAGGCCGAAGGTAAATCACAGCCTTTACAACACACAGGAGGGTCACTGGGGCTGTGTCTAGTCACCCCAGCTCAGAGATCAGTTCCTCAGTTCAGCTTGACCTTGGTCAAGAGCAAGGTTTTCTTTCTGCCTCACCCATTTCTTCTCACACAGGGAGTGTCCACGGTTGTCCACCATTGTTAGACTTTGGGGAGCCCCCAGGTCGATCCTAGCGTGTCCCCTCTGCTCTGGGGACTCTGCTCCCTCCACACCTGCCCCTTGCATCCCACAAGCTCTCTGCTGCCATGTCCTCCTGTCCCTTGCTCCCTCCCAGCCCCCGGCTGTGGCTCCTCATTGGAGCAAGTCTGTCTCTGGGAGTAAGCCTCCAGACCTTTCTGTCATCGAGTTTAGTGATATCCACGAATCTGTGCTCCTGGGTGACCTGGGGACAACCCCAGCAGAGAGGAAGGAAAATGCACAGAAAACCAACTGTTTCTCTGCTCTGATAGAAAACCCTCCTCCCTGCCCATTAGCTGGGATGATGCTTCCACACCTTGGGGAGTGGATTTTGCTATTACTCCTACTTGGAAGGCGAGGGAACCAGGGCTTTGACTCTTGTAATCTCCGAGGAAAATTCCCATCTCTTTCCTTCCTCCTCCCTGCAAGGAGGGTCTGTTGGGATAGAGACTTGGGAGGATGTAAAGAGAGCAGAAGAAAAATGAGAGGTATGCAGGGGACGGGGCGGGGATGGGCAAGTCTTTTGGGTGAGGTCTTTGAGAGCAGCACCTGTGGGATAACTTTGTGGTGAATGGGAGAGAGACAAACGGATTTCAAGAGCTCCTGGTAGGTGGTAATGGGTTTTCAGGTGTTCAAGAAACAGATGGAAACAAGTCTGAGTCATTTGAAATTATTTTTTTTAAGATTTTATTTATTTATTTGACACAGAGAGAGACAGCCAGCGAGAGAGGGAACACAGGCAGGGGGAGTGGGAGAGGAAGAAGCAGGCTCCCAGCAGAGGAGCCTGATGCGGGGCTCGATCCCAGAACTCCAGGATCATGCCCTGAGCCGAAGGCAGATGCTTAACGACTGAGCCACCCAGGTGCCTCTGAAATTATTTTTTGGTTATTTAGACTGTCTTGTCTGAAGGCAACAGCGGATCGCCCCTGATTCATGAGGGTCACACCTTTATGAGCTCTGTAGTAAAAAGCGAGGGCCACAATCCGGCCTGAGGCCTCTCAGCTCTGGCCCCGAATCCTTTCCACTGGTCCTGGGGGCCTGGTCCACTATGCACGCGGCCTCCACCCAGTCCCAGGGCAGTGGGCTTGTTGAAGAGTTCCTCGGTGAATGTTCTGCCTCCGATGTGCAGAACCACACCAGCAAGGCCCCAGGAACACCTGCTGGTGGCGGGTGCTCTCCTGCAGGGGTGTGGCTGGCCTTTAGCTACGGCATCTTCTCTGCTGGAAGAAATTCTGCTCCTGGGTCCTGAGCCTCGGTCTCCTCTTGCACTGCTCTACTTCCCCCTCCAAGCCTCTGCCTAACTAGGCAGGGGCCATGGAACCGGGATAGGGCGGGGATATTTCTCACTGAAACTATGGCTAAGCAAAAAATACAAAACCAAACCAAACCAACCAAACAAACAAAAACAGAAGAGAGTAGAACTTAGACAGCTGTGGCCCAAGATGACGGAAGGGCAGTCTGAAGACCCAGAAGCAGGTCCCAAAGCTTGCAATTCCAATAAGCCTTCACCCATCCATCTCTCCATTCATTCACTCATTCCCTCCTGCCCGCATTCCTTCCACAGTCATATCAGGCGCTGAACTGGGTGCTGGGGACACTATGGAGAACTTCGCAACGTCCCTAGTCCTTGAGGTGCTCATATGCCAGTGGAGGGGACGGGCATCAAACAGCCCCTTTGGTGAGATAAGGTCAAGTGGTGGTACGGGCTACAAAGACAAATACATCTGAACAAGGGGGATGAAGAAAGCCTGGAGTGAGGCTGGCTCCTTCAGTTTGGGTGGTCGGGGAAGGCCTCCGAGAAGGTGACATGGCTGCTTAGATGAAGGAGGAAGATGTTTCAGGCAGAGGAAACAGCAAGTACAAAGGTCCTGAGGCAGAACCATGCTAAGGGATGCTAAGAAAATAGTGTTGTGGCCCACAGGGAGCAAGGAAAAGAGTGCTAAAAAAATGAGAAGAAGAAACGGCAAAGCTTAGGCCACGGAGCCTTTGTCAGGCAAAGGAAGGACTTTTCAGATTCTTTTGTTTTGAAGTGAGGTGATAATCCATTGAACAGTTTTAAGCAGTGGAATAACATGATCCGATTTTTTTTTTAATGTACCACTAGCCCAGCCACACTCAGGTCAACTGTCCCCACTCTGGAGTCCCAGAGACCGAGATCTCCGAACGTAAGATGCTTCGCAGTCCTCTTGCTGGATTCAGATTTTCTACCCCTGCCTTCCAGCTGTTTGCCCTGGTTTCCTCCTGTGTCGACTCACACTTCCTGCCCCCGAACCCTGCCAGCTCCAGCTTCCACGACTGTTCTGCTTCCTATCTGTCAATGTGGGGCCCAGGCGACACAGCGAAAGTCACAAAAAGCCCATTTGCATCTCACCTGCAGCAGTAGAGCAAAAAGGGGAGGGGGTAACTGTAATAAACAAATATTTGGAGTAGGAAGCACTCAAGCAGAAAGAGAAAGGAAAATTATCCAAACGCAACTAAATAAAGATTCCACTGCAGCCCCGTTTCTGAGGTGCAGACATTCACAGCAGGTGTTCACTTCCGTTTAGGACTCTGCAATCATTCTGAAGCCATACAGCACAGGGGTCCTTAGGGAAAGAGTCCCGCCCTTCACCTTGTAGGTGGGGAGCTGGGGAAGCAGGGAGGTGAAAAACTCACCCAAGGTCACACGGCTGCCAATCGTCAGGGCTTAGCTCCATCCTGGGCTCGTGACAACCAACCAAGGGTGCTCTTGGCAAAGATTTATGAAAGGCTGGGCAGTAATAAAACCAGCTTGTGCCACACTTCCCACTAATGCAAACGAAGAAACTGATTTGAGGAACAGAAACCCGGTTAAGATTTGCCCACCTACAAACAATGCTGAGGAGAAAGTTGAATGCCGAAAATAGAAGGAAATACAAGAAGAAAATAGCCTCTCACGTGACTGAGAGCATTATTTCTACTCTGAATAACGGAGAGATTGCCTGTGAGAAGTCATATCCTCAAACCGAGAATGTTCAAAGTCTGATGCAAGCCTCTCCAAGTTACCATAAAATCACCAATATTTGTAGAGTTCGGTGGTTTGCAAAACCCTGACATCAGCATCATCCTCTCATTTGCTCTTTGCAACAACCCTGAGAGGAGCTGAAAGTCGGTGTCGTCATATCCCTGTTCTACAAATGAGGGGACTAAGGCTCAGCACAATTAAATGACTTCCCAAAATCAAGCAAAAGTACCTTGAACCTTAGGCTTCTGAATTGTTTCAATGAGGGACAGTAGAAGGAAGGAAAGATGGAAGGAAGGAAGGAAGGAAGGAAGGAAGGAAGGAAGGAAGGAAGGAAGGAAAGGAAAGAAGGAAAGGAAAGGAAAGGAAAGGAAAGGAAAGGAAAGGAGAGAGAAGGAAGTAGGAAGCCACGGATTGGAATTCCAACTTGGCTATGTACTTACCACACCCAGCCTCAGTTGGCTTATCTGAAAAATAGGGAGAATACATAATACCTTCATGGCAGCCACTGTGAGGATGAAACGGGGGACTGTCTGAGAAGCATCCAGCTCAGTGCCTGACACAAAGTAGATCTTTGTTGTTATTAATATACACAACTTTTTTTTATTAATCTCATTTTGCAGACATCCCAGCTACCCTCTGCTCAACACAGGACTGGCAGACACAGACGGGAGACTCTTTTCCTATGGTGTCACTCCTGCATTCTTTGGCCTGGTTTCTTATTGAGAAAGATGTTGGCCTAGTTTCAGCAGAGATTCACATATCAAAATAAACTGTTGAGGGGTCACCAGAAAGCAAATGAGCAGGAGAAGATGTCCAGAACTTCATTCCTTCATACAATACATATTAATGAAGTGTCTACCAAAACTGAGCTTTAGGGAGACCATGATAACCTAGGTGGGGATAGCCCTGGGCCTCAGGGAACTGAAGCTATAACTTAAATCATAGATGACAAACTTGAGTCACATATGACAAACATCACACAGGTCATTTGCATCACCAACACGGCTGTCTTAGTCTGTTTAAGCTGCTGTAGCAAAATACAATCTACTGAGTGTCTCATAAACAATAGAAATGTATTTCTTGTATTTGGAGAGGCTGGGAGGTCCAAGATCAAGGTGCTGGCCGATTCAGTGTCTGGTGAGAACCCACTTCCTGGTTCATAGACAGCCATCATCTTGCTGTGTCCTCACGTGGCAGAAGGGGTGAGGCAGCTCTCTGGGGCCTCTTTTATAAGGGCAGTAATTCCATGATCTAACCACCCCCCCCAAGCTGCATCTCCTAATACCACCACCTTGAGGATTACGACTTCAATGTATGAATTTTAGGGGACACAACCATTCAGACTATAGCAATGACTTAGATACCTCTGGTTTCCCCTGGCTCTTTGAGGGCTCAGAATTAATCAACAAAGAGAAGCACCTTCCTCCCCTCTGTTTCCTCCATTTATTTGCAAAATCATCTCCTGTTAAATGGGCATCTAATCAAAGCAGAGAAAATAATAGTCCTTGGTGATTTTTATCACTGCTGCTCACAATCCATGGCTGAGAACTAATCACATGACCGTACCCAGACGTGGTCCTTGAGTGGGTGGTCACTTTCCACACTAGGGAGGGGGGAGCATGAATTTTTGGTGGTCGACTGGCCACCTCTGTAGCATCCAGAAAGGAGGCTGATTATATCAGTAATCATAACATCTAATGAAAAAACCCAGGGAAGCTGAATATAAAGCCATGGAAAGAGATTGAAAAAAGTAAGCCAGATACATATTAACACTATTCATTTCACACAAAGTAAAATTCAAAATGAAAAGCACTAAAAGGAATATATCATAATTACAAAAGTACAACCTACCAAATATGTCACAAATCTTTATGTACCTAAAATCTTAGCCTCAAAATGTATAAAGCAAACCCTGATAGAAATGCCAGCAGACACCAATGAGTTCTCACAATGGTGACTATTTTTTTAATTAAGTTTTTATTTTAATTCCGATATAGTTTAACACACAGTGTTATATTAGTTTCAGGTGTACAATATAGTGATTCAACAATTCCATACGTCACCCAGTGCTCATCAGGACAAGTGCACGCCTTACTCCCCATCACCTATTTCACCCATCCCCCCCACCTCCCCTCTGGTGACCATCAGTTTGTTCTCTGGAGTTAAGAGTCTGTTTCTTGGTCTGTGTCTCTCTTTATTTTTCCTTTGCTCATTGTTTCTTAAACTCCACTTGTGAGTGAAATCATATGGTATTTGTCTTTTTCTGACTGACTTATTTCGTAGCCATGGTGGAAAACAGTATGGAGAGAAACTAATATGCTATAATTCAACTAAATGGAATTTAAACAAAAACTTGAAACTACAAAAAAATAAAAATAAGTAAATTTTTAAAAATCTTTAAAAAAAACAGCATGAAGAGCCCTCAAAAAGTTAAAAATAGAACTACCCCATGATCCAGTAATCACACTGCTGGGTATTTACCCAAAGAATATGAAAGCACTAATTCAAAAGGATATATGCACCCCTATGTTTATAGCAACATTATTTACCATAGCCAAACTATGGAAGCAGCCCAAGTGTATAGATAGATAGATAGATAGATAGATAGATATCACCTCTTCTTTATCCATGTTAATTATATATAGATATATAATATTAATATATTTTTAAATATATTTACATATTATGTAATATTAATATGTAATATATAATATTGATTATATACAGACAAAGAAGAGGTGATATGTATATAATGTTGATTATATATAATAATGTTATATCTATATTATATATTACAATGTTATATCTATATTCTATATAATAATAATGTTATATATATAATATTGATATATATAAATGTTGATTATATGAGGTAGAATGGAATACTATTCAGCCATGAAAAGGAATGAAATCTTGTCACTGGCAACAACATGGATGGAGCTAGAGAGTATAACGCTAAGTGAAATAAGCCTTGATAAGTTGTGACTTTAAACAAGCCTCTCAGAAATTGGCTGATCAAGAATTACAGAAAAAAAAAAATAAGGCTCCAGAAATCCTGGCTAATGAAATGAACAATTATGACCTAATAGATATGTGGAGAGAAATAACTTTGCATTCAACAGAGATTACACATTGTTTTCAAACTCTCATGAGACATTCTCCTGATGTATTAGGTCACAAAGGCACTCAGAACAAATCCCCAGAAGGAAAACTCTGACAGTATACACTCACGAGCTATAATGGAATAACATTGGAAAATAATAGCAAAAGGATAACAAACAAAAATCTATTCTCTTGGGTATTTTACATGACTCGTGAGTCATAGGCTTGAAAGAAAATAAAACCAGAAAACACAAGCTATTTAGAATCACATTAAGAGCACTGCATACATATCAAAGCCCATGGGCTATGCTGAGACAGCATGCAGGAGAAAAAATAGAGAACCTTAAATGCTTAGGGTGGAAAACCAGAAGGGTTAAAAATAAATGAATCAACCAAGCTTTCAACTCAAGAAGCTAAAGGCAGAGATGGAGAGGGGGAGACAGAAAATAAATCGAAAGAAAGTTGAAAGGAGAAATCAAGATAAAGTAGAAATTAATAAAAATAGAACAACAAAAAGGCAGTAGAATCGATGGGTTAAACTGGTTCTTTGAAAGAACTGATGGAAAGACAAATCTTTGCCATACCTGTCAAAAGAAAGATAAAGGACAAAATCACAAGTCAAAAATTGTAAGAATATAAATTACAAAATTATAAAAATCGTAAGAACCTTTATGGTAAGCATTTGAAAATCACTAGATGAAGTGACTAATTTCCTAGGAAAATATTTGTTAAAAAGATTCATTGAAGGAAAAGTAGGAAATCTGAATAGAATCTTAACCTTAAGAGGGGCACCTGGGTGGCTCAGTAAGGTAAGTATCCGACTCTTGATCTCAGCTCAGGTCTGGATCTCAGGGTTGTGAGTTCAAGCCCCACGTTGGGCTCCAAGCCGGGTGTGGAGTCTACTTAAAAAAATAAATAAATAAACATTGAGTCCAGAGGGCTTTTCGGAAGGTAGATTCTACCAGACCTTTAGTGAAGAGCTAATTCTATATAAACTATCTCAGAGCCTAGGAAAAAACAGAAAGCCCATCTCAATCATTTTACAGTTTCAATATAATACAGATCCCTGCTATCTATCTTTATCTCTATCTTTCTCTCTCTCTATCCAAACACATATATGTACATTCACTTAAAAACAAAGATGCAAATTTCCATATTCGGCAGTGTATTTAAGGGATGACACAAAACGGTCATTCTAGGAATGTAAAGATGTTTCAGTGTTAAGGATCCATTAAAGAGATGAAAGTGGAAAAACAGTATGATTGTATGAACAGATGCTTTAAAGGTATTTGCTGAAATTCAACACCTATTCATGGTAACAACCCAGGAAAAGAAATGCCTTCAGCCTGATAAAGTGTGTTAGTAGCCTAAAAAAACACCATTTTATGTGTCAAATATCATCAATCCCTCCCATAAAAGTCAGAGATAAGATGAGGTTCCTATTCATCATTGTACTGCAGTTACTAGATACTACATTAAGGGCAGGAAAAGCTAATACTATCCATCTTTTTTCTTTTCTTTGGATTAATGGAAGCAATCCTGTTTGCACTTTACAGTTTACAAAAGAGTTCCATAAGCCCTATCTTCGGTGACCCTCACAATGACCAGGTGCGATCAAGTCAAGCATTGTCATCCCAACTTTGAGAATGAGGAACCCGAGGATCATAGAATTTTTAGATTTCCCTAAAGACACACAGCTGGTAAGCAGTGATGGGGAACAGACCCCAGGTTTTCTTATTCTTAATCAAGTTCAATTAGGAATAAGGACTCAAGGGGCGCCTGGGTGGCTCAGTCATTAAGCATCTGCCTTCAGCTCAGGGCATGATCCCAGGGTCCTGGGATCGAGCCCCGCATTGGGCTCCCTGCTCCGCTGGGAGCCTGCTTCTTCCTCTCCCACTCCCCCGGCTTGTGTTCCCTCTCTTGCTGGCTGTCTCTCTCTCTGTGTCAAGTAAATAAATAAAATCTTTTAAAAAAAAAAAGGAATAAGGGATCAAACTTTTAAAAACAATACAGTTGACCCTTGAACGACATGGGTTGGAACTGCGTGGGTCCACTTCTACGTGGGTTTTTTTCGATAAACACAGTACATACAGTTCTTTAAGTGTATTTTCTCTTTCTTAGGATTTTCTGCGCTTACTTTACTGTAAGGATGCAGTATATAGTACATATAACATACAAACTATGTGTTACCCCCCTGTGTATGTTATTAGCAAGGCTTCTGGTCAACAGTAGGCTATTAGCAGTTAAGTTTGGGGGGAGTCAAAAGCTATATATGGATTTTCGACTGTGGGGGGGTCAGCACCCCTAGCCCCCGTGTTGTTGTGGGGTCAACGGTATATCTCAATGCTACAGTGACCGACCCTGAGCAGGTCACTGTCCCTCTGAGCAAGCTGAGTCAGAGCCCCGGGAGCTGACTAGGGTGAGGATGTGGCGGGGGGGACACTGCACAGTGAGTAAGACGAAGGAAGACAGAGAGCACTGAAGACAAACTTCTTGGTGCCAGGACAGGTGTCCCTGGATGCCATCTGAGAGACGGGGCTGGCCAACGCTCGGGTTTGTGCCTGTGATGGTCCAGTTACTCTTCTGAGTATCTATCTACGTCAACTCACATATCCTCAAAAACTCTCATGAGGGGCGCCTGGGTGGCTCCGTTGGTGAAGCGTCTGTCCTCGGCTCGGGTCATGATCCCAGGATTCTGGAAGCGAGCCCAGCGGGGAGTCTGCTTGTCCCTCTCCCTCTGCCCCTCCCCTGCTTGTGCGTGTGGGTGCGTGTGCGCACTCTCTCACCCTCTCTCTCTCTGTCAAATAAATAAATCTTAAAAAAAAGCTCTCATGAGGTTGGCACTATTCTTGTCACCCTCATTTTACAGATGACAATACTGAGTAAGGTCCCCCAGTTTATAGATTTAATAAGTGGTGGTGTTAGGATTTGAACCCAGGCGGCCTGGCTCCGGAGTGGTCTTGTGATCGCTTGTGATCGCTACACGACAGCGTCTTCAAGTCAGTACCCTGGTTATGGGAGTGAGGGTAGAAACCAACCTTTCACAGGTGTGTTTTAGATATAAAAACAATATCACTGAAAGAAAAAAAGCCTCAATTTGCTCATTCAATTTTTTCGATATTGCATGAGACCAGGAGGAGAAAAAGGGTTCACACACACACACACACACACACACACACACACGATCTGCTTGGAAACATCCGTTTTTATTAAATCTGTTTCGCTGCTTCCTAAAATTAGGCTTAACCCAAAATAGAAAGGAAGAAATGTTCTCCTTGGCTTGTTCCCTTCAGTCTGTAGACCTGTACGCTAAGAGTCTTACTCAATAGAACTGTAAAAGAAAATCAGGGAAAAAAATATGACTGCCCAGTTAAGAATCAAGATAAGGATCATAAAGAAGTGTTATTCTAAAGAATTACCTACATAATTATAATTCATTGCTCTTAATTTCTTTTACCTGCCACTACATTTTTTTTTTTAATGTCAGAGGTCCTTGTTCTTCTTCTTGGCCCTGCAGCCTGCTCTAGACCTTGCTACAGCCCCCAGAGAAAGCATGTTAACACTTTGGTTTGGTCCAGCTTTTCCTGAAGCACATATGTTTATGAGTGCCAGGTTAGATCCTCTGCGTTCATGGACCCACCGGAGATTACCCAAACAGAATTACTACACTTTGCACAGCCTGTTCCTTTATCCTGGGATACTTGTCTCAACCCAGCAACATCCTATGCTTCCTTTAGGACTTAGTTCATCTCTTCCAGGAAGCCCTCCCTGATGATGCCATCACACGTGCTCCATTAAAACCTATAGAACTCACCCAGAATGGTAGCTTCTTTAGCACTCCCCATTTTTTTTTTTTAACTTGTCGGACTCTCACATGAAATTATGAACTCCATGAGGGTAGGGATTCTGCTCTATTCAGATCTGGGTCTCCACTGCCTTTGGATTAAGAAATATATTAGTATTTCAAGCTTAACAATTTGTTGTGAAAATTGGAGATCAGTGCTTTCAAGAAATGAAAAATACATTATAGGAGGGCCTGGGTGGCTTAGTCCATTAAGTGGCTGACTTCGGCTCAGGTCATGATACCAGGGTCCTGGGATTGAATCCCACATCAGGCTCTCTGCTCAGCCTGCTGCTCCCCCTGCTTGGGCTCCCTCGCTCTCTGTCAAATAAATAAAAAAAAATTTAAAAAGAAAAGAAAAGAAAAATACATTATTGTCTTCTTTACAAATGGGCTTTAAAGTTTTAAATTTCCATAAATATTAAACTTTAGATACAGGCACCTTGGAAACTATTTATAATGCTTCTAATAGGGACATTATAAATAATGGTTATAAGAAAATAATAAAACAATGGTCCTTTATCATCAGCAGTCTATTTGGACACTTCCTTAAAAGTTTGGTATAAAAGCCCCTCAACTATCTCAATAAATCAGAATGCAGACAGGGATTGGGACAGCCACTGTCCTTTAGGCACTAATATTTCTTTACCAAAGCAGTGATTAGAGAAAAATACCGAAGGAAATAGGTTAAAAAGAAAAATCCTTGAATTTAAACTTTGCAAAAGAGGGGGTTATGAATGATTCTGATAGATGGATGGAGGAAAGATCAGGTATTAAATCTTACCCAGGCTGGGATGGCAATAATGTCACTTTGCAAAAGAAGTCAATGAAAATGTCACAGATAATAAGCACAAAATCTGTCAATCTGATTAGTAACATACATTAAAGATTTATGAAGCGATGTCATTGCGTTACAGAATGATAGGAATTACGTCTAGGGGAGACAGATTCTCAGAGAGGCAGGTACTGCAGAATACCAAGATAATTTTAAGAAGCTCGAAAGACAGATTGCTGAAAATCATCTGTGAAAAGCAATTCGACTAAAAGAACCAGTGTGGGACGATTATTCCCGCAGCCACTGTCTAATAGACCCTTTTAGACCATGAAACATTGGAACATTAAAAATACACAATGATACAGCCACCTGCCAGGCACTGCTAGTGGGTCCGTTTATGCAGGAGACGTGTGTCACTTGCCCCAAACTATTTTCCCAGGGGAAAAATCAGAAGGGATTTGACCCGATCCATCCCAATTCTTCTTGAAGCTCTTATAAGCACGGATTTAGAAGACCAATACCCAAGATGAAGAGGGTGGTTGTGATCATGAGAGAGCAGAGAGCTGACTGGTATAACCCTTGATCAAACTTGGGAACCGCTCTGCTCCAGGAAGTATCAGTGAGGTGAGGGGCGGGGAGGGCACGAGACCTAGGCCCCCACTCTGGCTTTGATCTGATCTCAGGGGGAGATGAATCACTCCTTTGATCTCAAGGGAGAGCCTCTGATCATAAGACATGTTTAAGGAGGGAAATGAGCCTCCCCAAATATAGACGAGCTAAATCCACAAGCTTCTTGGCAGGCATGAGCTGGGCGATGACACCCTGTACTTGATACAATAATAACAGATTGATGATAATGATAATAATAATAATTGCCCCTTATCTGTGATATAGGAAAGGTGAAGTTTTGTGGGAATGATTTATATTTGTAATTCAATTGGAACAAAAAGGAAATATTTACTTTTTTTAAAATTTAAAATGTGTGAGATTTCCTCTCTCGAAGACTTTAATGCTTTAAGTGTGTCTCTAAAAAAAATATGTATCTAAAACAAGGGTCGGTAAATGTTTTATGTGAAAGGTCAGATAATAAATATTTTAGGCTTTCTGAGCCATACTGTGTCTGCTGAACGACCCAACTCTGTCACTGTAGCTTGAAAGCTGCCATAGGTGATATGCAAATGAACTGGTCCGGTTGTGTTCCAATAAAACTTTATTTATAAAAACCTTCAGCGGGCCTGTTCCAGATAAGGAAACTAAGGCATGAAAAAGCTAAGTCCCTTGCCCAAGGTCACACAGCTAATCATCATAGAAATATTATCAGAAGACAGGATTAAAATTCTCCTTTCCCCAGTAACCAGCCAAACTGGTCTGCACACTTCTCCAAGTACCAGTTTTCTCCTCAGAAAGTTTTGATCATAACACTGCTCTCCCTCCCGACTGCAGAGTTCCTGCCCCACTCAAATGTGATTATGCATTTTAAAGTGTTTCATTCCTTCTGTTTACCCTCACAAAATGTTAGTTATTATCAATCTTCCATTATCTAACAAAAATAGAGAATATCAATTAGGAAGCACACACCAATAGACTTGCTACCTTTTTCAAATATACGAACTAGCAACCAAAATAGGAAATGACGTATGTATACTAGAACTAACATTCATGGATGATCGGTGTGACCTATCAGCCCTCCAGGATCCAGACAACCATAAAACCTGCCTTTTCACTGCCCTGGGCTCTATCACAATTTTTCACCTACATGAATTAATTTGATACTAACAATTGTTTTTGCAGCCTAGAAATCCAAGATTCAAAGGACCAAATTCACCTGCCTACGGTCATATTACAAACCAGTTCCCCAAACTCTTTCCAATGACTCATAATAATAAAGTAGCTCAGTGGGAGAGAAAGGGTATGGTAAGGCATAAATAGATTTCTTATTTTACTTTCATAAGTGTTTTCTAAACGCGTAAGTGTGCCTCATTTATTTATATCCCTTGGAACTGAATTGTCAATACCCTTCAAATTTTGGGTAACTAAAGCATATCTCTTTCATTATAAAAATTATACATCTCAATCTTCCTTCAATCAATATTTACTTCCTTTCATGTCAATATTCACATTTGTTATAGTGCCCTCTTGGTCCCAATTTCAGCCACTCCCATCTTGCAGGACAGTAGTGATTATTATAAAAGATACCAATTCTGGAGCATGCCATTAGGAGTTATAAACACAGAAGATTCTATATTGAATCTACTCGGATATTTTCAATCGCTGAGAACAGAAAACCCAACCAAACTGGCTCAAAGAATAAGGAAATGGATTAGCTTCCAAAACCCCAAGACCAGGAGTAGTGCAGACTTCAGGGTTGGTTTAATCCAGCAGATCTGGTTCAGTTTCTCTTGGACAATCTTGGTTCTGCTTAACAGCCTACGGCAGCTTCATACTCAGGCAGCTATCAAGATGGTTGCAGGCACCCCATAAAGAAGATACTGTCCCTTCTAGCTCTTTGAAGCACAAGAAATTTTTCCCTCGGAATCCCCCAGAACACATCATTTTGCATCTGATTAGATCAAAATGTGTCATATGCCTATATATAAACCAACCTTTGAGGTCAGAGGAATGCCCTGTGCTATCTGGCTTAGGTCTGAGTTTCTGAACAAATCAAGGAAGATTACATTATTACACTTGGCTTGGGTAAAGCATGGGGTATATTTGGAGCTGGGATTAATCTTCTAAGGCTCATTGTTGTTAAACAATAGAGGGGTGAAATAGATTGGAGAAAGCATTTGTCATTCTTTTTGGCTAAGCAAGCTCTGAACCTCCTTCTTATGTTTGAGATAAAAATCTGGATTTATTTCCCCAAATTATAAAGCCTGGTGGAGAGCAGACTCTACTTCCTACAACTGAAACTGAAAAACAGATTTGTGACTCCGAGTTGCTTTTGCAGCTAGGATGTGGGCAAGTGACCCAGGCTTGACCAACTTGATACCTCCCTCCACCAAAAGCCACACATAGAGAATCAGGAGCAAGTGACCCAAAGAAGCAGGCCAAAATAGAATCAGAACGGTCTGCCATGCAGGGATCTTTCACCATGGCTCATTGACCATAGACCCTCTAGAACCAAAATCATAAGGAGCTCTCTCAGGTCGGATAAAGAGAGGCATGATCTGAGCACTGCAGTAGATTCTCAAGTCCTAGGCTTGAATGAGTTCACAGACTGCAGAACCTCTTGAATGAGGGAAGGACCAGAAACTCTTGCTGAAGACGACTACAGTAAGATCATAAATACGTAAGTAAATAAATGAATGAATGAATGAATGTGTGTGTGTGTGTGTGTGTGTGTGTGTGTGTATTATAAATCTTCATCCTGATCTTCCTCCAAACAGATACCATCATTAATCAGGATAAATGTGTGCTACAGAAAAGGAAATACCTAGATCTTTGGAGGATTAATGGAAACTGGGTCTATTACAAATGCTATTTCCTGTAGACCCAGAATGCCACTGTTGTCCTCTAGTCAGAGAGAAAATTTATAAGGAATAAGGTAGTACATTGAGTTTTGACTTAAGTTTATCTTGAATAGACTTAAGGAGCCCCCAAATCTGTGTGTTTATGTCTTCAGTTCATGAAAGTATAAGTAGAAGAGATACACAGAACAAACAGCAAATCCCCACATTGGCTCTCTACCCCATGGAGTAAGGGCCATAATGATAGGAATGGCCCCATGTAAGCTCATGGAGCTCTCCTTATGTAAAACAGCACATCACAAGCGATACCACATCCCTCATAGAATTTCAAACATTAGAAGACTGAAAGATCCAGAGGTGATGACTGATATCATATTCCCATTTACCTCTCTAGTTCAGTCGGTGAAGAAAACCAGATGGGTCTCGGAGAGTGACAATGGATTATCATAAACGTAATCAGTTACATCTGCTGTTCCAGCTGGCTTCAGTTGACAAACACAAATATGCAAAGCCCCTGGCACATGGTATGCATCTGTGGATTTACCAAAGGCATGTTTTCTCTGTCCCAACACAAAGAATACCAAAAGCAAGTTGTTTGTTTTTGTTTGTTTTTTGACCTGGCAAAGACCATAGTAGGCCTTTATTGTCTTACCTGAGTATTGTCCCCTCTCTGGTGCTCTGCCACAGTTTGGTCTGTGGGCACTGGGTCATCTCACAGGACATCAAGCTGATAGACCCCAAGGAGCTGAAGTAGCAGACATGCAGTTTCCCTGGGTAAGAAAATTCACATCAAAGGGTAGAAAATAAGTCCCACAAAGTTACAGCAGATTTGAGGCAGTGGATTTGGGGCAGAAATGGGGGAAGATTTCCAATAACCCAGGGCATGTAGGGCTCTCTATCTCCCAAGTGAACAGGAGGCTGCTATACCTTGCATGTCCTATCACTAGGAAACAGGTGCAATGTCTGTGGGCTTCTACAGGATTCTAGACCTGCATAATCCATTTGGGTGCGCCGTCTGAGTTCATGGGGGACTCAACTGACTCTAGGCTTTGAGAACGAGAAGGTCCAGGGCTGGTCCAAGCTGCAGGGCAAGCAACACTCTGCTGTTTAACACTTGTGATTCAGTGAATCCAATAAAGCCTGAGTGTCTCCGGCCCGCTGGGATTCAGCAGAACCTATGGCAGGTGCTGATAGGAGAACCCAGATAGAAGACTCTGTGGTTCCAGGGAAAGTCAAGACCCCTCAGCAAGTAACAAACCTTTAGAGAACCAGCTCTTGGGGTGCTGTGCTGGGCAGCCTCACATAGTGACTGAGTGTTTGACTGGCTCTGAGCTGCCTGAGTTTGAATCTCCTCTTCTCTGCTATTCACTAGCTCTGAGTCTGTGGGCCATAGCTTATCTTTCCTTTTTCTTGTCTCCCCATCTGTAAAATTGGCTTAATACTAGAGACTTGATGGGAAGATTAAACATGCTAACACACGAAAAGGGCTTGGCATGGTGTCCAGCACATGTGAATGCTCAATAAATATGATTGTACCCAGTATGTTGAACAAGCATGAATCGTGCCACAAACAAAACCTTAGTTCCGTGTTTTCCCCTCACCCTTCAAGCTTTCTTCTGCAGAGGTAGTCTTTTCTGAGCCTGGATGAAACTCTAGTCCGTCCCGTAGCTTATCTACTCATTTCTGGGCAATAAATGAGTCATAAACAATTCTGATTCAGTCATTAGAATTTCAGAACACTGAACGTGACAGTGTTAAAACTTCCTTCCCTGACTTTTTGCAATGGGGAAGAGTGGTAGCCCTCTGCCCCTTCTCACCCCATGCTCACGTTCTCCTCCACTTGCCAGTTGTTGGTACAGGCCCACCCCAGTGAAGCATGTGTGTAGAAGATGGAGAGGGAAGGGTGTAGACCAGCTCTACCTTGGCTGGTGGCTTCGTGCTGAGTCTTGGGGCTGGCAAGATGGTTACTTCTCAAGGAAGCTTTGGTGGGCTCTTCAGAGATTCTTTTCTGGATCCTTTTCTCCGGCACTTCCTTTGACCACACCAATTCTGTGTAGTCTCTTGTAAGTCTTTCTTTAATCCCTGTACATGCAATCCCTGGTCAGTTCCAGGCTCTTCCTACTCAGGTCTCCAGGTGGCTTATCCAATAAGACCCAAGATGTACCATATCACGGCTCTCTGTCTCCCAGTCAATTCTGAACGGACCTCAGGAAACAGTCCGTCACTTCCCCTACTTATCCTGGATGCCACTGGCATAGCACCTGCCACCAAAGTAGGTATTTAGCCCATTGCTCACCCTCTGGATTTCCTAGGAGTCGGACTCCAGCCCACAGGCTGCCTTAGCTGCCTTAAACATGGCTTAGGCACCAGTCCTCTCTCTCTCTCCCACCACAGAGAACACATTTCAAATCCCTCCTGATGACACCTGAAGTCTTCCTCATGAGTTGTGAGGTTAGAATAGAGGTCAGAAAACTTTTTTTCTCGAGACAGCCTGGTCATAAATATTTTTGGCTTTGTGGGCTGACTCTGTCATAACTACTCAACTCTGCCTTATAGCTTGAAAACAGCCATAGACAACACACAAACTAATCAACATGGCTGTGTCTCAATAAAACTTTATTTATGAAAACAGGCAGTGACCAGATTTGGCCTGCAGGCCAAACGTTTACCGGCCCCTGGGTTAGAGGTAGCGTTCCTCCACCCTTTCATTTCATGTCCCAGACGGGGGAGGGATGGGAGCCTGAGACAGCCAACCAACCACTTTCTCATGACCTTACACCAATTCCTCTCCCTCTGTGCTCTGGCCATTTTATTATCTGAAAGTGGGGAAGGCTGTTTAAGAGTTGCGAAACACTTCCTCAGACCTTTCCCTGGAAAATCTTCTTATATGGATTTCCCTCAAAATCCCTTTTATAACTGAGAACAAATGGACACCTGGATTGAAAATGAGGCGGGAAGAGTTTCAAACGTGTTGAGCCTGAAGGTAGCCACGGACCCGCGCTGGGGCATCTGGTAGAGAGCTGGAATCTCTGCCTTCAAAGTCACAAGGGTGACCGGGGCTTAGTTCCTTTCTTGGAAAAGGCGTAGCCATCACGTGACTCCGTTCTATCATAGGCTGCCTTGCTGTCTTCAACCGAGAATGCAGTGCATACTCTCAACTTCTTTGTTACCTGGGATCTGACATCACAGCAGCCTTGCTGTGACTTGGTGTAAAATACATGTCAGGGCGCCTGGGTGGCCCAGTCAGTTAAGCATCTGCCTTCAGTTTGGGTCATGATCCCAGGGTCCTGGAATCCTGTCCCGCGTCAGGCTCCCTACTCGACGGGGAGTCAGCTTCTCCCTCTGTCCCTACCCCTGCTGGTGTGCTTGCTCTCTCAAATAAATAAATAGGCAATTTTTAAAAACCAACCAAACAAACAAAAAAGCCACATGCCATCTAGGGGTGTGGAAGTTCCTAGAACGAGTTGCCTTTAAACCCAGTGGCCCCAAACCCAATGGCCCCACAGCTTTGCCTTTGCGCAGACTTTTCTGTCTCCTCTCTGGCTGTCAGCCTGTCAGCAGCCACTTCTGGATGTCGCAGTTTGCCTCTCTCCAGCAGCCTCCTTCCCTGTTTTGCTACTTTTAATGTGCTTGTACTTAAAAACCAAAGACTCAAGGGGTTCGAATAGTTAGATAATTATTCTAGGAGTGAGTGCTGAGTGTCCAGTGGGTGGCATGTGTGACCTTAATATACGGACGATGAGATATCTATTTTGGCGGTTTACAGACTTGTTTTCATTTTTTGTTTGTTTAGATGGAACATGTACTATGGCTGCTTACAGACTTATTGGTTTATTCATTCCCTCATCATTCTTGTAATTTATTTTTGCTTGAATTCAGGTACCCAGCCATGTTGCCGATATGTTGCCCCAAAAAGGACCTAAGGACCTCTGTGTTGGAGGGGATTGGGATCCCCTTTCTAATCTTCTTCTTCTTCTTTTTTAGTTAAGATTTTATTTAGAGAGAGCGCACTGAAGCACAGGCAGGGGGAGTGGCAGGCAGAGGGAGAAACAGGCTCCCCAAGAAGCAAGGAGCCCCATGCGGGACTCGATCCCAGGACCCTGGGATCATGACCTGAGTTGAAGGCAGAGGCTTAACCGACTGAGCCACCCAGGCGTCCCCCTTTCTAATCTTCTAATTGATGTATGTATTCACATATGTATGGAATTTGATATAAATGCATACACGTGATCTATATATATTTAAGGCACTTTTTTTTCCATTTTTTGTTTGTCTCCCCTCCTGCTTTCACCTACATTAAGGCAACCCTTTCCCCACTGTGATGTAGTATGTGCCAAGAACTGGGTATCTACCCTTTCATATTTTCTGCATGCTTATACAATCATAAACACACCCTCACACACATAGAATGTCTTTGTTTATATGGGAGTCAATCTTGACCACTCAACAGCCATACTTTTGCTCACTTCCTCCCCCTCCTTCCTTGCTAACGGAATTTATTTGTTCACATGTAGGCAAATATCTCTTGGTCTGAAGGAGAGGCACTCATATTTTAGCCGACAAATCCTGGTTTGGTTTTAAATAGACAATTCCATTCTTCTTTTCATTTGTTTAGGGATGGGCACGTGGCTCAGTTCTGGTCTATAAGAAGTAAGGAGAACTCTGGAATAGCTTCCTTTCTTTACGTAAGGAAATGTAGTGTGACTGCTGGATTTCACAATGGGCCCACTTGAGATTCATGGTCATGAATATTAATTGAGAATCATCAGATAGGTCCATTAAAATACCAGTGGTTTGGTTTTTTCTCCCAAATTAACAAGTGTAAGCTAAAATATATATGGCAAAGCAATGGAATTAGAATAGCCAAGATAATCTTGAATAAAAAAATTGGAGGACTTACACTTCCAGATTTCACAACTTTAAAGTATTAGTAATCAAGTAATCAAGTGTGGTATTAGTGATCAAAGGAACAGAATAATGATTGCAGAAATACAACCCTACATATGCAGCCATTTCATTTTTGACAAAGGTGCCAATGCAACTTAATGGGGGAAAGCAAGCTTTACAGTAAATGGGGACCGAAGTTTTTTAAAAAATGAAACTTGAACTCTATCTTACATATATACAAAAATTAATTTAAAATGGACTATAGACCCAATATGAGCACTAAAACTTCCAACAAAGCTTCTAAAAGGAAACATGAAGGACATCTTCATGATTTCAAGGCAGGCAAAGATTTCTCAGGCAGAATACAAAGAACTATAAAAGAAAAAATTAACAAATTTTGCTCCATAATAATTTAAAACTTCTGGAAACTTCTCATCATGAGGTAGTGTAGTAACAAGGTCCAGAATTACCCTTCCACCATAAAACAAACAAACAAAAAAACCAGAAAACTGGAAAACATAGAGGAAACAAAACAAAAACAATACTAATACTAATACATTGTGGGTTTATAAAACATATGAAGAAGTAAAATACAAAACAACAATAAGCACAAGGATTGGAGAGGACACAGACAGGTTAAAAGTAAAAGGATGGAAAACATATGTCATGCAAATACAAATCATAAGACCAGAGTGGTTATATCAATATCAGACAAAACAGATTTCAGGGTAAGGACTATTACTAGACAAAAAAGGAAATTTTCCTAATGAAAACAGGTCAATTCATCAAGGAAAAATAATAATCCTAAATTTGTACAAACTGAATAACAAAAATCCAAAATACATGAAGAAACTATTGACAGAACTGAAAAGAGAAATAGAAGGGGCTCCTGGGTGGCTCAGTTGGTTGAGCGACCAACTCTTGATTTTGGCTCAGGTCATGATCTCAGGGTCCTGAGATGGAGCCCAGCATCAGATCAGGGCCTGCTTAAGATTCTCTCTCTCCCTTTCCCTCTGCCCTTCCTCCCATCCCACTGGCACTCACTTGTGCTCTCTCTGTCTCTCAAAAAAATAAATAAATAAAAATAAAAAATATTTTTTAAAAAAAGAAAAGAGAAATAGACTAAATCCATAATCACAGCAAAAGATATCAGATCTCCTCTCTAAGTAACTGGGAATAAGTAGACAGAAAATGAAGAGATAAATACTTAAACAATACTATCAACCATCCTGACCTAATTGACATTAATAGAACATTCCACCCAACAACAGAAGAATAAACATTATTTTCAAGTGCACATAGAACAATCATCCAGATAGACCATAGGCTGAGGAATAAAACAAGTCTCAATAAAGTCAAAAGGACTGAAATCACACAAAGTCTGATCTCTGGCCACAGTGGAATTAAATTATAAATCAATAACAGAAAGATATTTTTTAAATTCCCAAATATTTGAAATGTAAACAATACATTTCTAAATAAATATGGGATAAAAGAAGAAATCATAAAGGAAATTACAAGATATTTTGAGGTAAATGGAAATGAAAGGACAACATATCAAAGTTTTGAGAGGGAAATTTAAAGTTTTAAATACTTATATTATAAAAGAAAAAAAAATGCCTCGAATCAATGATCAAGGCCTCCACTTTAAGAAACTAGAAAAGCAAATTAAATACAAAGCAAGCAGAAGGAAGAAAATAATAAAATAGTGAAAATTAATGAACCAGAAAGCACACAAGCAATAGGATTAATCAATTACATCAAAAGCTGTTTCTTTGAAAAGATCAACAAAATTAAAAGAACATACAAATTACCAACATCAGGAATGAAAAAGGAGACATCACTACAGGCATTAAAAGGGCAATAACAGACCATTATAAAAACCTGTATGGCAGTAAGCTGTCAACCTTTAAGTAGACAGATTTCTCAAAAAGATAGCAATTATCAAAACTGACCCAAGAAATAGAATGTCTAAAGAGCCTTGTATCAATTTTAAAAATTGAATTATGAATATAAAACCTTCTCAAAAGAAAGCATTAGGGCCAGATGGCTTCACTGGTGGATTCTAACAAATTCTTAATGAGGAAATAATACAGATTCTACACAAACTCAGAAAATAGAGAAGGAAGGAAACTGCTCTCAACTCAGTTGATGAAGACAGGCTGCTCAGACACCAGAACCAGCACAAGAAAGGAAACTACAGACCAGTACCACTCATAAACATAGAAGGAAATATTCTTGACAGAATCTCTGCAAATTGAATTCAGCAAAACATATACAGGGCAATACTCCATGACCAGGGGGTGGGGGTTATTCAAGAATCCCAAGTTGGTTTCACATTCAGAAACCAATCAATAGAATTCATATTAACAGTAAAATAGAAAAACCATGAGGGGGGCCTGGGTGGCTCGTCGGTTAAACGTCTGCCTTCGGCTCAGGTCATGATCCCAGGGTCCTGGGATCAAGTCCCATA
The DNA here is from genome assembly GCF_023065955.2 of Ursus arctos. Classification (NCBI taxonomy): domain Eukaryota; kingdom Metazoa; phylum Chordata; class Mammalia; order Carnivora; family Ursidae; genus Ursus; species Ursus arctos. Next base: position 82,144,543 of record NW_026623056.1, on the reverse strand, counting down.
TCAGCAGGGAGGCCGCTTCTCCCTCTCCCCTGTTTGTGCTCTCACTCTCACTCTCTCTCTCAAATAAATAAATAAAATCTTAAAAAAAAAAAAAAAGGAAGAAATATCTCAGTAGATGGAAACATCATTTGACCAAATTCAACAGCAATCCATGATTTAAAAACAAAACAAAACTGGGGCACCTGAGTGGCTCAGTTGGTTAAGCAGCAGGCTCTTGATTTTGGCTCAGGGCATGATCTCGGGGTCCCAGGATCAAGCCTTGTGTCAGGCTCCACAGTCAGCAGACTCTCCAGGATTCTTTCTCTCTTCTTCTGCCCCTCTCCTGGCTCGAGCGCGTTCTCTCTCTCTCTCTAAACTAAATATATGAATCTTTAAAAATAAATAAGTAAATAATAAAAAATAAAAACAAAACAACCTCTCAAGAAACTAATAGGAACTTCCTCCACCTGTTATAGGGCATCTGTGGAAAACCTATAGACAACAACCTAGGTAATGGGGAAAGAATGTTTGCCTCTGAGATCAGACACAAGGTACTCTCACTACTTTTATTCAACATTGTGCTGGAGGACTAGTGAGTGCAGGCAAGAAAAACACATAAAAGACATACACAGTGGTTAGGAAAAAATAAATAAACTGTCTTTATTTTCACAAGACACGATCATGAGCAAATGACCAACATGCGTATGAAAAAAAAAGCTCAACCTCAGGGCCAGGTGTTAGACTCTGGGGGAGTAGTTCCAGGAGAAAGGAACTTCCGTTTTTGTTTACCGTAGTATCCTAAACACCTAGCACAGTGCCCATTCATAGAAGTGGTCATATATCTTTTGTGAATGAATGAATGAATGAATGAATGAGTGAGTGGGTGAATGAATGGGCAAGTAAGAGACTGGGGTGGTTCAGTCCTGGAAGATGACTTTTCACTTCACCCCAGACTTGATTTTAATAACTTTCAATTTTGGAAAAGGTATTTTAGATCCCAATCTTAAGTCAAATAGGAAATCGCCTAAAAGAAACGGTCTTCCTTTATCAGTTACTTGTGATGGTTAATTTTATGTGTCAACTTGACTGGGACACAGAAGACCCATGTTAAATGTCACTTCTGGGTGTGCCTGTGAAGGTGTTCCTCGATGAGATCAGCATTTGAATTGATGGAATCAGTAGAGTGGATTGGCCTCTCCAGTACTGGTAGGCATCATCTGGATCTGTTGTTGGCCTGAATAGAACAGAAGGTGCAAAAAGGAGGAATTAGCTCTTTTTCTCCTGCCTTAGTGCTGGAGCTGGGACATCTCATCTCATTTTCTCCTGCCCTTGGATTGGAATTTATACCACTGGCTTCCCTGGTTTTCAGGCTTCTGGTCTGGGACTGACTGCTAGCCTACTTGATTCTCCATCTTGCAGATGGCAAATTCTAACACACACACACACACACACACACACACACACACACACTAAGGGTATATATATATATATATATAGAGAGAGAGAGAGAGAGAGGGACGGAGAAAGAGAGGAGAGAGAGGGAGAGAGAGAATATATATATTAGAATATGATAATTAGATTATTATAAATTATATATTATTATAATTATATAACTATACATAATTATATCTTATATATTATTAAGTATAACAATTATATATTATATTTATATATAATTGTAAGCTATATTAAAATTATATTAGATATATTAGAATATACGTGTGTGTGTGTGTATATATATATATATATATATATACATTCTGTGTGTGTGTGTTTAGTCTAGTAGTTCTGTTTCTCTGGAGATCCCTGATTAATGCATTACTTTTACACTCACTCATATGCTCCTATGCTTATTATCATAGCTAAGATTATCAATCCAAAACATCATAGGTTTGCTGCACACTTATCTATATTTCCTCTTTTAAGGAGCTCACTCCTTCTGATTACAAAAGTAATATATGCCTTCTGTTGGGAGTCTAAAAAATGCTGAAAAATTAAGAAGGAAATGAAAATTCCCTAAAATCCCATTGCCCCAACTGCCACTGAGCTCTTCCTCCTTCCAGTTCCTGTTTTCCTCATAATCTGTTCCACTAATTTGGGACCAACAGCCTACAGGCATTGAGATAGAGGTTGACATGAAAAGGAATCAAGTGGGTACCTTGAGGACAGAGGGGGACATCCATGTGGAATTTTCCAGCAGGAAATGGAGTCATAAACCAAGAGAGATTTCCAGTCCCTTTGTGGGGAGGGAGAGGGATCCCATAGGTGTCAGATGAATTCTCAGAAGGGGAGGTGGCTCCAAGGAGAAAGGAAGAGTCTCTTACAATATAATTAGTTTATACTTGTTCCGGAAAATATATAGAACAAAGCATTAAAAAGAATGAATTTTCTCTTGAATTCTTATCTATAAATGTTTTTCTGGGCTCTTCCGAAGTGAGATGCTTTCTGTATTCTCTACACCTGTGGATTGTGGCCAGCATTCCTTTCAAGAGAACAAGCTGACATGTGAAGGACACAGAATTAACCAGAATATTACTTCCTGAATGTCATCTTTTCCTTTCTCTGAATATTGATTTCACCTACTCTCTAAAAACACGAGCTTGTTTGGAATGGCTTTTCAGAACTGTCTACTTTCACACTCACATTAAAAGCACATGAATCTGCTTAAATCTATGTTCTCTGAGAGAAGGCAAGTTTGCAAGTCAATAAAATGTCTTGCTGAGTTTTATCAGTTGCATGTACTTATCATCCTCCAGCCATCTTCCTAACAGGCTTCATTTCTACTGCTTCAAGGTCTGCTCACAAAGGACACAGTCCTCCTGAGTTTTTGTCATTTGCCCAAAAGTTCCTATTGGAACATTGGACTTGTCTGCCCAGACAGATAGAGACAGAAGTCCAGCCGTAGCTGTCCGAATGTCTGCCACATGTCCCCGAGCAGAGAAGCTCCATCTTCCGAACAGAAAAATGGGAGAAAATACCACCAAGGCACCCACGATCAAGCTGATAACACATGTTCCCAAACAACTTGTTTAAAAGACTTCCTGAACACGAGCAACATAAACACAAACAACCCTACCCAGAAAAGAACCTTCTAAATCTAAATTCTCTACCTCAAACACAAGAATCATAGAAGCCAAATCTTCTCCCTTACACATTCAGATCTCAGTAGGATGGTACACAGAAAACGTTCTTCAGGCCCTCAATCCAACAGTCATTCTAGGGCCTAATCACCACAATGCGTTGGATCCTAAAACAACATGCCTTTTTTTTTTTTAAAGATTTTATTTATTTGACACACACACACACACATGGACAGCGAGGGCACAAGCATGGGGAGCTGCAGAAGGAGAAGAGAGCAGGGAGCCCAATACTGGACTCAATCCCAAGACCCTGGGATCATGACCTGAGCCGAAGGCAGACGCTTAACTGAGCAACCCAGGCACCTCAAGAACTTCATTTTCCAATGCAATGTCAGTGGTCCTACAGATGACAACTCTTATGGAAGCAAAATGGGTTTAAAGAAATGGTAATAGTAGTTAAGGTGAGAGATAAACAGGTAGTAATATGAAGTAGATGACAGGTGGGTCTGAAAAGAATATTTGGGATCAATTTTGTTTGTTCCTGCAGCAAATAATTAAGAGTACGTTTCATCTCATTTTAAAAGACACAGGCATACCCTTCCTTCATCCTGCAGCTTTCTCTCTTTAAAAAATTTTTTGAAAGACTATTTGAGAAAGAGAGAGAGGGAAAGCACAGAGGGAGAGGGAGAGGGAGCAGCAGACTCCCTGCTGAGGAGAGAGCCTAACGTGGGGCTCAATCCCAGGACCCTGAGATCATGACCTGAGCCAAAGGCAGATGCTTAACCCACTGAGCCACCCAGGCACGCCCCTGCAGTTTTTTCTTGATGCCCTTACTACCTGCCTTCACAGCCAAGTGTCTGTGAAATATCTCCTGCTGCCTTCCTCTCTTGGGTGCATGTCAGTTTGGCTCCTGTCCTCACCCCACTCCTGCCAGCATTCTCTGCTGGGATCCTAGATGCTGTCAGGTACTTTCCAGTCCGTAACTTGCTGCCTTCTACCTTCAGCACCAGACAGGGCTGAGCTGGTCTCCTGGACTCTTTCTCGGCCTCTTCTTCCAATTTCTTACCCTTTCCATACCTCTGTTCTCCATCCGCTTTCCCTATTTCAGCTCCTCCCATCACTGGCTGTGCACTGATGACTCCCAGGTCTCTGCTTCCTCACAGCCAGCTCTCCTGGCTCCACAGGTGTTTACCCAACTGCCTCTTAGATGTCTTCACTTACTTGCCCCAAGGGCGCCTCGAACTCCATGGGCCCCAGAAGGAAATCATCTGGCTCTGGGCATGTTAGCTAACGGAATTGGGCCTCACTTCCTCAACTATAAAACTGGGCATTACTGACAGCCACCTCATACAGAAGCCTGTTATGGAGATTAAATGAAATAACACAGAATTGTATATTGTGTCAACTCTAGCACATGGTAAAGAATCTACAAGTGTTTACCATTATTCTACCTTCACTGGAACCTATTCCTTCCTCCCTATATAGCCCCGGAATTGACTTACAAACCCACCACCCACAACTCTCATCAAACCAGAACCTTGAGCATTCTCCTTGACACCTCCCTGTTCCTTCACCTCAGTCATTCTGTCCCAGCCAGTACATTCCACTTTGTAGTATCTGACCTTGTCTTTCCTTCTCCACTCTATTGCCTTAAGTCCTCGCATCCCCTGGGACTTAGAGCCATTCTTTACCTGACCTCACTTTTACTGCTACACCTTTGTTCTGAAAGAGCACATTACATGACACCACCCTGCTCTTAAAATCTTTCAATGTCTCCCCACTGCCTGGGGGACAAAATCCAAACTCCTTGGAAGGGCACAGAGGCTCTTCAGGACCTGGTCTCAGTCACTCCCTCTCAGTCCACCCTATTCCCTAAGCTCCAGCCGGTCCTCCTTGGGGGTAGGTGATGCCAAAGCAGTCATCAGGCTGTCAGTCCAAAACTTCTCTAAAGGCGCTGCTTCTTCCAGATGTAGCTTAGGTGCCACTTCCTCTGAGAGGCATTCCTGGACTTCTAGTCGGATGCGTATCTTTCTTCTTTGTTCCCCCTGGGTCTCTGCCCTAACATTTATCATGCTTTAGTTCTTATCTGCTCATTTGTCTGTCCTCCCCACTACACTGAGCTGCCTGCCGGCCCCAAAATTGCCTTTTATTTCCATATCCCCCAACCTAGCACAGCGGCCTGCAAACAGTTGGTACTCAAGGTACGTGAACCAGGGCAAAGTGTTTCCGCCAAAAAGGAAACGTTTGGGGGGAATCTGTATCAAGGTTTAGCGAATCCCGCGGCACAGGGCTTCACAGGGGTTCCTTCAGGCCTGCGTGGGTATCCGCTGCCTGCACGTCGTTCTCAGTGCTTCACTCTCGCAGTTAGAGCAGACGCAGGGCTGCACAGGCAGAGGCTGCACGGGCGCCTGCAAACGCACGCTCAGCGGGCTGAGGTTAAATCCTGCGCCCTTTGTTCCAGGCAGCTGAGAGCGAGCGGGTCGTGCCCACCCGCCTCGGCCGGGTGCAGGGCCTGCTTGGGCAGAATGGCACAAAAACGCACCGAAGAACGCCGCGTCGGGCAGGGGCGCGCGTGTGCGCGGGCCCTCTCCGTGCCAGCCTCCCGACTCCGGGGTCCCGCGCTCTCCGGCGCCCTCGCCGGGGCCCAGCCTTAATGCCAGGAATCTCCCGGGCTCGCCGCCACCGCCGGCGGGAAAGGGCCGGGCGTCCCGGCGTCACGCGCCAGCAGCCGGGCGCGCGGCGCGCGGGACGGGGGCGGGACGGGGGCGGGGCCATCGCGCCCAAGGCGGGGCGGGGCGGGAGCCGGGCACAGGAAGCGCTGGGAGGCCCGAGCCATCCCAGGGTGCCCCGCGCGGCGTGGACTCGGGCCGCTGCCGCCATCCCGCTGGCTAGAGGGGGAGAGAGGCCCGCCCGCTCGCCGGTCGGGCCAGTGTGGGGCAGTGCGTGAGGGCGCGGGGGGCCGTGTCAGCGAGACGCAGAGCGCAGCCGCCACCACCAAACGGACATGTTGGAGCCCAGCGCCGCCGCCGCCTCCTTTTCCTCATCCTCCGAACGGGACTGAGAGGGGGCCCGCCACCCTCCGCCTCTGCCGCCCGCCCCGCCGCCTCGGCCGCAGCCTCTTCCTGCCCGTCCTCTGGCTCCTCCGCTCGTCGCTTCCCCCCGCCCCTCGGGCCTGGCCGGTTCCCCGGCCCCGCTCCGCCGCGGCGCGAGGTCTATGTGACCGGCGGGCCCGGAGCAGCCGCCGCCGCAGCGCGAACATGGACGCCGTCAACGCCTTCAACCAGGAGGTGAGGAGTGCTCGGGGCTAGGGGGTGCCGGGCCTTCCGCGGGAGCCGGGACTCCGTTTCTCCCGCCGCCGGAGGTTTAAAGCTTTGGTCGGGGTGGGGACGCTTCCTGCCCGGGTTCCGGGGCGGCGGGGCCTGCGCGGAGCGGCCTGTGGTCCGGGAGAGGTCGCGGCGGCTACGGGAACCGACCCCACACCCCTCCCCCATCGCCCACCCCCGGGCGGCGACCTCGGGCTGCCCCCCTTGGCCCCTTCCGGCCTCCCCCAGACCGCCTCGGCGCCGGTTACTCTAACTTCGCCTTCTTTCAGGTCCGGGCGCTCTCGCTCTCTGCTCCCAGCCCCGTTACTGGCTTCGCAGTGCCGGGAGCCCGCAAGGGGCTAAGAAAGAAGCGCGGGCGGGCGTGTGGGGTTGGGGGCGGGGGAGCGGGAGCATCTGCCGGTCGCTGGGCTGGCGGAGCGGCTGCCTCGGCTCTCCTGTTGCTCAGGCCGCGGCGCGGCGGCGGCTGGACTCTGATCCCGGGTCGGGGAGGAGTTGGAGAGGGTGTTCATCCCCTTCTCCCGGGATTCACACTCTAGGGAAATGGGGTTCCCAAATGAAGAGGGGTGGCTCCTTATCATTTCCAGTCATGAACACAATCCTCTTAATGGGCTCCGTGGCCCCAAAGTGACACCTAAAAAGTTGAATGGGAGAGGAGTACTTGCTCCGCCTCAGTCCGATAGAAAGCCGGCTTTGGCCTCCAGTCCCCCACCCTCGCCCTCCTCCCGCGGTAGTTAATCCGCGCTCCCCTTCTAGGGGAGCATTTACATGTGAAAACCTCCCAAAACCGGGAACAAAGCTGCCTGCCGCCTTAAAGCTCCATAGTTTTATCTCTAGTCATCCAGGTGCTGTTTTTGGAGTGTAGAGTCCACACATCCTCTTCATCAGAATCTATTTGGGGGAGGGGACTTGACCACTGGTGATTTAAAATACGGTTACAGAATGGAAACTGTTGTCATGTGTTGAGTTGGATTCTTTTCCTTTTCCAAACACTAAAGATAAACCCAACATTGAAAAAGTCAGATGTAGTGCTGTAGCTCTAGATGTCTTGATACGGCGTTAAAAACTTGCTGCATCTCATAATGAGATTTTGTAATTTCACTTGTAACAGAATTAACGTGCAATAACTTTCCTTTAGATTTGCAGTTCTGTAATATGGGATCTTCCAGTAACACTACAGTTAGGACGTTTTATTGCCTTACAGGTTATCCTAGAAATGATTTGTCTTCAACCGATGGGTGCATAAAATGTCTTAACTGGAGTAGCAACTAGCGTTCGGCAGTGATGATTTTCAAAATAACGAAATAATATTTCATAATATTTGATGGCAAGAGAATTTGTGATAATGCTCCAGAGATTTCAGATTTGGAATTTTGACTTGGTTTCCTGAAGGCAAAATTCACTGGAATGTTGGCTTTGTGAGGGCAAGGAGTTTCTGTTCTTTTCTCCTTCCCTCACTATAGGAAGCAAATACTTGTTGAATGCTTAAGAATTTTACAAATGGTACAACAGTTTTTTAAAGATTATAAGTGCATTTCTTTCCCAAGATAAAAACTTACTTTTTTTAATGTCAGCTTTCAATGAACGAAGAAGGGGATTTTTTAGAATATTCTTAAGATCAGAAGTATTGAATTCTGAGGTAAGCATTGTGGAAGTTGACATTAAGCACATTAAGCAAAATATCTTATGTTCTGGAAAAGCGTGATCATTAGTTTTTACTTTGAAAAACCAAAATAAGGTATGCTACTGACTTCTCAAAAAAGGGAAATGGTATTTTAACCTTTTTAAAATGTACAAAATGAGAATTTTCCTGTCATTGTTCATCTTTCTGCTCAAATAATTTTTATTTCCATTCCTACTCTTTATGAACTGCAAATTACATTATGTTAGGTGTGTGTTGCCAGTTTTAACTTTCTTCTGAAGAAACTTCCTTCTAGAGAAATTAGTCTGACTTTAAAATTCATCCTCTTGTGCTATTTGATTTGTAGTGCTTCTCAGTTATTTCTCCCTATTCATGAAATGTTATTGGTTAGTTTCCTGTAACCTCAAATCCTCCAAACTTAATTTTATAAACTTTTAAGTGCTGTAAAGCTGTGTCCTGAGTACTGGTACTACCAAGGAGCTCTGTCCCCTAGAGCCTGATCTAATAGAGGACATAAGACTTAGGCAAATACCGTGTGATAGAACAGCTTCCTTTGGGGCTCTTAAAAAGAGCCCTGGGATGGCTATGGGGGATCAGCGAAGACTTGGGAAGAGAAGGTGGAGTCAGTTTTAGGATTTCAGAAGGTGTAGGAAGTAGTGATTGAAGGGCAGTAGTGCAGAGGAGTGAACAGTCGTTTGATTCCAAAGGCTACTGGAAAGTAAGATGGCAAAGTAATTTGGGGCCTGACAAGTTTCATGTCTGTCTAATGTGTTTAAATTTCACTTTTAGGCTCTGGATAAACTGAGATTTTAAGTAGTGGGGTGATAGAATCAAGAAAACTGCTTGGTTTGTATATATTGTAGAAGGCAGAGATTTGAGGAAGATTGGCATTTTGAGGACTGAGGTAGAACTGAGTAAAATCTGAACTTGGCGTGTCTAGTGGCAGGGAGAGGAGGGGAAGGATATGGGCCAGAGGAATCCATGGACCTTGCCATCTAATAGGCTTATAAGCACCTTTTGCCCCCACAGTCTAGGTGCTGGGAAAGGGGTAATGCTATTAACACAAGTCAGCAGTCATCAAAAGCATGTTTAGTGGAAGGGGAAATATGTTTGGTTTGAACAGGTTGAGTTTGAGTGGAAGAGTCATGTGGCAATTTTTGGCGAGCAGTTGGGTGGGGTAGGACTCAAAATTGGAAGCAACCAGGAAATAGAGGGAGACATCTGGGAGTCACTCTCAGATGTGCCCTGGAGAAAATTGAGAGGGGGTGAGAAAAGGAATTAATGTTTAATAAGCATCTATGGCGTATCAGGCATTTTATAAATACATATCTAATATTCCCACAGCCTTGCACAGACATCCATTTATAGATGAGGAAACTGATTTTCAAAGAAGTTAAATAATGATTGGCTCAGGGGCATACTGTTAGCTAATGGTAGAGCTGGTATTTGAATGCACATCTCCCCGTCTTAATTGCTGCCTAAAGATAATATTTTGTATAATACCCGGGGAGCAGTTACAGGTTAAGACTTAAGAAAAAAACTACTAAAATTTGAGAGTAATGGGATCTGAAGTTTAAGGTTGAATGGTAATGAAGGACATAAGGAAATAAAGGTCACAAATGTCTTTTTTGGAAGTTCGGTTCTGAGGGATTTAAAGTTGCTTAAAGAATGAAGGCAAAGAAGAGCAATTAACAGTGTAGTATGCAATGGTGGTAGGCCATTTGTATATTTATATAGCATGTATGTGGTCTTAGCCTTACTAAGTGATGTTGAAGCCCTGGTCTCAGATGGGAGTAGAAGTTTGAGCATGTTGGGGGAGGGAAAGTGTAGAGAAGCACAGTTTAAAAATAAGAAGGCTTGCTTAGAACAAAATTGTAGATAAAAGGAAGGGTACAGGTAGCATAGGTATCTCTCCTGTATGAGAGATACAGGAAGGAAGATAATAAAAAGAATGAAGTTATTAAAGACACCCATTAAACAGTACTTTCATGGTGAGACACTTTGTTAAGTGTTGTAAAAAGATGAGTGAAAAAAATGGGTGACCAATTACAACTAATACTTAATTGTTTTCTGCTATATTTATATACTCCTTGATGTGAAGAGTTTGGTATTTTGTTAAGTTTGTTGAAGTTGTGGATTGGGTTTTTTTTTAATCCATTGATTTAGTTTTTAGCCTTTAATCAATCTTGTCTGATTCCAAAAGAGCGTATCACACTTGGGGGGGGGGGGAAGAAACATCTCTGATTTTAAGACTTCTAACTAGGGGCAGCTGGGTGGCTCAGTCGGTTAAGCATCAGACTCTTGATTTTGGCTCAGGGTCCTGAGTTCAAGGTAGTTGGGCTCCGGGCTCAACGTGGAGTCTGCTTGAAATTCTCTCTTTCCCTCTGCCCCTCCCCCCACTGGCACAGGGCACCTCTGAGCACAGTCTTTCTTTAAAATAAAATCTTTTTTTTAAAGACTTTTAATTAAAGTATAAAAATACAGAGAAGATATAACAAGAATGGACAGTTGTTACTATTATAAGTGTTTTTAATTTAAACTTGAAATATCGCAAGTTAAAGTCCTTTCCTCCCACAGAGGCAATCAGAATGAATTTAGTATCAATCTCTGTGGTATCTAAGCAATATATAATCTATTTTGATATGCGTAAGTGGTATGTTGTACATATTTGTGGAGTTTTTTCCCTCAAGTGTTGCTAATATTAAGATTTCATTCTAATGCTGGGTAGTATGCCATCATTTGAATAAACCATATTTTATTTATCTGGTTCCCCAGTTGATGAACATTTAAGTTGCTTCTCAATTATTGCTGACAAACACTGCAGTGAACTTTCTCAAACATGTCTCCATTGTATAAGAGTTTCTCTGGGGCTCTCAAACTTTGATTTTGACTCCTTTAACCCTTAAAGGTTAAGGACTACAGAGAGCTTTTGTATCTATGGATGATATCAGACATATATATACACATATCATATATCTTTGGGATATTTATCGTCTTAGAAATTTAATCTGAGAACTGCATTTATTGAAAATGACAAATCCATTATATTTTACCATAAATAACATTTTAAATGAAAAATAATGTTTCCCCCCAAAAAGTGAGAAGAGTGACATTGTTTTACATTTTTGAAAATCTCATGTAAACTTTGATTTATAAACCTGGGTTCTGATATTTACTTCTTTATTCATTTTCTTGCATTTAGACACGTGAGGTAGCCTCTGGAAAACTTTGTTGTACACTTGTGAGAATATGAGTGAAAGGGGCAAGAAATGTTTTGGTATTAAAATGAAAACATTTTTTTACCTCACAGACCACTGAAAAGAACTCAGACCCCCAGGGATCCTCAGATTATTTTAAAAGAACTACAGTGCTGAGATACTGAGGTGCTGTGTTGAAGTGCAGGAAGAAAGTACGAGAACTTTAACATTCCTTTTTTTCTTTAAAATCAGACAAATTAAGCTTTATGAATACTTTATGTATGAATTTATGTTGGTACACTTATCCACTGGGCTGTCAGTCTTGGACCACCATGTTATCCTGAGGGAAGAGTTGTGTTCCATATCTCAGTAGGGGGCTTGCCACGCCTTTCTTTTTTCCACTGGAAATTTTTGTGTATGGACTGTTGTATGTTTTACCTTTTCATTACTAAGTATGGTTATCTTCCAGACTTTAAATCATATGATGAAGATACTTATATTAAGTATTTTTTTCTTAACCTGTTAATGTTCGTTTTAGTTGATTTGATCATTCCCTTCTTGGAGAGGTCTATCTAAAGCAGTGGACAAAGAGTTGACACAAGATTCTTATTGTGTGGAAGAGATGTAGAGGACCAGGCCACAGGTGAAGTAAAATTGGAGGTTATTTCTTGCCTCATTTGACCATGTTATGCTGTTACCACAGGAGTTTTAGATTATTAAAAGTTATCGTGATATTCCTCTGCTCTTTCTTGACTCTCAGAGAATTGCTTATCTCCAACAACAGTAGAGGTCTGGCCTTATGGTGAGTGTAATAACACTGGCTCATCAGAGCTTTCTGTTGCGTTATCACTGATGTTCTTGTTGAAAATATCCCCTACTGGCGTTTCATTTAGTATTTTGTTTCAGAAAAAAATTAGATGGACACATGATAAGGAATTGGAATAATGGAAAAGTTGGCTTATAAATCTTGTGAAACAGAATTCAGGACATAAAACTACCAGGCAGAAAGTTGACAAAATGGTAGTTGGTATTGGGGAAGGGTATTTTTTGCCAGATATAAATTGTATGTTCTCTGCCATGGAAGCCAAGTGAATATAATACAGCATTCCAGGTAACTTCCGTAGATATCTGCACACATTGAAATCTTGTTTTAAATATATTTTGGTAACATGGTAGGAAAAAAGTTGTTACATAAATGATGAACCTTAATATTATTCACAATATTTTTTGATATAATAATGCCAGATTTTTTTTAAGCATACTTCAGAGCAACAGCATACAGCTTTAATGATGAGCTAAAAACAAGCTATACTACGTTATCAGCTATATAGAATAATCAGTTCACCCATTATTGGTTCAGATTTTTGGTAACATTAGTTGATTAATATTCTGTTCCTATGGAACAGGAAAAAGAGTTTGGTAGTAGTTCAGCTTGCCTTAGGACTAGGCCTTAAAAAGATCTCTTGAAAGCTTAGACTTGAAGAGAGATGTCTACATTTCTGTGTTAATATTACGTGTGATTAACAGTGTACTATCACGATTTTTTATTTTTATTTTTGAAAACTATTAAGATTTCACAGACAGTATTACAATTTATTATACCCTGGTCACCTTCATCCTATTAAATATTTGCATGGTTTATGATTACATTTCATTGCTTTATAGCTAGAGCTCCTTATTGGTGCTTGTGAAGGCATAAATATAGAAACTGATATTCCAGTGAAGCACATTGTATTGATTAGTAGTGAATTCTCCAAGAAATCCAATATAACTCTGGAGTAAAGTTAAGAATTAGAAGCTAAGGTTTTGATGGAGTCACAGGGCAGTGGAGGGGGGTAGTGAGGGAGATGGAAGGGCTCAGTGAAAAGTAGAGGGCCATCCAAGTTCCTCCGAAAGTTATCATTTGTGTTTAGATAATTGGTGATTTTGGTAGAAACCCATGTGGGTCAGTAATCCTAGTTGGAAGAGACTATAGAGCAGTGGCACGCCTTGCATATTTGACATCCAGAGCACAATTTTTCTTTTTAATACATCATTCTTCTACAACAAAATTAATTCCAGAAATAATCATGAGAATGGCCAAGAAAGAAACCTGAACTTTATGCCAGTTGCAAATATGTATTACAGTGGAAAAAAGTTAATATTTTAAAATTGCGTTGATACTTTTTTTGGGGAAAAAATAGAAAAACTTACATACTGGTCTGTCATAATGACTTCACTATGATATTCCAGTTTCTTTTCAAGCTTTGCCTTCCGCATATTTGTCAGTGACTGTCAAGGTGATCTTCACATATTTGTGTTCCATAGACAGTTATATCCTGCTTGATCAATCTTCACCCATAATCGATTGAAGAACACTTTCTGTTAGTTTTAATTATGGAAAGTTGTACATAAAAGCAACAAACACTAGTTAGGGAGTCTTAAACATAAGTTACCTTTGGTTAGAAATTTAGCAAAAAACCACTTCACAATAAATTCTAGAAATCTAGAACATCTTTTTTTCCACATTGATTGTAGTGACTTTCAAATGTTTCCTCAGTCAAAAAAAAATTCACTGAAATGTTTCCACCAAAAAATTCAGTATAGATTTCTATTAGTTAAACATTCTTTAAATTATGTGTAAATATCTACTTCCTTACATTTTCTTGAGTAGTAATGACATTCTCCATGATTTTTGTTCATGGATCTTCCTGCTCTGTGTTCCACTCTACCTTTGTTCAAGGCTGATTCTGGCTGTTCATAAGTACTTATACCAGAAAAAAAGATGTCAGAAAAAAGAATTGCACTCAGCTATCATATTTTGAATGTGTTCTTTAAACACATACACACGTATATAGGAACCACAGGATTGGAGAAACAGAGCCTGAGTGCAGGCTATACTAAATCTCTTTGTGGTGACTCTCCAGATGAACAGGTATGGCGAATTGGCGTGTTTAGGCACTGACCACAGAACTGGAGGATTTCCTAATGAATTTTCACTTAGAATAGATTGCTTATTAAAGGATATGTAGTAAAAAAATGTACAGATTTGATGCTTATGTATTGTTAAAACTTAACAGTAACCACAGCAGTAGATTAAAACTTAAGCATCTCCGTCAACAACATACTTTAGGGGAAGGAATATTTTATATCTGATATTATTTAGAATTGCCAGTGCTTAGTATGATAAAATGATTTCAGTCAGTTTTATTACTGTATTTAGAGTCTTTAGAGACAATTTACCCACTGATTGCCTGACCTGTATTTGCCTCTCACATTGTCCCACTGTCGGTATGCTGTTACCTTAGAGAGCAACTAGTTGACCAACTCTACAGTCTGTAAATCTCCCTCTGCAATATTTTTAATATATCTTTATGCATTTTATCATGAGTATTCTACTTTTTTCCTCCTTTTGACTTTGTCAGAGCTGAGTTTTAGCTGAAGTAAAATTACACCCTGCTGAAAGGAAGCCTGTAATATGGAAATTTACAGTAATATGCCTTTTAAGCCTTTAGGAAACATAAAATATTCTTTAGACTTTAATGGGCGTATATCACCTCGTTCACCTTAATTAAGAGATGCTGAGTGATAAATCACTTTGGAAAGGACAGCCAAGTTTGGGGTTCATTGGAGATAAGTTCAAATCTTTATAAAGGCTTTAATTATTGTTTAATGTAAAAAATAGGCAAATCCATAGAGACAGTAGATTATTGGTTGGTGGCAGGGAGGAATGGGTATGGAATTTTTTGAAGGGGATCAAAGTATTCTAAGACAAAACAGTGCTGATGGCTGCCCAACTCTGAATGTGGTAAAACAAACAAAAAAACCCCGCTGAATTGTATACTTTAAAGGGGTGAGTTTTATGGTGTATGAATTATATCTCAAACCTGTTTTAAAAAATAGGAAAATGTTAGTTTTTAGCACATCGTTTCCATTGTTTTGTTGCTTGATCTGATTTTCTTTCAATTGAAAACAGTATCTAGGAGCTACCGAGTGAATCTGTAAATTATTTTGCTGATCCTGAATCCTAAGTTTGTTTTATAGGGTATCTTTAGTTTTTACATGCTATTTTAAGAAGTAATCCAGTGGGGCCAGTCCAGGGGAAGGACAGAAAAGGAATCCTGCATTTGCTCCTTAACTACCAGCCAGATGTCAGCTAATGGACTAAGAGTTTTATATAGGTGTGTCTTTCCATTCTTTTCCTTTTAAAGGTAAGGAAACCCAAGAGGTGGTGTGAATTGACCAAGGTCACACCATGTAGAAATGACAGTTCTGAAATACCACTGAGTACTCTTAAGTACCCATCTGACCCCGGTCCATAGGCCCACGTGGTTGCGCTGAAGGTTTTTGAGCAGTGGGTCTTTGTCTGCTGGAGTGTTTATGAGGGGAGAGGGCTCACTAACTTTTTTCAGATGTAACAACTTTTGTACATCTGAAGCATGGTAGCAAGTGCACTATAATGTATACTTTTGGAAGGATTTGTAGAAGTGTAAGAATAATGAAGTTTGGTAAGTTTTTAAATCATGCATAAATAATCCATATTTAAAACTTAAATGCACTTTTAGGCATTTATATTTCTTTTACTAATTTATATTCACAATTAAAATTTTAAATTAAGGATTTTGTAAGTGCTAACATTTTCAGTTTTAGTCCCATACTTGTGCATAAATCCATTCATGACAACTTTGTGGAAATAACTGATTATAAATGAAATGCATTAAGTATGGGATGATTTTTCTTTTTCTTCTAATCAAGCGATTTTATGTCCAGGAACTAATTTTTATTTATTCTATTGAAGTTTAGGAGGAAATATTTAATTCACAAAAATGTGTTTTTTTAAGATTTTATTTATTTACTTGAGAGTGAGAGAGAGCATGAGCAGAGGGAGAGGGAGAAGCAGGCCCCGCTGAGCAGGGAGCCCAGTGTAGGGCTCCATCCCAGGACCCTGGGATCATGACCCAAGCTGAAGGCAGACACTGAGCCACCCAGGTGCCCCTCACAAAAATGTTTTGTAGTCAGTTTGGGGGGGACATAAAGTTCACTAGTGAACAGTAAAAGTAATTTTACAGTCTGGCATCTGCTAGTAGAGCAATGGCATAGATAAAATACTTGCCATTTCTTAAAATCAAATGAAAAGAAAGAAGTGGAGGATTGATTACAGTTCGGTGAGGTGAACCAAAACGTAGCTAAGGAATAGAAAAATGACCTTGTCCTAAGGACCTAATTGTCCTAAGCTGGAACTGAATGGGTTAAAAGCCCTGCTAAAGAGAGACAGCTTTGGTTCTAAAGTGAAAAGTTTGAGTGAGGGGTGCCTGGTTGACTGGGGTAGTAGAGCGTGGGACTCTGGATCTTGGGGTTGTGAGTTTGAGCCCCAGGTTGGGTGTAGAGGCTACTTTAAAAAATTTTTTTGCGTAAAAGGTAGATTCTTGGAAATTATAGGAGAGTTAGTCTTAAGTGAAGAATAAGGGCATACTTTACAAAGTAAGTTGTGAGAAATTAACTGCTTAGAAAATTAGTTCTGCCAGCAGCAAATGGTGACAAATAGGACTTGATGATATAATTTAAAAGCGGGGAATAATGCAGATGATGTTTAAACTGTTGTTTGCCATATTCCATTTTCTTTCTCTTTCTTTCTTTCTTTCTTTCTTTCTTTCTTTCTTTCTTTCTTTCTTCTTTCTTTCCTTCCTTCTCTTTTCTTTCTTTCTTTCTTTCTTTCTTTCTTTCTTTCTTTCTTTCTTTCTTTCTTTCAGAGAGCTCCAGAGCGGAGGGGGAGGGGGACAGTCCCAGGTGGACTCCCTGCTGAGTGCAGAGCAGACTCAGGGCCTGATCTCAAGACCCTGAGATCACTACCTGAGACAAAACCGAGAGTTGGGCGCACAACCAGCTTTGCCACCCAGGTGCCCCTGCCATGTTCTATTTTCTTAATGCACATAGAAATATAAGTAGTTAACTCAAAAATAGTTTCGTATTTAATATTAACGTTTTTTATTTGCACTTATAGATGTCTATTTTATAAAGCATTACTCCAAATTCTGGAACTAGGAGAAAAGTTGGAGAGTTTGTAGGAGGATGTAATAAGGTAAAACAATGTAGGAAAAGTATGAAAAATTTTTTTGAACTTGAGAATATTATGTGCAGCTCTGTTGCTTGTAAAAATATCTGATTAGGGAATCTTTAGAAATCTGAAAACTGAATTTTGTGGGGAAATAAATGGAACTATTTTCTAGTGTTTAAGTCAAATGAAAGACTGCTCAGTAGGAGCCGGGAGACAATGGTTTCTTTTTCCCGACTCTTTGTTTTAAAAGGCCTTGTAAATTTGCTCCATTTTAGGATATTTCATATTAATGCCAGACTGTCTTGTCTCTCTGTACCTTCCTCTAAGCAAGTTGAAAATTGGTTAAACGTTTGGGTTTCAAAGGACTTTTGACTCTATGGAAAGTATATAGAATTTGCTTGGCAACGAAGTATGTCAGTAGTTAAAGGGATACTTTCTTTAATTCTCAGAGGTCAACAAAGTACAAAGATAGTGACTTCTCAAATCTGTGTTTTATATCCACTGGGGCATCAGTTATTATAAAGATTTAAAGGAGCAGAATTTTGAATTTATTTTTTAAAATATGTTATAATTTTGAAAATTTTTGATGGCTGTTAACTTCAAAGACAAGGTTTAATCATGAATAACTTATATCTGATAATGATGGATCTATATATTTATTGTATTTATTATATTTATAATCAAAAGTTGAGAAATGCATTTGTCTCCCAAAGTTTTTCATTTTTAAAATCAATGGATTTTAATTTTTTTCCTTTTAAAATTAATGCAAGTTATGTAAACTTAAATTAGGAAATAAAAGAAAATACCATCCCACTGAATACCATTAACATTTTAGAGTGTTTTATTAGTCTTTTTTCCCTCCCACTTGTGTTTGGAAATTTTTGTATGGTTACTGGATCTTTTTAATAACAAATTATTTTCTAATTTTAAAATAGTCATCATGGAAGATGTGAGCACATATGATTATTGTTTTAGATAAACTTCTAGAAGTGGAATGTTGGCTTAAAAGACGAGGTTGGGGGGTTGTTTTTTGTTTGTTTGTTTTTTAGTTCTTGATACATAGCTTTAAATTTCCTTCTGAAACTAAAACTCCCCAATTAGGTCTCATCAGCAGAGGGCTGTCTTTGCTCTATGCCAATCTACATTCATGCCAGGTAGACAATTGAAGAATTCTACCTCATTGTTTTAGTTTATACTTCTTTGATTATTGGTAAGGTTGAACTTTTTTCCTATGTTTATTAATTGGCGGTTGGGGTTTCCTTTGTTAATTGAGTTACTTTCCTCTGCATATTTTTCAATTTCTCTGTCTCTTACTGTTTGTTCATGTTCTACTTTCAGGTAAAAGGACATGGTTGGGAGAAAGGCATTGTTCATGTGATTGGTTTGCAACTCTCTGTACGTCCCAACCCATCCCACATCATGTTGAATTGCCCAGTATTAAGGAATTATTAGTTTGAACAAACCTTTGTTAAAGTGTATATAATGCATAAAGTGAAAGCCATGTAAAAAGAGCTGTTAACTATCCCTTTCCTAATTGTTCCAGCAATATTTTATAGAGTTGTCTTCAGGCTGTAATTAGATGGACAAAGCATCTTTGCAGAAAAGATGATTTTAAAAAGTTTTTTTTTCATAATTGTTTCCTTTTGTTAAGAAATGCAATGTGTACTTTTATAAATTGTTTATATGTTAATAAACATTAAAGTTATGTTGGATTTAACTCTTGATTTGGTTGAAGCCTATGTGTCTGGTATATTGAGTCAAATGAATGAAAGGAAGATAAACTAGAATTAAATGCTTTGATATCTGCATCTGTCAGGAGGGAGATTTGAATACCAGCCTGTCACTGTAAATGTACGTATTTCCTTTTTGAAGCATTCGTATTTTTTCTTTAAAGTTTGAAAGTAAGTATTAAAAACACCAGCTTAAGGCAGAATTTGTCATCTTGGAGGTGGTAATGGCAAGGAAGGAACACTGCATATATAATCAGTATAATTCGTTATAAAATAAATTTCAGGAAAGCAAATTTTTTAAAGTTAGGGGGAAAAAGGTAGAGGTAAGTATTCCATTGAAAGATTCCTAAAGGAAACATTGAGGGATTGGGGGTTAGAAGAATTATTTAGACTAATATGGTCTTCTGATTCTTTTCACTGCTTTGGTAGCTCTATTTCAAAGATTAGGAGAAGGCACATTCCAGAAATCAAAGACTCAATGCCAATAACTTTTATCTTTGCTAGTTCTGTTAGTTTGTTTTATGAACTTCTAGAAATTTCTAATCTAGGAACCAGAACAGATACAATTCATAGCAGACCAAATTAAGCTTTTTTCTTTTGTGAAGTGTTTTATCTAAACCAAATATTTCAGAAAGATATTTGTCATGATTTCATCATGAATAAGTTAGAAAAATACAGGCAGGATGAGTGTATTTTTAAGTGAATTTTAGCTGACAGGCAGTGTCCAAGGAATATCAGGGTTGTCCCACAGGTAGGTCCTTTTCTTACTAATTTTAAAAAAACCATTGAGTTGGAAGAAGGCATATAAAAGCACATTCATGAAAGTTCATGAAATTTATAAGCTGATCAGAGTAGCTGCTACATCAAGTAGTAGAAAATTATTTCCAGATGATCTAAGTAGATTGAAAGGACTGTCAGAAAACAGCATAAAGTCAACATGAAGATCCAGTTTTGATAGAGATTCCATTGAAAACAGTTTGAGGGTTTTAGTTCATATAGATGTAAGTTAACCGTGAATTAAGCACTGTTGTTTTGTTTTGGTGTTTTTGTTTGTTTTTGTTTTTGTTTTAATGTTCTGGGCCCCCTGAGTGGCTCAGCCAATTAAGCCCCCAACCCTTTGTTTCAGCTCAGGTCATGATCTCAGGGTTGTGAGATAGAGCCCTGTGTCTGGGCTCTAAGCTCAGCAAAGTCTACTAAAGTTTCTCTCTCCCTTTTCATCCGCCCCTTCCTGCCTGCATGTGCTCTTTCTCTCTCTCAAATAAATAAATAAATCTTTTTAAGAAAGAAAGAAGGAAAGAAAGAGGAAGTTCCTCCCTCATCCACTTCAGAATCCTAGAACCTATTATATCTTGTCTTACTTTGCAGATCCGATTGGGTTAAGGATCTTGGAATGTGTTAATTATCTTGAATTATCTAGATGAGCACAATGTAATCCTAAGGGTCCTTATACAAGAAAGGGAGGAAAGTCAGAAAGTGATGTGACAACAGAAGCACAGAGGTCAGGGAGGAGAACATGCTGCCCTGTTGGCTTTGAAGATGGAGGAAGAGACAGACCATGAGCCAAAGGAATGTAAGCATCCTGTAGAAGCTGGAAAAGCCAAGGAACAGATCCTGCCTTAGAGCCTCCAGAAGGAATATAGTAGCCCTGTCAACTCCTGAATTCATACTAGGAGATTCTGATCTCCAAAACTGTAAGATAAATTTGTGTTGTTTTTAAGCTGCTAAGTTTGTGGTAATGTGTTATTGCAGAAATAGGAAACTTAAAAAAAAAAAAAAAAGCAATGCACTGGATTCCATTAACATGGTAATACATCTGGATGATGTCCATTTGGGGATATCATACTTAAAAGGAATTAGCCAGGATAGATCTAGAAATATCAGTTCACTAATAGTTGAAGAAGATAGTTGAGTGGGAGACAAGTTTAGTTATCTTTAAATATTTTATCATGCAAGAGAGATCACTATTCAGAATTGGAACAGGAGAAGGAAGGTTTCAGAAGGGAGATTGGAGGTTAGTGCACAGGAGGCCTCTGTAACCATTGGAGCTGATTAGTTATGAGTATTAAGCCTTATGTCACTTGGCGGGAGCTGCAGATATATTATAAAAGTAGTTCTAAATTAGGTTTAAGTACCAGATGAGGTACTAAGGTGCTATACAGCTTTAAGAGTCTCTGATATATGGTATTGTCACTGTAGAGAAGATTTCTCTAAATGCAGTGTTTGAGGGGTGCCTGGGTGGCTCAGTCGATAAGCGTCTGCCTTGGGCTCAGGGCGTGATCCCAGAGTCCTGGGATCGAGCCCCACATCAGATTCCTCCGCTGGGAGCCTGCTTCTTCCTCTCCCACTCCCCCTGCCTGTGTTTCCTCTCTCAATGGCTGTCTCTCTCTCTCTCTCTCTCTCTCTGTCAAATAAATAAATAAAATCTTTTAAAAAAATAAATGCAGTGTTTGAATAGTAGATATAATACAAAAAAGATATTACGGTAAGCCATAACAAAAAATTTAAACTTGGTGTGTGTGTAAAGATTCCCCGGGCAGTGTATAGCTTTATTTAGTGAGTCACTTATATGTCAGGTACTAGGCTGAGATTTATGTATATTATCTCATTTAATCTTAATAGCCTTATGAGATGAAATGTATACTGTTAATCCCCCTTTTCATATTTAAAAGATCCTCGAGGTTTAGAGAGGTTAATTAAACTTGTCAAAGTTTATACTGTTAAATAGCAGAGTATCATGTAACTTGACTACCTCAGACTATGAATTCAACAGGTGTTACAGGCCAAATATTCTCATACTTTACCTTCTCTTGAAACTATTCCTTACTGATACAAGGGATCGTGATGAATGATTTTTCATAATTTTTAGACTACTTTGTGTATCAGGCTTCTCTGTATGTCATGTAGCAAGACTGTTCACATTTATACTTTTTGTAGTCATTCAGCTAGTGACAGCAAAAAGCCAAATACATCTGTTGCTGGCAAAGTGTGTTTTTTCTACTCCTGCCTTCCACAGGGGTCTTGTACCTTTTTCGGCCTACTGCTTTTGCTATTTTGTATGAGAATTGCCTGGGTTTCTCTGGCTGCTTTGACATATTTGTTTTCATTGACAGATTACACTAATTGTGAATAGAAGCTGTAATAGTAGGGAGAGTGCTGCTCCTGGTGATATTTATTGAGCACTTGCAGGTGATACAGTAGTCATTTCATTTGCAGAAAAACCAATTCAGTTCTCCTTGAAACCTCTGAAGTAGATAACTACCATCTTTTTTACACGTGAGGACACTGCATCCTACAGAGTTCTGTAATTTGCCCAGAATTGTGTACATGGCTGGACCCAGAATCAAAACCAGGTCTTTCTGACTTTCCCAGAATACCCAAATACCTGATTTTTTTTTCACTAGTAGAGTTTGTTGGAATTATAGTAAATTTTATGGTTCTCACGCTTTTATATAAAGCCAATAGGCTTTTTTCTTGAGGTTTGTTGGCTGAGATTGGATGTTGGTCAGAAATAACTAGAGCCCAAATTATCTTTACCCCTCTTTCTACTCTATATATACTATCTATTCTAAACTTGATTGAAAAATATGAAATTTTTTTCTAACTTGACGGTCTGCTTTTTTTCCCCACAGTTTGTTCATAAGAAATATGTTAATGGCTTGAAGAATCTATTCAGTATTGAAAGTTGACAGCAGTTAGTTTAGGCTTTATTTCCCTCATTTCTAAAACAAAAGAATTTTTCTCTGAGTCATTGCCTTTGACTGTCACCCCTACAGTAAGATTTATAATTTTACATAGAGAGGTGTTTTTGCATACATACCCACACACAAAACTGAGAAATTTCACCAAATAGTACTTACCCTCACTGTGTACAATGCTGTTTATTTTTTATTCTATTCCACTAAAAAAATTCTGTCACATCCATTAAGCTCATTTTTATATTCTAATGTATCTCAGCCCACAGTTTGAAAAACACTCCTGGATTATTTCTGGATTCTTTCTCCTTTCAACAAAATTATGTGTGGTGGTAATAATAGGTAATGTCTGTTGTGTACTTACTCTGTGCTAGGTGCTGCATTAAGTGCTTTTTATATGTGTTGTTTGTTTTAAACTCCCCTTAGTAAGTAGGGGCTATTATTTTCATCGTACAAATAAAGAAACAACTTCTCATAGCTAGCAGGTGTCAGGATTTGCCAGAGAGTTGATTATTGATCTTGTGTTCTTAACATTACTTTAACAGAAATTTATTGTTTTTAAAAATTCAGGAACTATAATCTGAGTCTTAGGTCACCACAAGGTTGTATACTTCTGAGAGATTCCTCAGCCATCGTGTCAATTAACTCTTTCTTATCTAAGAATATTAAATTTCAACTTTGCTCTATATCCAGTTAAGGACTTAGTACCTCTGACTTACTGCTTGGCTGGACATAGCAGTTTACCTCTTATGTCACTTATTTTTTGTTTTTGTTCCTGTTTTCTTTAAGTCTTTGGTTCCAGTCCCTCCATAACAGTTACATATTGGTATACTTTCTTACTTGGATCTACATGCGTGTGTGTGTGTATAATTTTTTAAACTTATTTGTAGAGTCTATCATCTTTAATGTCTGTGTGTTATTCATTCATCCAGGATAATGTATTATAGTATTAATGAAATGATTTCTTTATTGTTAGGTAGTTATTGGAAAGAACTTGAGCTTTGGGTAGTGGTGGACCACAGCTTAAATTTAACACCTAATTAGCTTTATGATTTTGAGCAGATTCTTGAACTTTTGTGCTTCAGTGTTCTCATCTGTAAAATGGAATTATATTGTCTTAACTACCACAACAGCTATTAGTGTTTCTATTTAAATAGGTAGTGTCAGTGCACATAGTTAGAGTAAGGTATATCAATTTCAGCATAATTTCTGGGTCTATGTGACCAGTGAAGGTATTGATCTAGATATCAGGGAACCTTTTTGCCTTCTGAAAGGTAAAGACTGATGAATTTGTGCCTTGAAGAAGTCAATAAAATAAACATTCATTGAGCTTTTAAAAGGTAATTTTTTAAACCTCCAGTTTTGAAACTCCTCTGCCTGTAGTGTTGTTTTTCTTACAAATTATACCAAATACAAATTTTCAGCTTTAATATTTAAGAAAGGCATTTGTAAAGGAAAGGTAAAGAACATCTAAAAAGAAACTTAAATGTGATAAAGGCATTGCAGTGCTCACAAGTAAGAGGTATTTTAGCGGTGGTCATCTGTAAAGCACTGAAACATGCCTTTGCCTCCTCTACGTACCAGTCACCGAGCTTCACACTTCCTAGGCACTCAGAAGTTTGTTAAATTAATGAAAAATGATCCAAAACTGCATTTCTACCTCCTCACCTGCCACTTCTTTACCAGTTGGATTTTGAAATCACTTTCAAAAACTGGTATCTGTTCAGCCACCTAATAGTCAAACCGAACAAGGTTTGGTTTGCACTCTTAACCATTGACCATGCCAAATGCCTTTAATTTCTGGTATTTGGCCTGGTTTTATTCATTTGTGCAACCCCTTTCTCTATTCCACAGTGGCATTTTTTATATACTCTAGCTTATATGCTCTTGGCTTTCTTCTTACTACAAACTTTACCTCACCCATACTCATGGCTTTGACTCTGTGACTTTTCATTTTCTAGCCTGGACCTTTTCTGTGTTCGAGATCCATATTCTCATGTCTGCCTGAATTTCAGTAGCTATCCCAAATTAAATTTAGTATGTTTAGTCATTATCCCTGAGTCAATACAATATATAGACAGGCACAGATGACTGCTTGATATTTTGTCTTTATTCCCCATCATAGTTAATAGTCTTGTATGTATTTAATCCTTAAGCAGTATTGTATTAAGGGTATGAATGTGCTGTTACTGGGAGCTGTAGGGGCTCCTGGGGAGGCTTAGTTGATTCAGCGGCTGCCTTTGGCTCAGATTGAGATCTAGCCCCGTGTTGGGCTCCCTGGTCCAAGGGGAGCATGCTTCTCCTCTCCCTCTGCCTGCCTCTCCCCCTGCTTGTGCTCACTCTCTGTCAAATAAATAAATAAAATCTTTAAAAAAAAAAAAAAAGGAATTGTGAGCTATAAAATCTACACATTATAGTTCAAACCCATTCCTTGGGCATCATCCAAAACAGATACAAGTAACTCTTTTTAGTATCATCTCAAAACGGGTGGAAGAGAATCTGTGTTAGTTAGTATGATTTTTTTCTCCCAAGTTTTTATTTAAATTCTAGTTAGTTATTAACACATGTGGTGAAATTGTTTTCAGGTGTAGAATTTAGTGATTCCACACTTCCATATAACACCCAGTGCTCATCACAGCAAGTAATACCCATCACGCATTTAGCCCATTCCCCACCCACCTCCCTCCAGTTGTTAATATGATTAAATAAAATTATATACCACTAAATTTAATTCCTCCTTATACATTGTAGACACTCAGATGTTGGTTCCCTCTTCTTTTCCCAAGTCATCCTTTTTTCATGAAATGTTTAACACCCTTTTTACTGTCTCTTAGGTAATAGCACTTGAGGGTTCTCTTGCTGGTATTTTGCATGAATGGTTATACTGCTATATGATATAGTCTGTATTTTAATTTTTTTAACAAGGTGTAATTTAAATATAGACTATGGAGTATTTTATCTGATGGTACATTGGTCTGTCTTGTGTGCTCAGTTGGCTGAGGTTTTTTAATATGGCAGGTTGCTTACTGCTGAAGTAATCAGGAAGTGCTTTTCACTTAGGCTGCATGAAAATATGATTCTCTAAGCTTTTAATGACCAGAGAAGTAGTTCTTACTGTTGTTCATTCTTAAAGATCGTGTATCAACTTTTTTGCATCCCCTTTCTCTACATTAAGGTACAGAGAAGGAAATAGAATAACAGCTATAAACAGTTGTCTTAATAAATTTTACAATTTATAAATGGTAAGAATATATCCTTTATAAATACATGCCATATATTTTATGCAGTGTTTACATTTTTAGAATTTGTATTTAAACTTTAATATTTTAAACTTTTTTCAGTTCCCATCGGTTTATATAGTCTCAAAGATTACTGTCTCCTTTCTAATTGTTTTCTGTTAATGAGCATTTATTCTCAAGGATAATTATTACATTGGTAAAGAAATAATAAAGAATCGTGACCTTCTTTAGAGAATCACATTTTTTAAAATAAATTCCTTTGTTAATATCTTTGTGTTTCTCCCATTTTTTCTTATCTTAGTATACCTATGGAAGAATTCTACCTTTCTCTGCTTAAACCAGAGTATCCGGTTCTTGTATTGATTATCTCTGACATTCCATGCCTTTTCTAATATTACTGTTACTGTTAGCTATAGTCTCATTGTGTCTGTAGTTGTCTGAAAAACTGTGAAAATTCTCTGAATTTTTAGGATATGTTGCCAAATAGCGTTATTTACCCTATGAAAAGAGACTTTTATACTTCAGGTTAACATCTTAGTGATCTAGTAAAGATCTGTGTCTTAAAGATTACGTATTTGGAATATCAGCATTATTTGGAAAGAAATGGAAATATGATTCATATAAAGCCCTGAAACTTAATTACTTCACAATATCTTTTTAGGGGTGCGTGGGTGGCTCAGTTGGTTAAGCATCTGACTCTTGATCTCAACTAGGTCTGGATCTCAGGGTAGTGGGTTCAAGCCACACTGTGTTGGGCTCCACACTGGGGGTGGAGCCTACTTAAAAAACCAGACAAACTACAAATTATCTTTTGAGAAGTCCTAGGGTGAGTATGTGCCCATGATTAAACAAAAGCAAGCTGGTGCCTGGGTGTCTCAGTTGGTTGAGCTTCTGACTCCTGGTTTAGGCTCAGGTCATGATCTCAAGGTTCTGGGATGGCGCCCCCACATGGGCTTCCCGCTCAGTGGGAAGTCTGCTGGTCTCCCTGTCTCTCTGCCCCCCTACCTCCCCCATGAGCAGATGAACGTGCACGCTCTCTTAAATAAATAAATTTTTTTTTTAAACCAAAACAAAAGCAAACAGAGAAGAATTTAAGAAGCTAGATGTAAGCTTCTTAATGTCAGGATTTTATCTTTGTAACTCTCTATGGGCTCTCATTATGTCTTGGTTGGATTTAAACTTTGAGGGAAGCAGTATGCGTGTGTGGTTAAATCTCATGGGGAGCACCTGATTGTTAGATTTACTGTCATGAGATTTGTTAAATATGGTGCCATTTTTATGCTTGACTAAATCAAGAAATTGTGAATTCCAGCATTTTAAATTTCTTGCCTAATTTAATACATCTTTCTCCAAATGACCCTTAGAATTATTTGAAGTTCTCCAAAATCTCAGGTTTGCATTAAATATTGAGTCATACTGTTGCCACTTTCAGTCCAGAAACCCCTGGTATGTTTCCATTCAAATTATTTTTGAGTTCTTAAGTAAAATTTTATAGGTTTTTCAGTTAGAGATTTTGTATATTTTTTAATGTTTTTTCTTTCTTTTCCTTTTTGCTATTTTTAATATCTTTTCCCCTGGTATTTTCGTGGTAGTGTTGCAGGTATATAGGAAAGTGCTTGGATTTTCTTTACTAGCTAAATTGTTCAACTTCATTCCAAAAGTTTGTTATTCTTTTAGTTGATAAATTGCATTATCTTTGCAGACCTGGGGGGAATTGACCTCCAGCTTTTAATTTTTAAATTATTTTTGTTTTTTAAGCTCTTTTCACTTATGGATATGAAACCACCCATCTCTCGAGCCAAAATGATTCTTATCACTAAAGCTGCTATTAAAGCTATTAAGGTAAGAAAATAAATTCGAAAAAATGTTTTTGAAATTTTGAAAATATTGTTAAATGTGAGAATTCATCCTGTTAGCCTAGGCCTGAATCAAAGAGTACTAACTAGCTTTTGCTGAAGATGCGATAATACAGTACAGTATATTTGTACTGTAACATAGTATTTCAAAACCTGCTTTTTTCATTTTTTGGTGTTGTTTAGTATCTCCCCCTTTATATTTTTTCCAGCTTTGTTGAGGTATAATTGACAAAATCAAATAGATTTAAAAATATACTAGAGCATGATGCTTTGTTACACATACACGTTATGAAGTGATTTACACGGTCAAGCTAATTAGCACTCCTATTGCCTCACATAGTTGCTGATTTGTGTGTGTGTGTCAGAAAGTTGAATTAACAGAAGTAGAGAGTAGAATGAAAGGGAATTTTTCTTTAAGTTAATTCTTGTCATAAATCAGCTGAGTATTAGCTTCATATTTCTATTAAAAAGAAAAAACAGCTCAGGCTCCATGAAGTTCAATTTTTTTCCTCAAAATCACACCTAAATAGCTGACTTACTTTAGAAACTGCATTATTTAATTCCAGTTCACTGTTCTTACCTGTTTCATAAAGTTGCCTGAATATACTGCTTTATTAAGGTTTATTGATTAAAAATCTAAGAAAAGGACCTTCTTTTCAGGGGGATTTTTGTAGTTTCTGTTTTAGTTAATTCCCTTCTGATTTATGATTGTTCACTTGTTGACTAGGGATTATTTGTCATGGTTCATTCAGTATTATTTTGAGAATTATTCAGATTATGCAGATTTTAAGGTTTTAAGTATTTTCTAATTACATTACTGAATATGTAGAAATATGTAAACTGTACAGTAATTTTCTTTTAATTCTTTTCAGCTTTATAAGCATGTAGTTCAAATCGTAGAAAAGTTCATCAAGAAGGTAACTATCCGTTTCATTATTACCTCATTTTAGTTATGATCAGTATTTGTAATTTACTTTGTAAATTGTAACTTGGATGCTTGCTTCTAAAGCCACTCTACAAAAAAAGTTGTCACTAGGTGTTCTGGTTAATTGATTGAGCTTGTTTTTTTTTTTTTTTTAACAAAACAAGAATGTATAGCAATTTTGATTGAGCACTTAGTATGAGGTAGGTACTCAACAAGTTTCCCATGTACTCAGCATGACTCTTCCCTGAGTCTGATGTGCCTCCTCTGCCATTTGTCCTGTCTACTTTGTTGATATTTAACTTGCAGTATTTCAAGTGAAATAACTTTGTAAGGTTTTTCCGGCTTTTCCCTGCTCCTATCACAATTAAATCATTTTTCAGTTTTACAGTTGTATCTGGTTTTATAACCATGTGATTAGCACACATCTGTCTCACCAGAGGACTGAGAACAGAGATGTAGACATCTCTGTCTTCTCCCCCAACCTGGAGCTGTGCCTTGTAGTACATACCAACAAATGTGTGTGGTGGCATTGTCCTTGATCCATGGCCTTTGAATACTAGCTGAGAGAGAGGAGTTAGAGTCCCAACAGACCAAAAAAATGATCAGTAGAAGTTGTTATAGTAGCAAATCAAAGTACAAATAAGTAAAATGGAAAAAAATTAAAATTACCTACATGCCACCGCCCCAAATTACTATGATATTTATATTTGGATCTGCTCATTTTTTTAATTATGTACACACACATTCATAAAAGAAAAACTGGTGACATTGATAACCTGTTTTTCCCTCTGAATTTATCATAAAACGTCTGCAAAAAGTATTCCATTGCATGATTGTTTCCACAGTTTACTCATCTAATTCCTTTTGGACATTTTCGCTTCAGTGGCTGGCCTTAAGGAAAAAATTAGATGTGTCTTAATGGTTTTCCTTATGACAAATTTCTAGATGTAGGATTGTTGGATCAAATAAGGCTTTGCTTTTATTGCTAAATCATCATCCATAAAGGTTGTACCATCAGAAATATATATAGGTGTCTGTTTCTCTTTTCTTTTTGTTAATTTGGTAGGCCAAAAATGTGATCTCTCTGTTAAGTTTTTCTTTTTTCTGGTACTTCAGTAGAATTAAAATTGATGTTGTTAAAATTATCTTTTTGATAACTTTAAAAGGTAGAAATTATTTTTTTAAGCAGAATGAATTGAAGTAGAGAGTATCATAATAAGTGGATTTGTGTGGAAGTGGCTTAGGGATTGGTAAAGTAATGTTGATTCTGGGAAATTGTGGGGAGGTAGAGGGATCAGAGGAAAAGTAAAATATTGGGGATCTGAAGTATCAAGAGAATTGGTAGTTTGGTACAGACCTGTGGGAAATTTGACAGCCTAGCCAATAAGAGAGCTAAACATTCAAGCAATTTCTAAATAGAAACAGTCACTGGATATACAGCGTTTTGTAAAAGGGAAATTAATGGGTGTCAAATTGTGATTTTGCTTTTCTTGTATTAACTTTGCATCTTGATCTTTGTAGTGTAAACCGGAGTATAAGGTTCCGGGATTATATGTAATCGACTCAATTGTGCGACAGTCTCGTCATCAGTTTGGAACTGATAAAGATGTTTTTGGGCCAAGATTCTCTAAAAACATAACTGCCACATTCCAATATTTATATCTTTGTCCATCTGAAGATAAGGTATAGCTAATAATTTTTAAATTAAAACTTGTATTTCTATATTTATTTAAATCTATTTTAAATGTATATTATATATTTGAAAGAGAATTATAGGGTGATCTCTGTGAATTTGAAACAAAACCCAGTGTTTTCTGTTGTGGCCATCTCATGTTTATGTATTTTCTTGTGAAATTCTTCTGGAATGTTGTACTGTTGAAAAAGGAGTTGGAAAGATATACTTGTAGGTGAGTGATAAATTCTGCCATAGAAAAAGGCGCAGTACTCATCTCATATTGTTGGTTATTCCAGAAGGAAGGGACCAGTAATTGATGCCTTTCTCCAGCATTTGGAGAGGCTGGAGCATAGATGGTATTCATTAGCAATCAGACTACAGTATTTAATTCCTCATATTTATAGCTGATTTTACTATGTACTATAAAAAAGTAGAAGAACATTACAGACATAATAACTGGACTCCAGTAGGTGGGAGAAATGCACTGCTAAATCTACTCAGAAGAATGAAGAAATTTACAGCAAACAATGTATTTCTTGGAGGAGTGGTTCTTGTGGGAAAAATACACAAGAGAAAAGATCATTTCTTGAGTAGGACGTAGCATTATTCCCATGAATAACATCTTTTCTGGATCTCCTTCATCATATTTACTGGGCCATGAAATGACTTACCTATCAGTTACAGACCAGTTTCTTAAGTATTTTAACTGTTAAAATCATCCTGAAGAAATTCTTCACTTCATTTACTTTTCTAAGATAATTACTTTTTTTTGTCAGTGATGGTATTTCTTTGTAATCACAAATAAAATACAATGAACACTTGAAATACATTGTTTATTATATTTGTTTTGATTAGCTACGTTATATTTATTTTCTGTTCCTTCCCTCTTATTTCCCCCTTCTTTGTTTTTTACTCTAGTTTATACTACTGAAGAAAGGCTGATTAGAGTAGTTTTAACCAAGTTGTAATTTTAAAGATAAAAATTTTTTTCTGTTTATGAAACAGACTTAGGATGGAAATATTAGCTTAGAGATTTATTTCTTTTTTAGTTAGAGGTGTAAGACATTATTTATGCTAATATTTATTGCATATTCATGTTTTGTTACATATAACAGAGTAAAATAGTTCGTGTGCTGAACCTTTGGCAAAAAAATGGAGTATTCAAAATTGAAATTATTCAACCTCTTTTGGACATGGCTGCAGGAACCAGTAATGCTGCCCCAGTAGCAGAAAGTGTTACTAATAATGAAGGTATGGCCAAGTATATCTTTGAACTTAGAAAATGGTATAACTTTTGTATATGAGAAGTTTGGAGTCTGTTTATATTGGTGGAATTTTTCAATAAGAAAGACATTTGAATTTACACCTTGGAAGGTATGGTTTTCTTTTCACAATTCTTATTTCTAATAAAAATATGCTCTTTCATGTATTTGCTATAGTACAGATTCTAGTACCATGATCTTTATTTTTCCTGTATGTTAATGGAATGTTATTTTAGTAAAAAATAAAAAGGAAAATGTGAAGATTAAAGTTTTTGTAGGTCTTAATGACCTTTTCTTTTTTAGGTTCACCTCCACCTCCAGTTAAAGTTTCTTCTGAACCGCCCCAAGCCACTACAAACTCTGTACCAACTGTACCACAGTTGCCCAGCTCTGATGCTTTTGCTGCTGTGGCCCAGCTGTTTCAGACAACTCAAGGGCAACAGGTAAACTACCTATCTCAATATTAAATTCCTTGCAGTTAGGTACTATTGTCAGTTTTTATTTTCCATTCCTAACTAATGGGCACATTCAAGGGAAGAAATATTTCTACTTTTCACCTAGAAAAGCCTTTACTAGGCAGGTAATGGCATAGGGATAACAGGGGAAATGTGGGAAAGGTAAGAAATAAGGGAGCCATACACTGAGCAATAGCAATACCCCTGTGAAGAGAACTTCAGAACTGCTGGCTGGTTGGTATTGTTGCTCATGATTCTAGCATTTTGGATTAACTTCAAAATTATTTGGATTGGAGATGATTTTTACATTTTTCTAGAAAACATTTCTTTACCTTGTTCACAGTTCAGTTTATTTTCTCTTTTTGACTGTCATTTTCTGCCCAGTGGGGTATCAGCATACATATTTAACCTTAAATGACACACATTGTATCCCTGGTATTTATAACAGACTTAACCTTTACTAAAAGGTGTATTCTTTTTCCAGTTTACTTTGTGTCTGTGCTATTTTGAGTCACCTTTAAGATTTTTTTTTTTCCAGTAAATCAATCTTTGATACTATGGTTATACTTTGTTATATGGTTTATCAGTTTTCCCATTCTTTAAGCTTCAGCAGATCCTTCAGACTTTTCAACAGCCTCCAAAACCACAGTCTCCGGCCATTGACAATGCTGTGATGGCTCAGGTCCAGGCTATCACAGCTCAGTTAAAGACAGCTCCTGCACAGCCACCAGAACAAAAAGCTGCTTTCCCCCCGCCTGAGCAAAAAACTGCATTTGACAAGGTAGGCTTCTCTTACATAACCCACCTTAACTGTTTCTACCACTCAAGTTGGGATATGGAAGTTACTTCCTTACTTTCTCTCTGGATTGTTCATTTTGTTGTTTTTTAGTTTAAGGGATTTTCCCCCTTGATAACAAAACATTGGTTATTTTTCCTGGTTATAAGTGTGTAATATATACTCACTGCAAAAATTTTCAGTAAATAGGAAGTAGAAAAGTAAACAGAACTTTCACCATTAACCTCCATACTTGGAGATAACTACTGTAAATTTTTGCTGTATATTCTTCTGAACTCATTTCCTGTGGATATAGTTTTTTATTTGGTCTTAAAATGTATGTATATTATAATACATAATGTATGTGTGTATTATACATAATATGTAAATATATATATACACAGGGTTTTTAACTTGCTTGTTTTGATCTTAATCCTCTTGTCTGTTGTCATTGTTAAGATTAGTAGATTTAGATCTACATTTTTACTGAGTGCTTATTATGAGTAATAGTCCATTACACATACATATCACAGTTTAGCCATTCCCCTATTGATAGACTTTTAAGTTACCTTTTACTTTTTGCTCTTAGAACTTAGTTACCATATGTATAACTTGAGGGTTTTGTTGGTTCAGTGTCTTCCAACTGCTCTGTTGTAGGCATGTTTAAGGAGCTGCAACTTAGGATATATGTATGCTGGATTTGCAGAGCTTCCTGTAGAAATGTTAACCCAGACAACTCTGTCTTACCTGTTTTATGTCTTGTTTATTTATTGGGTTTATGACTATATACAATTTTATTTTATTGGTCTCATTGCCAAAAATACAAAAGTTTGAAAACCCTAGAACTAAGTGAAATTTTTTGTTTAATCGTCTCTAAAATGTTTTTTTTCTTTCCAGATTTTAATTTTAAGATAAAATTTTATTGCTGGTAGTCCAAATTAGGAATCCATTTGGTAAATAATAGTCATTATATCTTAGTGATTTATGAACAACTGATTAAAAGAAGTTTGGATAAAATTTTGAGTCGGAAAGGGGTACATGCTTATGGGGGGGAAAAACACAGTACAGGAAGTTCTAAAGTAAAAAGGGAAGCAATTATCTGCTTGGAACAGATTTTGTGTATGTTCCTTCAGAGTTGAGGAAAACTCTCCCTGCGTATATATTTCCTTAATTTTATTTTTTTTTTTGGTAGTTTTATATTTTTGTTTTTTATGTTTGTCTCTTCATTCCATCTGGAACCTGTTTTAGAATATGGTTCAGGATAGTTGAATCTTGAACTTTTTGGAAATAGCCAATTCTCCCTATTTTTGTCATACATTGGATTCTGAATTCTCATTTTTTCTGTGTCTGTTTGTGGACATTTGGACTCTGTTGTGTCCCACTAATATAATTCTTTCTGCATCATAACAATTTAAATACTTGCAGCTTACGTACTATATCCCGTATTTCATTTCCAAGTATTACACGTGCACAGACGGAAAGGGGAGAGGGAGAGATTGGTTGATTTTTTTTTTTTTAAGGAATTAAAATTGACAGAGTTGTGGAGGCTGGCAAATTTGAAATTTGTAGGGCAGAAGGCAGGCTGGAAATTTAGGTAAGAGTTAATGTTGCAGTTCTGAATCTGAATTCTACAGGGCAAAGTTTCTATGTTGCTGTCTTGAGAATTCCTTCTTCGGGAAACCTAAGTTCTTAACTCTTGAGGCCTTGGCTGAGTGGTTGAGGCCCACCCATATTATGGAGGGATTTCTTTATTCAAATTCTATTAATTTAAACATTAATCACATTTTTTAAAAGACCTTCACAGAAACATCTAGGTGAATATTTGACCAAACAACTGGTACTGTAACCTAGCCAAATTGATACAATTAACCATCACAGGGTACTTTTCAAGATGAACTTTTAGCATAAATTTTAGAATTTATAGGTTAATTTAAGAAGTACCAAGAACTTTACACAGGTTCTCTATTTATTAAAATAAAATTCCTTTTCATACAAGTCTTGTACATTTATTACATCATTTATTCCTAAGATAGTCATATTCCCTGTTTATCTTTTAAATGGTCATGATACTAAACATAGTTTTCTAATTGGTTCTCTCAGATTTCTGGGTAGCTACTACAGTTGACTATTCCTCTTCAATATCTATACCTGTTTCTTTTTCTTATTGTACTGGTGGCTAAGACTTCAAAAAATGTTGAGTAACAGTAATGCTAATGGAATCCCTTGTTGTTGTTGTTGTTGTTGTTAATTTGAATTGTATTTCCTCTAGTGTTTTACCTCAAGTGGGTTGGTTGGTCATTGTTTGTCAGTTACATGAAGTTTAGAAAAGGAAATTCTGTGCTTTTCCTTTGACTAAAAGGTCTGTTTTAAGCTAGAATAGCTTGACTGGGAACAGTTCATTTCAGCTGCTTCATAGATCTTCAGTTTCCTGAAAACCAACAAAAATGTCTTTTGGGATCTCAGTTTAATTTTTTAATTTCTTCAAATCATTTTCCAAAGCAATAGGTATAAAACTTAAAACTTTAAACAACATATCTATAGGTGAAAAAACAGCAAAAACAAGACGTTTTGTTTTTTGTAGGCAGTCTAGACTGAGTGTTAATTTTGACTCCCATCTCTGACTCTGTCTTGATGCTGAGTCACTTAAATATTCAGTGTGCAGCACTGTAAAATAGTGATGGCAGTGCCTAGGCTTTACTGTTGCTGTGAGGGTTAGATATGCTAATGTGTGGAAGACAACAAGGTGTCTGGGTCATAATTAGAGCGCTTAGTTACTACAAGAACTTTTAATGACATGGCCTAGAATTACAAAGAAAGAAACGGTGTTGTCTAAGAAGGGGATTTCCCTTCCTAATTTAGAAATCTCATTGTCCAGGGGCGCCTGGGTGGCGCAGTCGTTAAGCGTCTGCCTTCGGCTCAGGGCGTGATCCCAGCGTTCAGGGATCGAGCCCCACATCAGGCTCCTCCACTGGGAGCCTGCTTCTTCCTCTCCCACTCCCCCTGCTGTGTTCCCTCTCTCACTGACTGTCTCTCTGTCAAATAAATAAATAAAATCTTTAAAAAAAAAATTTTTTTTCATTGCCCAGTAAAGTAGAACCAGAATTTCTAGGCAGAACTACCACAAAACAACACAAGTTTAGGAATTTGAAGTTGAAAATCCATTACCAGAATGGATACAGCTTGAGGGAAAAAACTGCTTGTTGAATGCCAGACTGAGAGATTTGAAAAAAAGAACAGTGTCCGCATCCCAGTTCTGTCATTTGCTGGCTGTGCAGTCTTAGTAATGTTTCTTCATCACCTGGGCCTTAGATTCCTTGTCTGTAAAAAGAAGAAACTCTATCTAAACTATGTCTACATTGTAGGCTTCTTGTGATGAAGTATCATATGTAGATATTTAAACAGAGTATATAGTAGTAGTAGTAGTAGTAGTAGTAGTAGTAGTAGTCGTAGTCGTAGTAGTCGTAGTAGGTGTTTGTGGTGTTACCTTCCATCCTTTCTGAACAGATGTCATCTTAGTTTTAAAAATGGCTCTTCTAAACATGTGATCTTGTGACGTGTTGAGGTTCCTTCCTTCCTTCCTTGTTTCTGATAATCTGGCATGAGCTGTGAAGTTTTAAGGAAGAAACTAGTGCCCACGTAGTAAGTTCTTCATAGCCCTGTCTATACCATTCTCTTTTTTGTCATATTAGTATGTTTTTGTGCAAGCAGCATACAGACATTTTTCTTCAGGCATTTATAGTGATTGGATGAGTCTTGGTACATTTTACAGTTAACTGAAAATGTACACCCATTTTCATATGTGCAAAGTTCCAGAAGTTTTTAGTGTGTTAAAGAGAGTATTTTAATATTTATATTGCTAAATTAACTATAAAATAAGCATATAGAAAATAATCAAAGAAAACACTGCATTTATAGTTGGTGAAGAAAAGCAGAGTAAAAAATTCTTTTTCAGATGGCATTTGTGTAGTAGTGGTTTGTCTGTGAACCAAGGTCCTAAGGGGCGAGTGGGAACGTGAGATGGTACATGACTGTGTTGGGATCATAGATGATAGGAAGCATCTGTTGTTTTTATCAAGACTTTTGTGTAGTGTTTCCCAATCCCAATTTTGAAATGGGATATTGACGTAACTATTCCAGAAGCTACTTGATAGATTTGATTATGATGATGAGCCAGAAGCTGTGGAAGAATCAAAGAAGGAAGATGCTGCTGCTGCTGCCACCGCCACCGCACCTGCTGTGGCTGTTGCGCCTCCAGCGCCCTCCGCCACTGCACCCACCACCGCACCTGCTGCTTCCCCTCCGCAGGCACCCTTGTAAGTTTCTTTCTATGCTCCTCGGTGGATACAGAGTTGGGAATCATTATAAGGGATAAGACAAGTACAGTTGACCCTTGGCACAGCGTGGTGATGAGGTAGGGTTGCCAACCTGCCCAGAGTCCAAAATCTGCATTATAACTCGCCTCCCCCAAAACTTACATAGCCTACTCTTCACCGGAAGCCAAACCTGTACACCTAGTTTGTATGTTCTATGTATTGCAAACTGTTCTTCAAATAAAAGTAAGCTAGAGAAAGAACAATGTTAAAATCACAAGGAAGAGAAAATATGTTCACTGTATTACACTGTAGCCAAAAAACTGTGAGTGGGACTCACACAGTTGAAACCCATGTTGTTCAAGGGTCAGCTATAACTTTAAAGTAACAAAATCATTTTTCATAATCATTATTTTTTAAAATTATGGTATTTTGGGTTGTCTTTTGAATGGGGAGGGGATCCTGTCAGATTTACAGTTAAAAATGGCTTTTATGTTGGGAATAATGCTGAATGTGTCAATTGGTGTAGGCAAGTACATGATTCAGTAAGATGTTAATAATGACTCCTGAACAACATTCTTAATGTCTTTGTAGTATAAATGTGGCTTAGAATCTTACGTGTTTTTGAATGGATAAAATGAAGATTGCTCATCTTTTTTTAGTGGGTTTCCTGGAGATGGCATGCAGCAGCCAGCATATACACAACATCAAAATATGGATCAGTTTCAGCCTCGAATGATGACAATACAGCAGGATCCAGTGCACCATCAGGTATACACATTTTTCTTGCCGCTGAGTTTTAAAATGTGAAGATCTATTCATTAGAGCATATGGATTGCACTTCACAGACCACTCTTATTTAGCTGTGTGTTTGGCTAAGTAGTACTGCAGCTGCAGTCAAAGCTGTTGAGCATATAATTGACTTGTTTTTTTAAAAAGCTTTAATTAAAACAAGCATACTAAATATTACATGCTTATAATTTAATAATAAGTATTTTTTTTACAATCGTTTAGAGAGAGATTATAGTTCTGTTTCAGGGACCCGGCCTGCTTAATGGTGCATCTCTTTCCCTTGTGAGGAGCTTTATTGGGGTAAATGTTGTTGAGATGTTTTAGAGGGTTTTTAGCTCTCAGAATTCAGAGTATAGTTTGAAATCTGCAGTGAAAGGAACATAGTACTCTGGAAAATTGCAAGAAGTTAGTAGGGATTTGTTTATTGGGTTTATTTTAGCAAATCCTTTATTCAGAGTTTCCTAAATTTGACTGCACAGCTAAATTACAGAGGTAGGGATCTAATGCTAAAGCCAAATCTAAAGAATCTGGTTTCCTGTTTTTTTTTTAATTGTATAGTTTCTGTTTTATAACCAGCTTTGGGAAAGAACTACTTCATATTCTTGGTTTAGAAAGGGTTCTAAGAAATCTCTTTAGAGTATGTTCATGTTCTTACGTGTATCATCTTTGATCCATTCTGTAAGTTGCTAATATGAAATTGATACTGTGATTTTAGTGATTTATTGATGAATGAAGTTAGAGAAGTATTTTATAAGCTTGTTTAAAATATGAAGAAAACCTGTGGACTTATTTCCAAATGTTTAACAGTTACTGAAATTTTATAAATAAATTAGAAGGAATACTTCTTTGTGATGTTATAATTACACTTTTTTTTTTTAAAGATTTAATTTATTTGAGAAAATGAGAGAGCACGAGGGGAGGGATAGGGAGAAGGAGAAGCAGGCTCCCTGCTGAGCAGGAAGCCTGATGTGGAGCTTGATCCCAGAACCCTGGGATCCTGGCCTGAGCCATAGGCAGTTACTTAAGCAACTAAGCCACCCAGGCGTCCCTATGATTATGTTTTTAATATTGTTGGTATTGGATTGGCACATGCAGAAATAGGTTACATTGTGGTTTACTCTCATTATTATTATGATATTTAAACCCTAAAAGTAGGGATATTAGTTGAAATTCCCCTTGGAGTAAATTTTTAAAAAGTGAACCTATACGTCAATGCTATAGTCACTCTCCCTTCCAAAAGGTTTAATTGCCTTTGAAGTTGAAGGGAGACAGTTTTCAGTACAGTACCTCTCTGACTTTTAAGTTTATTCTGTCACATTGTTCCTCATATAAATGAAATTATGTCTTTAAATATATAAGGTCAAGCCTATGTATATATAATTTTTAAAATGAGTTCTAGAATTTTTAACCTATATACTTGGATATGTAACAGTTCTTCAGATAAGCATTATACCTGTGGAAATTGTTAATCGTTGTGTGTCAATACACAGTTTTTCTGTGATCGAAATTTGTTGAAGATATTTTAGTTTTATATCAAGGAACTAAGGGCTTTCTGAATTATTTTGGTAGCTGTTACTTAAAATCTACTAACATGCTTTCTTTAAAAACAAAAGGTTCCACTTCCTCCTAATGGACAGATGCCAGGATTTGGCCTTCTTCCTACACCTCCATTTCCTCCCATGGCTCAGTCTGTGATTCCTCCAACTCCACCCGTCCAGCAGCCTTTCCAAGCTTCTTTTCAGGCACAGAATGAACCACTTACACAGAAGGCACATCAGGTAAAACTTTATTCTCAGATTGGTTATCTTTTTGGTTGCTTTGACTTATGTGCAGATTCCTGCCTGTTTGCTTGTTATCTTCATTTTTGAATGTGAAGAAAGACTATTTGTTGGGCACATATTCACCCTTTATGTGTCTACAGCTTTTCATCTGGAAAGTGGACGTAGTAATAACACCAATTTCCATAGGATTCTGTGAGGATTGAGATAGAGTATAGAATGCTTAACTAATGTCTAGTTTACCACTGTAATCAATGGTTTAATAAAATCGTATGTAACTTAATACGAATTTCCAGAAGTAGAGAAGTGTTTCCTCTAATCTTGTAGACCACATAAAATTTTTTTCTTTTCACTGATGGACAGTCATTATTAAACTTGTAATGTGGTGTCAAGTAACCAGAATAAAACTTTCAAGGCAAGAGATTTGTAATTTAGCATTTTTTAGATTTTGTCATCTT
Source organism: Ursus arctos (assembly GCF_023065955.2). NCBI lineage: Eukaryota > Metazoa > Chordata > Mammalia > Carnivora > Ursidae > Ursus > Ursus arctos. The sequence goes on along the minus strand of NW_026623056.1, from coordinate 82,104,344 downwards.
GCCTTTATAATTTCAAGTTCTCTCATTTAATGATGGGTGGTTGTTTTTGTTTTTTATTGATTTTTAAAGGAAATGGAAGTAGAACAACCTTGTATTCAAGAGGTTAAGCGGCATTTGTCTGATAACAGAAAGTCAAGATCTAGGTCAGCATCCAGGTAATTGATAGAAAATGTTTTTCCAATCCTGTATGTTTTAGGAGACAGATTAAAATCAAACTGGATTATTTTTAGATATGCAGTATTAATAAAATAGCATTTAGTATATTTGTATGTCTGTACATGTAGAGTGGGAGCAGAAGTAGTAATTTAAAAAACTAAGGTCAGTCATCTTAACCCATGCTTTTCCCCTTGAGTTGCTTCAATGCCTGCATGCATATATGCATAGAATGATAGGAATTATGTATTCACAGTTCCTTTACAAGTTTATCAGCCAACAAAAGTGGAAAGATAACAAGTAAAACTATAATCAGATAACATTTTTAATTGCTGCAGAAAAGAAGTTAACTGAGAAGATACCAGTAGTAGCAGTCTATCTCAATGGCGACAGCTTCTTACACTCCTGAGTACATAATTGAGTATAGTACCGAGTTATCAAAGATGAGAGATACTTTTATAAGCTTAACAACCTTATTTATCTCATTTAGAATATGTGCATGCTTTCTAACTTGCAACATATTAAGATTTTTAAATGAATTCCCTGCTATTGAATTATTACATGTCCTGTCATTAAACTACCTAGTTATATTTTTTCTTTTTCAGATTAATACCCGCTTACATTTTCAGTTTTTTCTCTGTTCTATCCATTCTTCCCCTTGTGAAAATGTTAGGTCACCAAAAAGAAGGCGATCTCGATCTGGCTCTAGGTCTCGAAGGTCCCGTCATCGACGTTCTCGATCTCGGTCCAGAGATAGACGCCGACATTCTCCTAGATCTCGGTCCCAAGAAAGGCGAGATCGAGAAAAAGAAAGAGAACGCCGACAAAAAGGCCTTCCTCAAATCAAACCAGAAACTGCGAGTGGTAAATTAACCTTATGTTCAGACTTCTTGAATTATTTTTTTCCGTGTTCTGGGTATAAAATGTTTTACAACTGTTAGCAAAATACTGCTTTATTGTCTCTTGTTTGTTTGTGCTTTGGCATACAACCCTTGAGTTTGCTTTGATATGTTAAGCTAGCTGTAAAGCCGCAAAAAGGAGTGAACCTAGTTAATAGTGATGAGGAATAAAGTGACAGCGTGTCTTGAATTTAATGTATGAAATGGAAAGCAATTAACTAGCTCTCCTATACATGGAAAGGTTTTATTTTTTTTCCAGATTAACTGTTTTAAAGATTTACAGTTTACAGTATCTATTAGCTTGCATTATCTCCTGAATCTCATCATGTATTTAGAATATAATATGTTTAATAAGGTGTGCTAGACCCATTCATTCATGATACAAGTTTGTAGATACTATTAAAATTTTAATTTATAATACAAGTAGGGCATATGTAGCGCTTCTGATTCTGGGAGACTTATTACCTAGGACACAAATAAGAGAAAAACTGTCCGTAACACTCAGCAGTTGGAGAGGGACAGCTGTATTAGTGGACAAAAGCGCTGGACTGGTTTTTGATCGAGAGAGTTGGGATCGGGTCTTCTGCTGCTCACTTGCCAAGGGTGGCCTTGGGCAGGTTATTGCATCTCTGGCCCCAGTTTAGATCTGACCACAAAAGGGCCAGATTTTTTCAACTCTTATGTTGTTCACTATCGTTCCATTTCTGGAAGTATTACCACAATTTTCTAGAATTTTTTAGGTGTATATGGGATTTGCTACTTAACCTTACGTTATCATATGACCTGTGCATTTTTTCTATAATGATTTTCTTTTTAATTGTAGAAAAGTACAGTGCTGCTCATTATCAAATGTGTATATTTCTATCATTTTAATTTTATTTTAAGTTTGTAGTACTACACTCTGGGTGGGACAGCTGGACAAAAGGACTACTCAACAGGATGTTGCCAGTCTTTTAGAAGAGTTTGGTCCAATTGAATCAATTAATGTGAGTGTTTATTAAATTATGTAATGACAGTGGACAGGTGTGATTAATGTCATTTTATGAAATTAAGGACTAGAGACCCAAGTTAAAATTTGCCCAGCTTTGTAGAAGATGTGGCTAGTGTAGGGGTTGAGTCCATGTTTAGCACTTTCTGCATTTAACCACATTTCATAGATAACCAAGTCTAATGTGAAACCCTTTTCTAAAAAAAATCTATATTAACAAAGCTTGGAGAACTGTAGGTTTATTAAAAACTGGCAATTGAAACCAAACTTGAATTGCCAGTTTATATCTTAATCCCCGATTATAGAACCTGTCTTGGTGGGATGGGTAGGGGGCAGGGGAGTTGGGATCGTTGGAATTGGTTATTATTTATTTTATTTTGTTGCTCTTTGATTTGATTATATTTTTATTAAAATGTTTTGGAGCAGATGATTCCTCCCAGAGGTTGTGCCTATATTGTTATGGTTCATAGGCAAGATGCTTATCGTGCCCTGCAGAAACTGAGCCGAGGAAACTATAAAGTGAACCAGAAATCCATAAAGGTACAGTTTTATACCTTGTAATTCATTTTTTAAAAAATTTAACACATAATATTACTTGGCTCTTTAAAAACTAAATTTGGACACTGAGGTATTTCGTATATATCTTTTTTAAAAAGGTTATCTCCTAAACATTAACATAAAATTTTAAATGCTAGCTTCATGTAGAATTTCATTTTTTAACAAAAAATGTAGATAGGTTCATCAAGGTATAATTGGTGCTTTAAATATCATGTTTAGTAAAAGATTTTGTCATTCAAGATTTTTTTGATCTTACACATTAAAAAAAAAATTTTTTTAAGTTTTATTTAAGTAATTTCTGCACCCAGTGTGGGGCTCAGACTTACGACCCCGAGATCAAGAATCACATGCTCTTCCAACTGAGCCAGCCACGTGCCCCTTGATTTTGCACATTATTTAAGTTTGCCATCTCATTCTTAGAATAAACTATTAAAAATACTTAACAGAGATAGAGAAAAAGATGTAGATACATGGGTATTCTTCCCATAAGGGGCTAGAGTCAGCATTTTCTCAGTGTCGTAACACTTTACCCTTTGATTGCACTGCAAGAGGATTTTGTCTAATGTTGAATAATTCCAAGGTGTCCAAGACTTTGGAAAGTGGTCCCCAGTATGCTGGACTGTTCAGCCTTTCCCTGATAAATATTTTCCTTTTCTCTAAGTTTTATGTTGGCTAAATTGAGAAGTAAGGGGTTGGAGGAATGGATAAGGAATTAATGCCAGTTAAATTGGCACAAAGTGGGAGAAAAGGTTAACCAGTTTCCTGGCATCAAAGTGAAATCCGGGGATAGCAAGGCCAGATTGCTCCCCTCTTGCCTCCAAGTTTGAGTGATTAGAAATTCGAGAAACAGTTAACTCTCAAAACTGACATTCTTCTCCCTTCCTTTCTTTTTATATTTTGATTAATGGTGATATAGATTGCCTGGGCTTTAAACAAAGGAATAAAGGCAGATTATAAGCAGTATTGGGATGTAGAACTGGGTGTTACTTATATTCCATGGGACAAAGTCAAGCCTGAAGAACTGGAGAGTTTTTGTGAAGGAGGAATGTTGGACAGTGATACACTTAATCCAGGTAAAGCAGTATTTAATTTCATCTAAAATTCATCTGTTTTCTTGATTGTACGTATGAAAAATGTTTCTTCGCAGTAGGAAGTGATTTTTGAGATTTTTCAAGTACCCACTATGTGCCAATCTCTTCATTATAAACTGAGGAAACAATGCTAAATAAGACAGATGTGGTCTTTGCCCTTAAGGCAACTTTTTAGTGAGACAGATTCAGACATAACTGAAAGAATGCTGATTGTGGGGTTAATCAGTAATTACAGTGTAAGTAGATTGTAAGTAGAATTTTTCACTGCGAAAACCTAATGGATCAAATGAGTCTTAAACTGACCTTACTAGTATTGCGTTTTAAACCAGTGCGTCATAATAATTTCTTTGAAAGCATTTAAATGCCCAGAGAAGCAGTCAAAAGTAAACATGTAAGACGAGGAAGTTACCTGTGCCATGAATATTAAAAATGGCACATTGACAGTAGGATTACAGTGGGGAAAAGAGCAGCAGGTGTGGGCATGACCTGGAGATTGATAGATAGCTGGACAAGGAGGACTGCAGGGTGGTATGGCAAAATAGAAGTAAGTGATTAAAGGAGTTTCAAGCAAGCAGAGTTGGTTTGAGAGCCAAAAAGAAGTGAAATGGTGCTGGGCCATTCCCATACCTTGACCTCTTTCCCCATAGTCCGTGATGCCTTCACTTAAGAGTAGAGCTGGGTTTTTGTTCAGGCAAATACGTATCAGGGCTCTACCGTGTGCCAGGCATTCTGGTCAGAGTAAAAAGAATCTTGCTTCTCCCTCCTGGGATTTTTAATCCAGACAAGAACATAGACCCTAGAGCCGGAGGTGTGTATGTTGAGTCCCGTCTCTGCCACTTATTGGTATGTGACCTTGTTTTCCTTAATTTCCAAATTGTTTTCCTCATTTATAAAATGGGAATAATAATGGGACCTACTTACAGATGGTTATGAGAATTCACTGAATTAATACATATATAGAAAACACTTAGAATTGTGCCTGGGACACAATAGGCATTCTCTTGCATGTTTGTTATTGTTGTTCGTTCACCTAATTAATACTTACAAGATTAGCACAGGCATTTCTTTAATAATCATACTGCTGAGTTTTTTAATATAATCAGCATTTTTAAAATAATTTCTAGATTTAAAGTTACAAACTGAAAATGGTAGACTTGTGTTGTTAAATTTCTTTAACTCTCATAGATTGGAAGGGAATCCCCAAGAAGCATGAAAATGAAGTTGCTCAAAATGGAGGGGCTGACACCTCACATACAGAACCAGTATCACCCATACCTAAACCTTTACCAGTGCCTGTCCCTCCTATTCCTGTCCCTGCACCTATAACAGTGCCACCTCCACAGGTAAGAATATTGGGGGCACTATTTAAACTTGTGTGTGAAAGAAAAACCTTTCTAAATCTTATTTATTTAGATGTATGTCTAGATTAATGTTCAAAGACATGAATACATAAATGTGCATATTGTTAATATTTTGGTATGTCGAACCTAATTTTTATAAATTCCAACACATATTTTCATAAACATCAGTAAAAATCAAATTAAATTCATATAGCCTTACATCTGTCTAGATTTTTCAGTGTCTTTATAATGTTTCAGACTTGAGATGCAAACCTGATAGCATTTTATATTCGGCTTCCTCTCGTTTTCTTTTATTGGATCTTTGTTCTTTGGGGACTTTATGTTCTGAGGGAACTTAAAATATATATCCCAACAAGCAGCTGTTTTGAGGTAAAGAGGGTTTCTTCATTTTCAGTTTGTGTGGTGCTATCATGAACTTTTTTAATGGATGAGCCATTTAATAAATTGAGTGCCACTTAACACGAAGGTATATTCTTAAACGTCTGCTATCTGGTCAGTGCATTACTTCAGAGGAGAGAATCTGGATTCTAACAGAACATAGTTTGAATCCCAGCTCTGTTGTTTATTCTTTACAACATGACTTTGGGCAAGTCACCTGATCTAAGCTTTAATTTCCTATCTGTAAATGTGCAAATTCCCTTTCTTGGCTTTGGCTCTGGTGTTCTTCCTAGGTCAGAGTTGTTTTGAGGATTAAATGAGATAATGTATGTTAAATACTCAGCATGTTTCCTGTACCTTTTTCAATTTCTCACATTAAATCTGAATCAGATAAATCTGAGCTATCACAAAAGTGTCACCTAGCCTTGCATGTATTTAGCTGTGATATTTTATAAATGGATTTCCTAAATTGGCAATCTCTTTAGTTGATCTTTTGGACATGCCCATTCAGCACGGGTTCTAAATAAGGTTCAGTGTATATCACCACTCATTTAAAGAAACCTGACTAATCCGTTAAAATTGATCATACTTATTTTTTTTTAAATAATAGCTAACATTTGTTGGGTGTGTATTAAATGACAGGCCTTAGAACTTAACGTGTATTACTACTTTAATCCCCATAATTATGTGAGGTTGGCACTTTTTCATTTTACAGATGAGTAAACCGAGGTCTAGAGATTGTAAATAGCTTACTCGGGGTCACAAAGCTGGTTAAAAGGAAGAGGGGTCAGGCAGTTTGACCCCAGAACCTGGGATCTTAATCACTGTAAATTGCCAGGTAGCTTTTCTTAGAGTTGTATTTCTCACACTTACCTGACCATGGATCATTTTTTAACATATCATATTCTGTCAGATCACCAATAGATACTCGTGAGGTAAAAAGTAAATTTGCTATCATAGAGTAGTGAACAAAAATTTGAATTCTGTCATTTATAGTAGGTACTAATTACCATCTGTTATTAGATAAATTTATTCACACAATAAGTACAAGTTTAGAAATAGCTTTTTCAACAAGATCTTTTCTTCATCTCTACTTACCATATAGTTGGGAAGGCGGCTGCATGTGGCTTCATTATTCTTTCTTTGTTTTCAGGTCCCACCACATCAGCCGGGTCCTCCTGTAGTTGGTGCTCTCCAGCCACCCACTTTCACGCCTCCCTTGGGCATTCCCCCTCCAGGTTTTGGTCCTGGTGTTCCTCCTCCACCTCCTCCTCCACCATTTTTGCGCCCAGGATTTAATCCGATGCATTTACCACCAGGTATACTGAGTTTATTCAAGAAGACATTCTTTTTTAGAGCCCAAAATAAGGTGACGCAACATAAGTTGACATTTATTTTTCTTATTCTAGGTTTTCTTCCTCCTGGACCCCCACCTCCTATAACTCCACCAGTATCCATTCCTCCTCCTCACACTCCACCAATAAGCATCCCAAACTGTAAGCATGTTTTTCCTTTGTGTTCACTCGTCCTCTTGGAGTTGGGAGTAAGAGGGAGAATGGACCAGTAATAGGGTCTATAGTATGGCAAAAGAATGTTGACTGGGGAGATAATTATTCAGCTTCACATGTTGATGTAATTATATTCCTTAGCTACTATCGCTGGTATAAATGAAGACACTACAAAAGACTTATCTATTGGAAATCCCATTCCAACAGTGGTGTCTGGGGCTAGAGGAAACGCCGAGTCTGGTGACAGTGTGAAAATGTATGGCTCTGCTGTGCCACCTGCTGCACCCACGAATCTGCCCACCCCTCCTGTAACCCAGCCTGTTTCACTTCTTGGTAAGTTAATTTTTTTTATCATTAGTCTTTTTTTTCCCCCCACCCCAGTTAGAGGGGTGTGTGTGTGTGTGTGTGTGTGTGTGTGTGTGTGTGTTTTAAACAATGCTAATTTCGGTAAAATGTTCTCTGAGACTGATATTTTTCTTTGAGGAAGGTCTTCCTCTTAAATATGTGCACTTGGTCTTTACCGAGAGTAGCCAAGAGACAGCCTCAGAGATGAAATTGTGTTTGTTATCCTGAAGAAAAGTGTGGATTTGTACATCTTAATTTGGTATAGGAAAGTGATTAATCTCTGTGAGAAGGAATTGGTACAGAGTCCATGATTGATATAACCCCAGACATCCAGCTTTATAAGAGATAGCATTTCTTTGATCACCTAGAATTTTTTCCTATCTGGACCAATTTTTATAAAACCCTGGGCTGTGGTAACCCTCTCTGTTGGCTAGTAAAGAAATTATCTTTGATACATTGTAATAAAATGGCTTTATTGCCTCAGTGACAGTTGCACAGCCTGGGGCAGTGCTTTCTCACCCCTCAGTTTTCTTTACCCACAATTTTACGATCAAGGAAAGTATGATTTATATTGTTTACATCTTTAAGGGTCTTTACCCTTGCTTGCTTGAATTATAAATGGTTATTTCATATACTTGTTATGGTGACCATCTTTTACATTAATAAAATGTTGTATTTTGAAGTGGTTTTGCCGAGTATAATTAACACTTGATTCTCCCTAGTGGGTAGTTAATTCATCCTTAGTATTATAACATTGTGGTCCTGTAAGCCCATTGTATTTTTCAGAGGTATATGTATGTGCACATACGTGCTTTCATAATCTTAGATGTTTTTTAAGGAGAGAGCACATTCGTTGCCTCTGAGATGTAGGACTGTGGAACATTAGTTTGTGATGCAGGACTTTTACTTTTCACCTACACCTTTCAGTGTTGTTGGAAATTTTTACTTTGTGCACATACTACATTTATAATAAAAACCAGTTTGTTTCCAAATAGCATGCTGTCTTCTGCCCTCTCTAAGACTGAGCTTAGTCTGATAATAAACTTGACTTTTATTTCCTTTAGTACACAGACTGGGTAATGGTAAAAGAGGATTTGGGATTAAAATTTGTCACCAGTAATGTAGCGGTAGTCATCATAATGACTGGAAATAGTTTGTGAGGAATTTGCTTAAGAGGTCTGCACCATAATGGAAATCATGTAGTAGAAGGAACATTGTTCTAGGAGCCAGGAAACCTTAAAATCTTTGGATCTCAGTTTTGTTATGCATTTTGTTTTTCATATCTATAATAAGATGGTTGCATAAGAATCACAGAATCTGAGTTGGATAGTATTTTCTGATCAACCCCTTTCCTCCACCTCACACTGACACCCCTGATTGTGAATTCTCTTTTTAATGAAATTTCCTAGTGTAGCATTCATGGGTATTAGGTCACCTGAGATTATTTACAAAGTGGCATTCATTTGTGCTTTTTTCTGGTGTTAGTAAATCCACTGAATGAAATCTTTCTTCATCCCCAAGAGTTTAATAACCACTACTTTCAAACAACCTTGAAGACTAAGTAGCCTGCCTCTGATTTAACATTTAGGTCTTGAAGACTCCGCCCTTTATTTCTTATCACTACTGAGGTGCATAATTTAAACTCCGCATCCAACATGTGAAACAAAATAAAGCACAGATGAAAAGTTGGTGAGCTTGAAAAGCAGACTTAGTAAGTTAAGTACTGCTAGAAAAATAATTACATTTCTTAGCATTTATCATTACCTGACATACCTCTTTGTATGTCTTTCCCTCCTTCTCCCTCCCAAATAAATACATACTAGAATAGAAACTCCATGAGAGAGGGACATTTGTTACTTGAGTAAGTGGATCGATAGATGGATAGATAGTGCAGAGCTGCTTATACTTTACCTCTGCTGGTGATCTTTGTAACTTTCAAAGCAAAATTTAGAAATTGGAGGCTGTTCCAAATCTGGACCGATCAAAATGTGACATAAAAATGAAAACTGTTTTTGTTAAAATAAGTACTTTTAACTAAGAAATGCAGTTTAGTTCCAGTCACGAGAAAGCCTTTCATATTCCTTCAGTTAGAAATCTTGAGAAGAATATCCTATAAATTTTGGCCTTTAGAGAAAGGAAACTTTTTACTGTGTGTGCAAATAAAGGAGGATTTATCCAAAAGAGGGATCGCAGTTCCATCATTCTGATAAAGAAATGCAGTAATCACATGTAATACTGCAGCACTGAAGGACTGCTAATTAGGTTGGGATATTGTTGATGTTGATCAAGTAATAGAATATTAGAACTAAGATACTTTCAACTTTATTCTTGGTGCTCTAATGTTTTTTCTTATGATAATAAAAAGAAGTGCTATGCTGTACCAGGAAACTTTAAGCCTAGAAGGTGATATGAAACTCCAGGTTCTTCATCTGTTACAAAAAAAAAAGGAATAAAAATGACACAACAGGTGTTGTGATTCGGTGAGCTTATGTATATAATACAACTCATGGGGCCTTCCACAGGGTAGGCCACCCATGAATGGTGGGTGCTTATTACAGGGAAGGAGTGTCCTAGGCAATATTTAGAATACCTAGACAAGAGCTCTACTTTGTAATGCTAAGATTATATTACTTCAGCTGTGATTCGTTTTAAACTGTTTTATTTGTTGGCAAAGGAAACAAGTTTTTTAGGGAAAAAAAATGTATCTTGACATAGTCCTCAGATATTTTCGTGGTAGAATAGACCAGGTCATAAGTTCGCACATTTTCAAGTTCCGTCACTTGGCCTGCTGAGGAAATGCATTAGTCATAGTGGTATTTCATTGAAATAGCATAATATGATATTTGTATTCTTCCCATTAATGATACTCAGGTAATTTTCTTACAAGGGAAGGTGAACCTATCTTGGATCTTAATTTCTGAAACATGGCAATAATATTTTTAAAGTAGCAGGGGCCAAACAACTATTCATCACATCTCCCAAAATTCAGTAGTAAGGCCTGATTATACGGAGAGGAGGCAATGCAGTGCTGCAAGGATTGGCTTAAAGAATTTTAAGAATTTTCTGAATGATCAGGTGTAAGTGTGGGTGTTAGTTTGGAAGTGGTAACTACCTATTTCTGAAGTTGGGCTGAGATACCGCACACTACCAAATTTGTAGAGAACTAAACCTCCATCTTGTAGAAATTCTGATTATTTTAATAACTGGTAATCTGAAAATAGGAAGTTATATGATACACAGTAATAATTCATTATCACTTGATTTTGAAGAAATCCATTCTTTGTACCTCACACTCCAAAATAGCTAGTCAGGACAGTGGTGGTTTCATAAAATCTATTGGTAACAGTTGTTGATCATTTAGGAGAGAAGGAATATTAATGATAATAGCAATTCAGTTTATTCTCTTTACTGTATTAAGTGTATGTGTTTACTTTTCAAAAACTTGTATAACATGTATCTCTAATATGTATAGCATATTTTTGATTAAAAAGTTCATTGTAAATGTGAAATTTGGGCTACTTTGGTGTTGCAGACAATAAAAAAAATACACAAAAAAATGTTTGTTTGTGTTACATATCTCTGCTGTGTTACCAGTATATCCAAAATACCATTTCAAGGAAAAATTATGCTAACTTGGACGCCTTCCTTTTGTGGAAAATTAAAGCCTTTTCTCTTGTCGGATACATTTATTCATTAATTGTTAATGTGCAAATTCTCTCTAGTTTTGTCACATTGCTATAGATGATGGTGAAATTTATAAATAAGAATTGGGTATTTCTAAGATTGCTTCCAACTTACTGGTAATTTTGGTTACCAAAGATCTAAAGCAGAAGTCACAAATTGGTGGCCTTCAGGCTGAATTGCTAGACAGTGGTGTGATGCCCTTCAGACTTGATTTCCACACATCCCTGCATGAACTCAATAAGCATTTGAGTTGATGTTTCCAAATTTGGACACTTCAAGAAATTATGTGTACAGAATTGGTTTGTGAATTATTGTATACTTAAATGGGTGTGTTTGCTTTTATGCAATAGTTATGATCCTTAAAACTGCCCAGAAGATGAATAGTTTTACCATCACATTCAATAATTACCTTAAAATTGATAATTTGATTTTGGTGATTTCACTTAGCTTGGATTTCTCTGTCTAGAATTTTATTTTTTTATAGTTAGTAATTTTTAACATTTAAATAGGACATTAGAGCACCAATCTAGTGTGAATAACATTCAAAGAAAACCTGAAGAAAATTCTAGAAAGTAGTTTTTTTGATGGTAATATTTGATTTTTAATAAAACTTTCATCTTTTAATATTTTTTTTCTTACTGTGGACTTTGCTATAATGTTTGGTTATTTTAAATTAAAAGCTAGATGGATCTACTAGGTGTTTGATTTGGTACCCCAAAAAGGCTGTTGACCTTTGTCCTATAAAGTCTTCTCTTTGAAAGCTAATTGGTACTCTAAATATTACATTGGTAATTATTCCACTAGTGTTACATAGTAGAAATGGTTCCCACATACTCATCACAGTACCTTCAATTTAGTATATAACATTGTTCGGTGGATACAGTAGATAACTAATAGCTATTAATCCACAACAGTACTTGCCTTGGATATGAATTGATGCATGAATACACTATATTTTCTCAGAAGGTGAAGTACTTCAAATGAAACACACAGGGGGAAGGTCTTGTACAAAAACTTGAAAGCTGCTTATCACATTGTCTCCATGTCCCTCTGTGCTTCCTAGGCTATAGAACTCCAACCTAAAGAGTCTCTCTTAAATTTAAATCTTTCTGACCTATATCACTTTGGGCTTGAGGAAGGTGGAGGGGCAGACACTCTGGGCTCTAGATTGATTTTGGTAGGCAGTGGTGTTGCTGTGAAGAATTTCAGGTAAGATTTTTTTCCAGCTAACGTTGAAAGTAAAATTCCCTAGGGAAATCTCATTCAGTGATAGGTGAGTTGTTTATTCCACACTTCTTGACTCTAATAGTGCAACTCTTAACTCTAAGTCAGAGCTGTTATACTTTGCCGCTTATAGTAAAATAGCAATTTGTGTGCAAATTGTAAAAAGTGACTATAAATGAACTATAGGAAATTGACCAGACAGAGCCTATTGTGCATTATTTTCCAAAAAGCCAAGGAGTCATTTTAAAATAATCTGTGTCTGATTTCTCTTCATTTGAAATTCTGGTTTTCATGTATTTGGATTTTATCAAAATATAATGTACCCCTGTGCTAAAAATAGATCCACCTCTCAGTATACCCGCATTATGTATTAATTGAAAACTGAAATTTCTCTTGAAGATCTCTCGTTAACATTCTAGGCACTATTTGTTTTTGATATAATCTTAATGTATAATACGGTCTAAAATGTGCTTTCTCATTCTTTGAAAACTCTAGCTCCTTACTCTTTTGTTCTCTCCAACTCCCAACATGGTACCTGCTATAAGAATTGCCTGGGAGTCTTCAAAATAGTTATGCTCTAAATGTTACTAAATGGTAAATCTAGGCAAAGGAAAGACGTGTATGGGTCGTACTAGTATTTCCATTTTCTGAAGGTCTGGAATGAAAAAAAGACATTTAGTGATTTTTTAAAATTATATATATATATATGTGCATGCCTAGGGATTTCAGGGTATTGGTGGGATAGATAAGTGGTTGATAAATTTTTTTCCTTGTGTGGGAAAATTTCATTCTGGATTCATGCAAATGCCACAGTGACCTTCATTTTTTGGGATCAGATTAAAAAAGGTGGAACTGCAACTAGGAAGAGAAGAGGAGGTTGTGAAAGAAAATTGCAGCCTTTCTCAAAATAAATTTCAGATCTTTGTAGGTTAACAGCGGAAAGACACTCCGCGCCCTGGGGGAGAAACCTGGACTTAGAGCCTCTGCTCTTGGACCCTGAGAGAGATTTTCTCCTTGATGAGTTTGGTCGTCACCTCTGCCACCACCATTGATTCGTACATTCAGCATGTGTTTATTCAGTACCTACTGTATGCCAGGCACCCTTCTGGATACTAGAGATACCGGAATGAACAAAACAAAAGCCTATCTTTGTAGAGCTTATATTCTAGTAGGGACTTAGATAATAAATAAACTGATAATTTCACATGGAGATAACCCTATGAAGAGTGAAGCAGAAAACACTCAAGAATTGGAGGAGTGTCACATGGGATGTGCTATTTTAAGTAGGATGGCTCAGGAGGGCATCTAAGGAGGAGATACGGAGAGAAATGATGGGGAAGAGCCATAGAAATAGAAGACATTTCAGGTAGAAGACAAAAGGAGGCCAGGATTGAGAATGAACTTGGTTTATTTGAGGGACCACAGTGAGCTAGTGTGGCTGGAGCAGGGTGAACAAAGAAAAGAGTGGCAGGCTATTAGTTTAGAGAAGGTTGTTAAGGGCCTGGTTATGAGCACAATGGGGAATGTTGTAGTTCTAATCCGATGTATATTTTATAAAGGATTATGGCTATTACATAGAAAACAGACTATAGGAATTGGTAGGAGTAGAAAGCAGACACTAGATGCTGTTGCAGTCGTTGAGATGCAGGCTAACCGCTTGGGTTGGGGGTGGTACAGTGGAGGAAATGAATTGGACACTGAATTTATTTTGAGGATAGGGCCTCCCTGTTGCCTTTTTAATATGGGATATTAGAGAAGGGAGTCAAGAATGAGTATTTGACCTGAGCAATCAATGGGGTGCCCATTCCTGAGATGGGCAAATGTTAAGGAGGAGTGGGTTTGCAGAGAGGATATCAAGTTAAAATGTTGGATATTTTAACTTTGAAATTTAGGTGCAGATGGTAAGTAAACAACGTGGTGAGTAAAGTCTAGAGATGTGATTTCAGATGTCATCCACAAACACATCAGCAAAGCCAAAGGAGCCTGTGAGAGTACCTAAGGAGGGAATGTAGAGACATAGAGGGATGAGCCCAGGAATACTTCAACACCTAGCACTTGAGAATACAATACTGAGAACTAAGGCAGGCATAGTTCCCTATGCCAGGAACTCTCCTGAAGAGTGTGTATGTATCAGTCATTTGAGCCTTACAGTCCTAAGAGGTAGGTACAGTTTCCCCATTTTATAGATAAGGAGGCATAAGCATGAAGAGAGAAAGTATCCTGGCCAAGTCAGCAGCTACAAGTGATAGGTCCAGAACTAAAGCTAGCATTGCTCCAACACCTGTGGTTTTAACTGCTCTTCTATACTGTTCTATTCAGCAGAGGATACTGGAAGGTGCAGCCAGTACTAGGGCTAGGAAGCAAAGTACAGTTCAGGAAGGCGGGAGGGGTCAACTATCAGTTGTATTGACCGGTCAAAGAAGGACACTGAAGCTTGCTGCCTGGATTTAGCAGAATGAAGTCTCCTGGATAACCTTAGAAATGTGGTTTCCTCAGATGATGGATCCAAAAGCCCAATTATGTAGGGTCAGGAGAGAATGAGAGCTGAAGAAATGGGTATGGTGATTTTGGACATCTTTGAGGATATTTGTTTTATAGAGGAACAGTGAAATGGGGTGATAGTTGAAAGGAGATACAAGGTAAGGCAGGGTGGTTTTTGTTTTTTTTACTTCTAAAAGATGGATGAAAAACTGAAGCATCTTTTTTGGAAAATTCAGCAGAGGGGAAGTTTTTGGTGCAAGAAAGAAGAGATGTTTGCTAAGTTGATATCCTTACATAGGTAAGAGGGCATGCTTGGGTTCAGGGTTTGAATAAAGGGCTTAGCCCTTGGAGCATAATGTTTTCAGAAGGAGTAATATGGATACAGGTAAATTGATAGATGTAGGTAAGTGAATGAAAAAGTCATCTTCCAACGACCTTTATTTTTTTTCATGATAAACCCCAATATGTATATATAATAAATGGTTTCCATTATAAACCATATAATGGAATAGTACTTGGTAATTTAAAAAAATGAAACATTTAAACATGCTACAAGATGGCTGAGTCTTGAAAAGATAGACCAAGTGAAAGAAGCCAGTCACAGAGGATCACATATTGTATGATTCCATTTATATAAAATGTTCAGAATAGGCAAATCTGTAGAGACAGAAACTGGAGTATGTGGTTGCCTGGGGTAGGGGGGTGGGGGGGGGCAGTTGCCCAGAAATGGGGGTGGTAGAGTTTGGTTTTTTTTGAAGCGATGAAAATATCCTAAAGTTGATTGTGATGTTTTCCCAGCTCTGAATATACTAAAAACCATTGATTTTACACTTTTATGTGGGTGAATTGTAAACTGTGAGTTTTATCTCACTGAATTTGTTATAAAACAACCCCCCCCCCAAGAGTAGACAGGATTAAGGAGAAACAGGAACAGGTGATTTAGATATCTAGGGAAATAAGAATTCGAACAGACTAGGAAAGTTAGGATCGCTAACCAGAATTAAGGAAGCACTTGTGGTTGTAGTTATAAACTTAAACCAGTCGGCATGTTGAGGGTGGGGTGGCCCCCAGACCTGTCTGTACAGGTGAGGTAGAAGAGTTGCATTCAAAACCATTGAGGTTTTTCCAGGGAACTGTGGTGAGGGGGCAACCCTGTACTCTGAGGCAGATAAGGAGAGGGAAGTAAAGACAATGGAGGGCATTGTGGGGGCCTGACCCTCATGAGATCAAAAATTATTCCGGGAAGCGTGCTTGCGGATGAGGGTTTGGAGGGGATTTAGGTGTTGGCAACGAAAGGGCCAGGATTTGAGAGGTGGTGGTTTTGGTAGGACAGAGGACAAGATCATTGGTGAAGAGCTAGAACTGCCTTGCCTGGATGTTTCCGTGTACTTTTCCTCCCTCCCCTTTTCACCTAGCAAGTCCTTGCTTCCCTTAAAGGATCCCACTTAAATTTACATCCTCTTTAAAGCATCCAACTAACTGATGCATTTGGGTCACTCCCACAGTATTTAATTCAAACCTTTAGTAACTTTGTTATGTGTCTCCCTGTCCTCCCCCCCCCCCCACAGTCCTTAGCAGAAAGCTACATGTTGGGTGGAAAGACACTGTGTCTCTTATTTATGTTCTGAGATTTCAAGGTCCACATTGGTCTCCAGCCATGATACCAACTTCCCCTTCCTTGCTGCCCTTACAGCCTTTTAACATACCTGTTCTTAATGTCACATAATTCTGGACAGCTTTGCTCTAGATAGCAATGGTACCTCCTCTTTAATCTTATTTTTTAATTCTGAAATGTCTAGTTTTTTACTCATCATAGGAATATTCATAGTTAAGTCTTGGTTATTTTGAGTTAAACTCCAGGGTATTTATTATACTTCTCAAATTTGGGGCTGTCCCTTTTCCTGCATTAAATTCTGCTTTATTAAAATTTCGGAGACTTTAGGGTGGTGTTTCCTCGGGTCTGAACTCTTCCCTTTTCTCACCTGAACTGTGGGTAACACCGGGACTTCCCTTACGAGCTCTAGGTACACATACCAGCTGCTTCTGCACATTTCCACTGGATCTAACCCAGTCTCCTCTAGCTCTCAGTAGAAATTTGTCCTGTCTCCCCAAAAATAGCTTATTTTCTCCAATTCCTGCACTTCATTGATGGCTTCCATCTACTCATTCAGAGCAGAAAGCTGTGCTCCTCATCTCTGGCCCCTCTGTCTCGATTCAGTCTCATTTCTGTCCCCTGGATCCCAGGGGTAAGAGTCCACCCGCTCTCTGCTGTCTTTCCCCTCCTGGCTCTCCTGTACACTGCTTGCTAGAAAGGTCTTTCAAAAATGAACACAGGATCATCCCTGCAAATAATGCCTTGGTCATTGCCCCCCGACTCGAAGTCAAAGTCCAGCTTTCCTCTTGTGGCGTAGCACACCTCTGAATTGCCCTAGCCCGCCTGCTCGGCCTCAGCCTTTCCGCATAAGTGATAGTAGTTTGTATGCATGCAAATCCTTTCTTGCTGCTTCAGTAATAAACCTCATGTTCTGTATTTGTCTTCTCTCTCTAGTCAGAAGGACATTCTGTTGCAGTTCTCTTGACCAGTGATGTTCTCCCCCCTTTCTGTTGAGACCCCGTTCAGACACCCTGGGCCTCGCACTCCGATTCATGCACACCGGCTTCGTCAGTTCCGCCTTTGCCGCCATAGAGCTTGTGCCATTGAAGCAGTTGGCATGTTTCTTTGTACTTAGGCTCTATCGTGTTCGAGGGAAAGGACTGTGTTTTGTTTAGCTTTGTATCTCTAGCACATGGAATGAGTTAATAATGTAAAGCTCAGGTGTTCCATATGTGTGAATTAATTTTTTTTAATTTGTAGCTCTAGAAAACCTATCAGTGGCATTGCAGGTCATACTTCCAGATCAAATGAATAATTGCTTGAATACCCTTTAGACCTGAGTAACTCACTGTATGTTTAGTCCATTGATGTATGTATAATGTCAGCTTTCCTAATTAAAAATGAAATTCAGCTAGCATGCCTATCAAGGGCTTATGCCACCTGGTGTATTTTTATTTAAATATAACTTTCATTGTAAATGCAACACATGTTGACTACAAAAATAATAATCACAATTTTGTCAATCTCTGTGCACTCTCAAATACATGTTATAAAGGACTTAAGAGATGTGTTCCTAGAGACAGGTTTATATTTTAAAGAGTATCATTGCCAATTTATCTGTTCTGTACGAGGGCGAGGTGGCCTTGCATCCTTTGGCCATTGTCAGATTGGTGGTTGAAGAAGCCAGTGTTCGGTAAATCAGGAAATAGGACCTTTCCATTGTCCGCAAGAGTCACTGTTTCCTCTTAAAGATTCATCTGAACCTAATTCTTTTGTTATAATAAGATGCTTTGAACCTTGTTCCCATTTTTCTAGTGTTATTTAAAAATTCGGCATTGGCCTTTTGAGCCTACAGATAACTACAGTGGTCATCTTAAAGGCTGGTGGGAAAGTATAGCTCAATTCAAGTGTTATCTATGTGTGGCATCTCTAGTAAAAGGGCAGTAACTTGGGTGCATGTATTTTATGTTCGAGTTACAGTCCACAGATGTTGGGACTCGTTTAGAAGTGAGAGAAGGGACGTATCTTAGGTGCTTTTGTTGCCCTGCTGTATGGTATATGGTCAGTGTTTACTAAATGATAGGAATAACGTTTGCCATTGTGAGTTCCTTTCGATCTGAAATATGGGATAGGTTCTGAATGTGGTTTTGGGATTTTCAAGGAGAGTCTGAAGAATGAGGAGACAAGGTCTTTGCCTCCTTTGTCTGTTTCATAATTTCTAGCTTTTTACTGACATGTGGAAGCTCAGTGCGTTCACATTTTTCCCAGCTACTAAAATGCTTGACTTTAAATTCTGGTGGTATTGGGGGACCACAAAAGGTTAATGAGATCCGAATCAGAAATGAAAAATGCATTCATTTTAGTCAAGTCAGATATTTAATGTTAGGATATTTATCACCCGCCAAAGTAGATGTAATAATTTCAGCATTTAACTATGGACAAGTCTCTCAGCTCGCTCTTAGGTATTTTATCCCGTTTATTCTCAGCAAGAAGCAGGTAGTATTCTCGTTTCTGAGGCACATGTCCAAGGTCATTCCTAAGTGAGATTTTATTCCACCAAACATAATGTACTTCTTTTTAAGCATTTGAAAGAAGGTGTTGTGTGTAAGTAAATACCAAAGCTGTTGAGTCTTCACGTTAAAAGTTATAAACTGCTGTACATACATTTTCAGGTCCACTCTATTTAGTCCTTAAGTCTGACAGAATAGTATTGGACCACACGTTGTGAGGAGCAGAAACTGAAGTTAGAAACTCTTGTTTAGTATTGCTTATACAAAAAATTTTGGAGAGAGCAGAACTTGTTAAATGTTTGCTGAAGTACGTGGGGGGAAGTGGTTCAAGCTGATGTTGGGGTGGGGGGCAATACTTAGTATTAAAGTATTGGATTTGCTTTTCTCTTACCGTTTCTCTTACCATTGTTGGTCAAGAGTCATAACCAATAACTTGCTCAGAGGCCTTTCTGCAGTACATGGGTAAATAGTACGTATTCTAACAACATCTGGAACATTTTGCCTTGTGATGTTGATATTTCAAAGAAATAGATGATGCCTTCGTGTTACTTAAGTGGTGAACCAAAACAGAAGTCCGTACTGTTTGCCCTAACATTTTAATGATGGGTTGTTGGATTTGTAGGACTTACACCAAAATGTGAGCAAACTCTCATGTTAATGGGAAATAAAACCAGTAAGTCCTTGTCACTGTCAACAGCACCAACTTCGTCAGTCTTGTCGCCTTAGGAAGAATGAATGGCTGAACTGTGAGCTTACTTTCGTCACTGTGGCCCAGCCAGTTAGCACCTTATGCTGTGCTTTGAAAAAGAACCTGTAAAAATAAACTTTTCACTGGTGTATCAGTCTTATTTTATAAGCATTACTGTTCCAGTGATGCTTACTGTATAGTAAGACATTTTAATGAATCAAAGAGACCTCCCCTCTTCGGTGGATTTTCTGGGTCAGTCACCCCATTTGTTTCTAGTATTAAGACTTTAAAGTGTAAAATTTCCTAAGAGTACACCTGAGCTGGCCTTCAGGTGACTCAGTTCAGCCCTTTCTCATTAGGCCTAGTACATTGTATTTCTTAGATGTTTTAAGTATTTTGAGTGTTTTAAGTATTTTTACCAAACAGCTGCTAGTGAAGGCTATAGGAGACTTTCCAAAATTGGTATATTTCAAATTCCTTTTCCACCTTATTTTGACCTCTATCAATATTAGATACTAATTATCTATACACTAATTATATATACATATATCTTCATGGAATATGTATAGTATCATATCTGTAAGACTGCATGCCAGGGTTGTTATTGGGCCGTCACATTGAATTTCTCACAGGTAGACTGGCAAACACCACAAAATTTGAAGATTCTGGATTGAACTTCATTTTGACTGGAGCTCCACAGGAAACAGGTGAAAATGGAATGCCATCTTCCATGTTCCTTTATATACATTTTTGTTTTTACTTTCTCTTAGGTACTCAAGGAGTTGCACCTGGTCCTGTAATTGGGCTCCAGGCACCATCCACTGGTCTTCTTGGTGCCCGACCTGGCCTGATCCCACTTCAGCGCCCTCCGGGAATGCCTCCGCCTCACTTACAGCGATTTCCTTTGATGCCACCTCGTCCCATGCCACCGCATATGATGCATAGAGGTCCACCTCCAGGACCGGGGGGCTTTGGAATGCCTCCACCTCACGGAATGAAAGGCCCCTTTCCACCGCATGGCCCCTTTGTTAGGCCTGGCGGAATGCCAGGGCTTGGGGGCCCAGGGCCAGGCCCAGGGGGTCCCGAAGACAGAGACGGAAGGCAGCAACAACCGCAGCCGCAGCAGCCGCCCCCGTCGCAGCCACAGCCGCAGCAGCCGCCACCAGCGCAGCAGCCGCCACCAGCGCAGCAGCAAGCACAGCCGTTTAGAAATGATAACAGGCAGCAGTTCAATTCAGGTAGAGACCAAGAGAGGTTTGGAAGAAGATCTTTTGGAAATAGGGTGGAAAATGACCGGGAACGGTATGGGAACCGTAATGATGATAGAGATAATAGTAATCGTGAAAGGAGAGAGTGGGGAAGAAGGAGCCCTGACCGGGACAGGCACAGAGACTTGGAAGAGAGAAATAGACGCTCTAGCGGGCATCGAGACAGAGAGAGAGATTCTAGAGATAGAGAGTCTCGTAGAGATAAGGAAGAGAACCGAGGAAAGGAGAAGCCTGAGGTGACAGACAGGGCAGGTGGTAACAAAACCGTTGAACCTCCCATTAGCCAAGTGGGAAATGTAGACACTGTTTCAGAACTTGATAAGGGGGAGTCTGAGTCTGCAGTTGTAAAATCTTCTGAAGAGTTACCTGCTGAGGCTACCTCATCCGTTGAACCTGAAAAGGATTCTGGCTCAGCAGCAGAGGCTCCTCGTTAGAGACTGGAATTTGTCAAAATGTGACAGTGACACTTCTGGAGTGTAGAGCTTGAGGTGTACAGATGCTGTATTATATTTGCTCCTGCTATATCACAGCCCCGCAGTAGTGGGTGGGGAATTGTAAGCAATTTGATTGCTTCCCTTCTATTTAAAAATAGCCACAAAATAACAAAAAATACTGAAAATATGAATAAATATTACCCTTTTTGCTGTAACTTTTTAAAAGTTTTGACTTTAAAAAGTTTACAAATCGTAATTAGAAGTGCTCTCTATTTTTTTTTTTTTTTAATTTAAGACAAGGTAACGGTGAAAGCTCCTCAAAACAATAGGGATGTTTTTAATAAACTCTATTTTCATAACAAACTTTAATGTGTGCTATTCTTCCTACACTGCATTAAGGTGGAAAAGGATTGTTCACCATCAAAGTTTGAGCTGTTAATACTGTATTGGAGTCTAAATTAGACTTGTTTATTTGATGGAAATAGACATCTTTATGTAGTTATTCTCAACACTTTCATTTGTACTACTTTTGAATTTTAGCATTTCAATCATAAGGTGTAAAGTTTAGTTGTTTTAATGTTAATTGAAAAGCTTGTTAGTTTTGCAGTTCAATCAAGGTTTTCTTTTTTACCATTGGCTTTGTGGTAAATGTTGCCCTAATTAATTTGTAAAGAGAAATTTTGCTGGGGGAAAACTGGATCCCAAAGTGACCCGATTGTACTATAGAATTATCTGGTTGCCTGGGTATTACCTATTAGAAATAAGGTTGAGTGTTTTCTTACCATCCCATTAAATTTTTCAGAAGGGTGAAGGAAATCAAGGTTAACACATTTGCAACCTAAAAGCTTTTTGTCTTATTTTATATGCTTAAGGACTTAAATGCAACCTGTTGTTTCCTTATAAGCCTTGACTGTTGCCTTTCTTTACCATTTTTTAAACTCCCCTGCTGGGCAGAGGTTGACCGAACTTTTTGTCACATATAAGAACATATAAAGTATTTTCTCTTTTGCTTAAAGTTGTTGGGTTAACTAGGAAAAAGAGATGTAGTTATCCAAGAACTATTACATGAAGACGTCCGAAGCCGAATCAAACCTGTATCTAAAATAGTACAGAAAAGCAGTTCCATAAAACTGCTTTCTTTCCCCAGTGCCAAGGAAAAGACTTGTTACACTGTCCAAGTATTTACGGCCTTGTTGAAGCTTTTTTTCCTTAAACTACCTTTTTAAACTGTCCTAGTTTTAGTGTGAACAGGTAACTTTTTTTTTTTTTTGCCCTCATCCCCAGGTGAAGCTGCTTTATTACTTTGGTTTTTTAAATAGTACTCTGCAGCAAGATCTTTGTTTTGACGGGGAGAATGTATCTAGGACAATGTTCTTGTGTTCCTGGCTTTAGAAAATGAGAGAAAATCCAGGTTGATATCTGCACTTGAATTCTAAAACTTGTCCTTCGTTTGATGTTGGCCCACCTGAGACGCTTAAAAGTCCTAACTGAAACTGCTTCTGGAAAGAAATATACATCTGATTATTTAGTGTTAAGATTTCAAGGACTTAAAATCCATATTTCCAAGTACTGGAAACATCCTATTTGCACATGACAAACCCCCCCCAACCCCAAAGTACTGAGTGGTAATGATTACACTTGAGGCTTTAAAGGTCACAAGCGAGGCCCTATGTTTGAGTCTTAATCTCACATACATACACCAAACTGTACATTAATGAAATCCGTTACCGTTTTTAAATTCTGAGTGATTTTAACCACTTCTGAGCATGTTGTTCTTTTATCACCAATTTTAAAACTTTGAGAACACTACAAATTGTCCTTTCCCAAATTGGCTTTTCCTCTCCTACCCAATATCCTACATTTGATAAAAGTATATCCTATATTATGATCAATCAGAATTGTAGATTATTTCTGATTTCTCTATCAGAAGTATTCTACAATTTTCAGTTAATAAACAACTGTAATCCAGAGTCAAACCTGAATTAGGTTAACATTTCATTTAAAAGCAGTTTCTCATAGGTACATAGTTAAGTATTTACAATAAGAGAACTAGACTTAAATTTACTAACTGGATGTGTAAATTCTTAACTAGCCATAATCCACATTCAAACATTTCCTTGGTTCCATCTTCAAATGCTGTGGTATCTTTCTTTAAATGGCTAATCTGAAAGCAGACTGTGCCCACCTCTACCTTTACTATAAACTAAGTAAATGTTCATAGGTGTATAAAACGTGGAATATGTACCATTTTGACAGGTAGGTAAATTTATTCTTAGCTGAGGCTATAACTTGCTGTTCACAAAGGGTTCTCTCAAACGATAAATAAACAAGTACTTTTTCAATCAAAATGCTAAGTAGATAATCAGGGAAACCACCTTAACTTCCTGAAGCTGACAAAGGGTATCTCTCCAACCAAGATTCAAGTTGAGGTTAGTGTTAGCTAAAAGACCAGCTGCTAAAAATTTAAACATCTTATTTAAAATACTTTGAAAAGCGACCTCTATGAAACAGGTATTATCTGTCAACATTATTACTAAATCTGTTCCATTCAAGCTCTATGTATGCATATCAAGAGCTAATTCATAGAGTTTCAATTTGGATACTTTAACAGGTTCAAAATTCAGTGCCAAATGGTGTATTTGTTTATTGTGGGCTTGAATGAGCATTGAAGAAATTCAGACAATTAAGTTTAATACCCATATATGATTATTAAGCCTGGCAAAATACAGAGATCGTTGAAACAGACATTTTAACTGAATAGCAGTTTTATAAAATTATACAAATCTTCCAAGTGATCATAAATCAGTTCTCATTACAGGTACTTAAAGCAATTAAAAAGTCACACAAATTACACTTTTAAGGTTACAGTGTTTAATGTTTCTCAAGTTAAACTTCTACAACTAGCAAGATAACATAGGAGCTACTAGGACTCAGATCGCATCCTAGGGAATATTTACTTGGCGATCCCAATGACACCACAAGCCAAACGACTCCCGGCGTTTCCCGTCTGTGTACTTTCTTCGTTGCCACCTTTGCCCAAGTCATCTCGTTTCTCGTGGACCTTTAAAAAGTTTTAAGAATGTTAACTTAGCACTATCAAGTAATTACCACCTATTTCCAGCAATACCCAAAAGACTTTTAAAAACCACTTAATATTAGAAAAGACCAAGTTAAAATAATCCTAGCAAGGAGATATACTAATATTTAATCTAGTGGTAAACAACAGAAACCTACTACTCAAAGCTTTTTCTTGATGATACAGACTAAGTTCGTTGTAAACACTAGGTAAGTGTTGCTATCTCCAAATGAAATACTAAAAACCCGAGACAAGTGTTACAGGCTGCCATGTGCCAGTTTGAATCCTCTAGGAGAAATTTTAGTAGCCTGAGTTGTAGCCGCCTTTTATAATAAACACTTTGTGGGGGGGGGGGAAGAGTGAATTTAAAAAACTCGAAAATGTGCCTAATGAACTATGAGTCTGTAAATAAATAATCCTAAAAATATCTTCAACTATTTAAAAATAGTATTTTAAATTTGGCTCCTCAAACATTGATCAATGATTTTTCTGCTTCGCAACTATAGCTGAAGAAAACTCTAGGGTCACCCGGAAGGAAAGGACTACAGAACGTTAACTGTCCTCTGGGGCAGGCAGCACAGAACCTACGCTACTTGGTGTCTGCGAGAACCAGATGCAACTCCTGTGGGTAACTCAGGGCAACTGCTTCCCACACGTTAAACAAGTGATGGTGACCTGCAGACATGAGTAAATACTAATACTGAGGTCCATTTCAGATTTTAGACTTAATGAAACATTTTGTTTAACTACAAGGGGAACATTCAATCATGGCAGGAAAATCTGGCCATTTTAAAACTACACAAAGACTACTTCTGTTTCCACAATACCTAATATGACCAAATGTAACCTACTTAACCACCACATCTTCACAGAACAGTGTCATAATCAACCTACATCATTAATTCACCCTCACTGTAATCATCAAATAAAGTAATTGCTTTTCCTAATCTGAACTAAAGGTACAATGTATATGGATCCTTAGAAACCAGGATTAATAATCATGAGCTCATGAAAAGATATATGTCTGTGTATTAGAAGAAATGGTACGCAGATCCTATCATATGAAAACTCACCACCATTGTGCGGCCAATGATGGAATGGTCTCCTGAGAGTGCGATCAGAGAATCTTCCAAGGACACGGTGGCCACGCCATCCTTGCCAGCAATCACATTGCCCAGGTCTCCAACATGCCTAACAAGTGAAAAAGCATCAGGAATTAGGACTGATTTCCATTTAACATCAGGATAGTTGGTGAGTTAAATTAAAAACTGAGATACATAAGGGTGGATACTAAGAGGTGGCTATGGTATGCATCAAATAGGACCCACTTTTCCAGACTGACAGAATTTTGGAACATACAAGAAACAATCTGACATTCTAGACACATTGCTCTTCAAACAAACCTTCAAATCTACAAAGTAATGCTCTGGGAAGAATCATGGGATGGGGGCACATCTCTAATTTCAGAGGTAAAGTACCAAAGGGTAAACTCTGAGTTACTGAGTTATGCCTGTTAATTCTTGGCATGGCTAAGAATGCTATGCCCCAGGCCTCTGTTATAAAAATAAATTAATCCCTGTCCTTAAATTTAATATTTTCCTGAAAGGCTCTTAGGAAACACACATACGAATGGACTCACTGAATTTTCAATATCAAATTTTTATCTACAAGGCTTCCTATGTTTCACAATGATGGTTTATGTTGCTAGTGGTTGACAGTACTGTTATTCATGACATTTCCTGTATTAGTTCCCTTTGGCACTTGTATTAGTTCTATATTCAATAAATGCTACAAAACCAAATCGTCTTAAGTGTCCCCATTTGTCAATTCCTCAGCCCAGAGAGTAAGCCACTCCAGCACTTGAGGCCTAGGGATTACCTGGGGGGCAACAAATTCAAGAGCAAAGGTGGGGAGGCCTACTCAGTTATGTCAGCGTGCAATGTGCAAGTGGTATAGCCACACTGACCCCAACAAGCCATCACCATAATTTTAGTAAGAGTTAAAGCACTTTCTCACTCACCTCTCTTCATCTTCTGGCCCACCGTGTTTTTTGGATAGAGGATTAAAGTGAGGACCTGCACTGGTACAGCCTATTTGCCAAAAACAAAAACAAAGGTACCCAAATTATGAATCAATTTCAAAATAAATTCTAAAAAGAAACTGGTCATTGCTAAAACCTCAAATACAGAAAATACCTACATCATGACTTCTAGGTAAAAACAGGAAGCAACACCTTACCATAACAAAATAGAAAAGCAGTAGAGACAAATACTAACTAGTGTGTAACACCAGTAAAGGTAATACCCTTCTCTGGGCTTTGGTTTCTTCACTGCCCTGTACAATGAGGGCCGGACTAGATCTGCATGGTTGTTCTATTATTAAAACTCCATGATTATGATCCTGTTTTATAAGGTAGCGTACCTTAACTACAAGAAACTTACCTCCCCAGCAACATACTACCAGCAACTACTGTTGGTGGCTTTTACTTGGTGCAAGCATAATACAAATGGCACCTTATATCTAAGAACCAAGGCTGTTCCTCACAGAATTCCAAGGGGTGGCATTCAGAATATATTCTGTAAAAATGGTGCTCCCGTCCTTCAGGGAAAGCCATTCTCACAGAACACAACAATGCAGGAGGCTCTTTAGTGACAGGCTTTCTTCACTCAGCAGGTAACGGAAAGTTTCCATTGTTTACAGCTTCTACACCCAGCTTCCCCAGGGAGAAGACACACAGGTTACAGGAAATAGAAGAGTAAATCAAAGACACAGGGCAAATGCCTCCCAAAGCAGAGGCAATAAAAAAGAACCTGAGGAATTTCAATTGTCCAAACGGATCAAAGCTGGTCATTAAATCACAATTTTTACAGAAACCAAATTACAGAAGACGAATGAATCAAGTTCTCATCATAAAAAGCCAACACCGAGTTCAGGTTACTTGAATATGGTAAATGACTAAATGCATTTTAATCCAAAGCTTTTAACTTGCTTCTAATCCCAAACTGAGAAAACGAAACTCAGTCGAAAGCACCGATAGTTTACATTCTTTTTTCAGATTTTACCTTACTTCTGTCCCACTAAGGCCCTTGTGTTGGGAGTTATGGAGCTACCCTTACAGGGCAACGCATATAAATGCAGACCCTGGGCTTCAAGCACCCACTCTCAACCCCAGCTCACAAACACCTGAGATCACCATGAAGGGTAAGAAAGCTTAATTTTTTTTATTGTTTTCTTAAAAAATATTTGAGATTCTTTTATAATCAAGGTATAATCATGATTAAAAACAACAACAACAACATCCATTTTGCCCCTTCCTTTCCACAGTTAAGTGTCACAAACTGGTTTTCTGGCTCATTTCCCTAAGGCTGACCTTAGTAATCCTATTGACTTTTCTTTTCCCTGCATGTTGAGGGTTTTTAATGTTTAGGGGTAGCTCTACTCAGTCCTATTTATCCTACTAGCTGAAACAAGTAGGAGTCACTAGACCAACAGAACACCCACCTTGTGTATTATCTCCAAATTGATGGACGTGGAATCCATGCTCGCCTTCAGTCAATCCTGTAATGGTTCCTGACACCACAACAGGCCCACCTCCCTTCAGTCAAAGAAAAGTGCAAAAAGTTTAAGAGAGCAAGTGCTTCCGAACAAACAAAACAGTTGGATTATCTTTACCAATCACAGGAAAGTGGAAGGAACACAGACGTGGGAGTCGAAAGATCTGTGTCCAAATCCCAGGCCCATCACTTTCTAGCAAGCTATTTAACTGTTCTAGGCCAGGGACCAACACAAGGGAGCTGTGACCTTGTTCTAACACTCACAGGCCAGGAGCCCTGCAGCCCGCATCACAATTAATAGCACAGAAAACGCACCTAGCAGAGTGACAAGTAGAGTGAGCGCTAAAATGGTGGATTTACAGACTTTGTAGGGTTTGACTCCCTTAGATGGATATGTAACAGGAATAAATTTTTATTTATTTTGTAAATGCATATGAGTATATATCAAACTTTTTAACCCAAATGTTAGGACATCATAGCACCTTGTTTCCTTCATGCAGACACTCTTCCACAGAACAAACATACAGAATTGCCATCAAAAAAAAAAAAAAGCAAAGAAAAAGACACCCTGGAAATGTCCAACTGGTTACCCTAGGATTCCTGTTCTCCACTCTCCCACTAGGGGGATATTTATCAGTCTCCAGCATAGGTATTTTTTATTAGTAGCCAGAAAATATCCTATCCCGCTCTCCTTGGGGGACTGATTCTGGTCTAAACAAAGGTAATTGTTTTCTAAAGTCATTTTAGGCCCATTTTAGGTTTAGATAACCTTTCCACTCAAGACCAAAAAGAAAGGGCAATAAAAACACGAAAGCAGAAAAACACAGAGGTAGCACCATGCAGGCAATGGTGATAGGTTAACAGTGCTGCAGGGCTGCATAAAGAAATAAAGGAAGTTAAGTTTTACAGCTAAAAGATCTTAGGAAGGAAAATAAAATGCACACAGCATCCATACCACACAGTCTACACGTGCTGGTGTCTTTGTTTTTAGCTTGGTTTGGTTTTTAATAGCCAGGGCCAACAGTTGCAAGAGGTGTTAGCTTTGAGTATTTGACTTTCCACTGAACACCACTGCTCAAAGGAAGTAGTATGTCAACTCCTGCCCTTCTTTGCTTTTCTTTCTGAGAATATAGACAGACTAGGACTCTTCTAAGCTTTAATTCTGGAAAAACTAAAACATGAA
The DNA here is from genome assembly GCF_023065955.2 of Ursus arctos. Lineage (NCBI taxonomy): Eukaryota > Metazoa > Chordata > Mammalia > Carnivora > Ursidae > Ursus > Ursus arctos. The sequence goes on along the minus strand of NW_026623056.1, from coordinate 82,075,367 downwards.
TGTTATTCCCCAAAACGCACCGTGTTATCAACAGCACAGAGACAAAAGGGCAGGTTCTTCCAAGCCTCCATTAAGGGGTAATGGGTAAAGCACAAAGCACATATGAGCATTTCAACAGTAAGCTGCCTGGGTACAACCCTTTAGGGGCCAGGCTGTTACCTTAAATGACTGAAACAGGTCAGGAAAGCAAAAAGGAACACAAACTCGTCCTGCAGGGTGCTGCCCTGAGCTAATGAGGGCTCAGTGTGGGCAGATCTCCAAAATTTTCAAGAGAAGCTAGTAATTTGGACTTATAAGTGAAAATTTCTGATTTTTAAAAATTGGAAATTAATCCAAAATTTTTAGACACTATAGGCCAAACAAATACAGTTTATTTCCAATTTAACATTCCTGCATATCCGTGGAGCTATAATGCTTAACTACAGAAGGCTCTTTTATCAGGTACAAACAGCACCACCAAAATGAAGTTTAAGAGGGAGCCACACACATGACTCAGGGAAGGTAGAAAAACTCAGTTATGTATGGATTCACAGCTTGGCTTCTGAAGGTAACACCCAAGCCAGAGGGAAGGTTTCCCTCAGATACTTCTTAGATTCTCTAGTATTGGCAAAATTACATAAGAAAGAAGAGGAGCAAAACCAAATCTGGCAAATGAAAAAAGCAAAATTTAGTCAAATGACAAAGCCTTTTCCAGAAAATTCGGGAACCACTTAAAAGAAAAAATTAAGCTCCCTTGCATAAATTTCAAAGATTATTTTTCCTGTTGTCTCACATTTCTGTAAGCCACTTTAAATCTCATTCGTCTATTAAATATTCTGTTATGATCATCAAGCCAAGTACAACAAGCAATTTTCCATCAGTTCCTAACCTCACTAAGATTTGGGGGACAAGTCTTATCACAAGCACCTTCCTTGTAAAACATGTGTTTTGCAATATTATTAATGAGTATCTCAGTAATGGGCCTACTGGTAGAGCAATTTCAAAACCACTTTACAAAGAATTTGGTTCAATGAATGCCCCCAACAATAGAGCTAAGTGAAACTCTCCACATCTCCTGACTTCCAACTCCCAAACCCCATCCACTACCCTCTACCAACAGTTCTCAATTCTTGGTGCAAATTAGTACTACTGTGGAAACTTTAAAAACAGCAAAGCTCAGACTGCACCCTGACAGATTTTGATATAACTGATCTGGAGTTGGGCCCTGGAATCACCATTTTTAAAAAGTGCCCCAAATGAGCCTACTGTGCACCCAGGGTAAAAAAAATAATAATAATTTAAAGATAAATAAAAAATTCACAAGTCCGGAAAACAACCAAGGGAGCGATTAGATCTCTGGCTTCTGGGGCTTTGGAGGTGGAAAAGGAGCTTCGTCCAAGGCCATCTTCTCTGCCTTTACAGCCTGACCATGACCCAGAGCAAGGATCAGCAAATTACTCTCTAAGGTGCCACATAAGGTCTCTGTTAAAGTCAAAAACAAACGGAGACCAGCCTTGAAAATTCCCTGATCAGACAAAACCAATTTAGTCATACAAGCATAGCTTAATTGGCTTATTTTTGCAAGACTAACTTGACCTCGGTCATTTCTTACTTACACCTCTGGGAATCCTAAGCAAAAGCTAAAACTGTCTCCAAGTCTGGTATGTGGTAACCACTAACCAATTTCTTACCATTTAAGAAAACTATCGTGACCCATCACTGTGAAAAATAACAGTCCCTGCCTTCTCACTATATAAGCTCCTTTATGACAATATACCCCTCATCCACATTCTATGGTTTGGTCTGCGTGCTCCCGGTTCACGATTATCTCCAGGTGTGTGCACAATACGCTTTTACTAATTACTACTTCTGGGACTCAATGGTTTCATTTCTGACTTGACAGTCACATGATTGTTTTTCAGGACCCTTTGAACTAACAATGTACCAGCCACCCTCTTAGTTCCGGGGCTGTCCAACACCCGCCCCGGGACCGGCTGTGCCCACAGGCTGAAAGCTGCAGACCCCTGAGCGGAAAGGAAGCCCCAAAGTGGGGTAACGGATGCGACCGTACCCAGGTGGCCCTGCCGCACTCCCCAAACCCGCCCCGGACCTCAAGGGCGGGCCAGGCCCGGGACTGCGCAACTCCGAGTCCGCAGGAGCCTCAGGACCCAGAAAACAGCCCCGCAAGGAAGGGCCACAGCCTCTTCAAAAACGTCACGTCTCCGCCCCGGCCTACAGACGCAGCGGCCCAGGCCCTCGGGCCAGCCGGCCTCCGCCCTCCCTCCCGGGCCCGCGCTCCGAGCACGCCCCAGGGTCGGCCAAGGATCCTTCCCTGCATCCCCGCCCAGGCCTCGCCACGCACCACCGCCCCCGCCGGGCCCGCCCGGTGACTCAGCACTCAGCCGCCGCACCGCCGCGGGGCAGAGGCCTCGGGCGGCGCGAACCCTCAGACCCGGCACGGCGGGGGCGTGACGAAGGCGGCCCGAGGCCCGGCCGGCCGCCGCGGCTGGGCACAGGTGTGCGGACTCGGCCTCGCCGCCGGCCGTCGGCCTCCCCCCCAGCCCTTACCTTCTGCACGAAGTGGATGGTGCCTTCCACCGGGCCCTGGCCCTTCAGCACGCACACAGCCTTCATCTCCATGACTCGCGAGGGCGCACTCCGGTCCGGGCTCCGAGGACTGCGAGGACTGCGAGGGCTGCGAGGACTCCGAGGGCAGCGGAGGACGCCGCAGAAGACGCCGACGCAAACCGAGGCGGGCGCGCCGCGTGCTCTTATACGCCGGAGCTCCGCGCCCCGCCCACCCTGGCCGGGAACCAATCGCCGCCCGCGCGCTCAGCCCGCTCCCCACGGGGCGTCGGCACGCGAGTGGCCAGGAGTGACCGACCGGGGGGCGGGACCAAGGGGCCGCGTGGGGAACCTGGCGTCCCGCGCCGCCGGCTCCCTCCGCCCAGCGGCTCTGAAACGCCCAGAAACGTGAAACTGTGGAAAAATTCGGCCTTTCTCTTCCAAGCCGTAGATTGCAGTACGCGAAATTGGGAAAATGAGGTATACGTGGCACGCTTTTAATATTTTAAGTCACTTTGTGTGGAAATGTCATTGGTTTCAAGAACGTCGTCTCATCTGTTCCTTAGAAATTGGGATGCGTCGAGCTGAGTGCTTTTTGTCGTTTCATTTCTTGCCTTGTTTTTTGGGTTTCCGAGTGTGTGTTAAGTCGGCGCATCTCTATCCCTGCCCTCGCCTTTTCTTCCCTGCAGTTTTTTTAGTCCTTAGCACACAGCGTTACCAGTTGGAATTCTGCGTTCTTTTCACCTTTTCCCTGTTTGGCAAGGCCCACAACCGTAAAATCACCAAATCGTCAGCACACTGACTTCTGCACATCTCTCGTGTGTTGTCTGGCTCCACTGCCTCAACCGACAGGCAGAAGGGCAGAGTGGGTGCACGATTTATACCTCCAGACGCGGGAATCTTACTTAGCCTTCAAGGGAGATCGTTCAAAAACGTGTTATGAAATGAGCAAACAGTTCAAACTGTTTTTGTGTATTTTAAGGATAAACATGTTCACTGTGTGCTCAGAAATGTCTAGAAAGATGTACAGGAGACTGTGGCACTTTTTACTAAGTTCTCTTAGAATGTTTTTCACAACAGCCGTGAATTGGTTTGTAACGATAGGGCTTTGAGAATCCTACCCGCCCTCCCCCGACACACCTTTGTTAGGAGAATAGTTTGATAAGCCACGGGGGGGGGGGGTGCGTGGAGGGGAGTAGAGTCTTCATCTTCCATCCCCACAGGGCATGCCTGACGGAATGCCGGCAAAGGTGGCCGAACTGTTTTTGGAGTAGGTGGTGAGCTTACCTTCACGTGGAAGTGTGCATTAGACTCACCCAAAGGGCTTGTTAAACTGCAGGTTGCTGCGTTTGACTCGGTGGGTCTGGGATGGGAACACAGAACTTGCATTCCTAACTTGTTCCCAGGTAACACTGGTGCTGCTGGTCTCGGACCTCACTTTGAGAACCTGTGACTTGCAGGTGTTCTTGCCCAGTGAAGCAGGCAAATTGGGGCCAAGAGCCAGACCTACTGGACTCCAAAGAAGAGATGGGAAAGTGTCCTGAAAAGAAAAGTGGAAACAAGGAGACGAGGACAGGGGCCAAGAAGGGACAGACCTAAAGGAGAACAGCTCTGCCTGCTGGGGATTTCTGTTCTGTTTGCTTTGTGGGATTTTTAAATCTTCCCCATTTCCTGAGAACTCACCACAATCCCTATTTCCCTCTAATGCTCCGTCGGGAAGATTCAGTTATAAGGATGACAAAATACTGAGGCCTAATTCAAGGCCAGAGTGAAACCAGGACAGGGGCTGCTTCAGCCGCATCTGGGCTACACCTTTTCTTATTTGCTTATTTAGACCCTTGGATTCTAAAGGTGTTCTGATCAAAGATACACAATCCACATTTTTTATCAGCCTCTAGAAAGTGCACATTATTTGTAATTTTCCTGATTGTACTTACTAGTATTCTCTAGGTAATTGGCATATGCTAGTAAGTTGCATAAATATGCAAATGCTAGCCAAAAGGCCTTTGCCCAAGGTCTAAGTTTCTTTGGGTTCCAGGAAGTTAGAGAGTCGGGTTTCAGTTCATTGTATGAATTTGCCAGGGGACCAGACCAGGGACCAATCCCTGGATACAAAGAGCAGCCCTGGGACAGGGAGTTGGTTCTCTTTTGAGATATTCAGATGAAGCCAGGACAGCCCCCAGTTTTGGTCAGTGGAAGGGCTTTGTCTTCTACAGGTTTAGAGGACCCTGAGGTACTCTAAATTCATTCCCAGTACTGCCCTCCCACTGGGCAAGGGAGTCCCTGGCCCTGAGCTCCGTACTTTAGAAGGCCCTGTTCTTTCCCTCCCCAAGCCAGATCTGTGGGGCAGAGCCTGTGGAGCCAAGAGGGTGTTCCTGCCCAGAACCTTACCCCTCCTTCTAGAACAGGGTTAAGGAATATAAATACGTGTGTACCTCGTTTTATTGCACTTCGCTTTATTGCACTTTGCATATGTTGTATTTTTAACAAACCGAAGGTTTGTGGCAACCCTAATGGAGTAAGTCTGTGGGCACCATTTTTCTTTTCTTTCTTTTTTTTTTTCCCAAAGATTTTATTTTTAAGTAATCTCTATACCCAACGTGGGCCTCAAACTCACAACCCTGAGATCAAGAATCACACACTCCACCGACTAAGCCAGCCAGGCACCCTTTGGCACCATTTTTCCAGCAGCCTTTGCTCACTTCATGGCTCTGTGTCACATTTTTGGTAATTCGTGCAATATTTCAAACTTTATTATTCATTATATTTGTTACGATGATCTGGGATCAGTGATTAGGACTGGCTGAAAGCTCAGATGTTGGTTAGCATTTTTTAGCAATAAGGTATTTTTAAATAAAGTCTATATATATTTTTAGACATAATGCTATTGCACACTTACCAGACTATTGTGTAATGTAAACATAACTTTTACATGCACTGGGAAACCAAGAATTTCATCCAACTTGCTTTATTGCAATATTCGCTTTATTGCAGTGGCCTGGAATCAAACTCACAATATCTCCAAGGTATCTTGAACAGTATTTGTGTCCACCTACAGCGGGGTATCTCAGTCTTGGCACTATTAACATTTTGGGTCAGATAACTACTTGTGGTAGCCGTCCTTTAGCTTGTAGATGTTTAGTAGCACCCCTGGCCTCTACCCACTAGATGCTCTTAACAGCCCCCTCCTCAAGCTGTGACAAAATATCTCCAGAAGTTGCCAAATGTTCCCTGAGGGGCAAAATTGCCCCCAGTTGAGAACTACTCTTCTAGAACACTCATTGAATACTTAAGACATTGGAATTTCTTGGTATCCCCGGTCTGTTTCCAGGGCCTAGACGGGCTAAAGATGAACTGTGCCACCGTGGGTATACACCTAAGTTTGACCATAGGCTCCCTCAGTGCAAATGGAACCTGCAGTGGGGAAAGAAGGAAAGACCCGGGACAGGGGGCTGGCTCTCTTTCTATTGCCACCTTCCTACATAAGAACTCAAAGAAGTCCAAGAATGTCATATTTGAACCTGCCTTCCAGGTCTGTATTAAGATGTATTTGTTAAAGCAGAAGATAGGATATATTTTCTCTGGCTGTTATCTTGATTTATATCCTTTAAATACCTAGTGTGGGTGTGAGGGCCTCCATTTGTGCTCTCGCCCCAGTCTAGTAAATGTCAGGGCAGACCTATTCATTTTAACCTTGAGATTCCATGGTGGCTTTGGAGTGCTCCTGCCCCAAAATTTCGTGCCTCAGAGTTCATGTGTTTCAAACTGCAGTGTGACCAGAGTACTCAGGTAATTTTGAAAAGTTCACTTTTGTACCAGGCCAATCCTGTTGAGCGTCATTATCTCCAAGAAGTCAAAAAAATCCAAAAGCAGCTTGGGCGGTCTTGAGCCCCAGAACGTGGTCAGAAGGGGGCACGGGTAATCCAGAGAGACTTTGATTTTATAGCAAATGGTGAGGAGGGATAGATGTCTCAGATATTGCTGCAGCCTGCATGGATAACTGAGTGGCTTATGGGGTGTCTTTCTGGCATTCGTGAGAATGAAAGTCAATGTTTGGGGACCTCTATAGTTAGGAGGTGAGCGAGAGGGTAGACCAAAGTTCGGTCTTTTCCATTATTTCTTCTTCCTCCTCTTCCTTTTCCTAGGGCTCATTTTTCTATTTTTCTCCTTTATCTCATCTTTCTCTTTCCCTAAATCATTTTTATTTCTGTGATTCAAGGTGATTTCCCCTTTATACCTTCATCATTCTCAGTAAATACATAGTTTTCTGTTAATCTCCATTATTTTCCTCTTCCTCCTCTTCCTTTTCCTAGGGCTCATTTTTCTATTTTTCCCCTTTATACCTTCATCATTCTCAGTAAATACATAGTTTTCTGTTAATCTCCATTATTTTCCTCTTCCTCCTCTTCCTTTTCCTAGGGCTCATTTTTCTATTTTTCCCCTTTATCTCATCTTTCTCTTTCCCTAAATCATTTTTATTTCTGTGATTCAAGGCGATTTCCCCTTTATACCTTCATCATTCTCAGTAAATACATAGTTTTCTGTTAATCTCCTTCACATCACACATCACAGAGGTATTATCACCAAGGCCTTTGCTTATGAAAGACATATTTTTTTAAAAGATTTAATTTATTTGTCAGAGAGAGAGCACAGGCAAGCAGAGTGGCAGAGAGAAGAAGAGAGAGACTCAGGCTTCCCATTGAGCAAGGAGCCTGATATAGGGCTTGATCCCAGAACACTGGGATCATGACCCGAGCCAAAGGCAGCCACTTAACGACCGAGCCACCCAGATATCCCGACATATTTTCTTTTAAAGATTTATTTATTTATTTTAGAGAGAGAACAGGAGGGATGGGTAGTGGGAAGGGGAGAGAGAGCATCTCAGGCAGACTCCCCACTGAGTGTGGAGCCGACATGGGGCTCTGTCTCAGGACCCTGAGATCATTACCTGAGTGGAAATCAAGAGTTGGATGCTCAACTGACTGAGCCACCTAGGCGCCCCCCCAAAAGACATATTTTTATGTGAATTGTGGGAAAATGCCAGAGCTAGGGAAAATCCAAAAGAAGCAAAGTACAAAGAGAGAGGTTTTTTAATGCTAAGAAATAAATGCACTAACAACTAGGAAGCAAATGAGAAACAGAAGTGGCATTAGCTAGTTTTGCCTGCAGATATTAAAATGCAGATGTTAGCAAATCCACAAAACTGAAACCTATTACCAGTGAACCCTGAAGGAAGATTTTATCACAGAATCATGAAGTATCTGAGGCATTCTTAAAAGTTGGAAAGTGAAAAGTGTAAAAATTAATGTAGATTGTTAGTAAGCAGGAGTGAACAGTCTGTGATTAGAAGTTTGCAAACTGTAATTAGGAGTTAGCTATATATTTAATAATCTTGTCAATAAGCTGTGTCATATGCTATATTTTCAGCAGTTCCAGCCTGGACTGTGGCTCAGTCTGGCCCACTGTATCTTCTTGGATAATTCTCTCTAGACCTCAGCTGTAAATTGAAGGTACCTGGGCTATACATTAGAAAGAATTACCTGGGAGCTTTTTTGAAAACACTGGGTTTGGGCCCGATTACATTCAAATCTTCAAATTGTATATATGTATACAAACTATAAATGCACATTATGTTACTGTAAGATGTAAGAAACTAAGAATGGTTTGAGGTGCCTGGGTAGCTCACTTGGTTATGTGACAACCTTCGGCTCAGGTCATGATCCAGGGATCCTGGGATCGAGCCCAATTGGGGCTCCCTGCTCAGCGGGGAGTCTGCTTTACCCTCTGCCTCTCCCCCTCCACTTGTGCCTGTGCACTGTCTCTCAAATAAATAAATAATCTTAAAAAAAAAAAAAAAAGAAACTAACAGTGGTTTGCATTGGGAATGGGCCACTTACCTTGGCACTTCATCATGTGAGAAAAATACACCTTTATTTGGTTAAACAAGCATAACCAGGTTTCTGTTACCTGCAGCCAAAAGCAATTTCTAACTGATAAAGATGGAAGCCACCCAAGAAGTTTTAGCAGGAAGCAGTATGAGTATGTTCATGTGTAAGAATGACCCTTGGGGAAGGCGCCTGGGTGGCTCAGTCAGTCGAGGGTTGAGTGTCAGACTCTTGATTTCAGCTCAGGTGATGATCTTGGGGTCATTGGATTGAGCCCCACGTGAGGCTCCACATTCTGCACGGTGTCTGTTTATCCCTCTCCCTCTGCTCCGTCCCCCCCACCCCTAGCATGCCCTTTCTCTCCCTCTCTCTCTCTCTCTCTCAAATAAATAAATAAAATCTTTTTTAAAAAAATGATCCCTAGGATATCTGAGTGTGTGGACTGACAGGGGGTGGGGTGAGACTGAAGGCAGTGAGTCCATTTGGGAGCCATGATAAGGTCCTGGCCTAAGGCCATTACTGGAAAAAAAGGGGAGAGATAATGGAAATGGAACATAAGCTTCAGTGACTATCTAAAGTGCAGGATGAGGGAGGGGGAAGGCAAATGTAGTTCCCCCGTCTCAGGCTTGGGCCACTGGGTGTATGGTGCTGCCATTTACCAAGGAAAGCAAGTGGAGGAATAAAGATCCTCCCTCATTCAGGAAAGGGTGCATCTGGGTTGCCTGAGGAACCTAGATGTGCCAAGCTGGAATTGTCCACTTGGATATGGGTCTGAATCTCAGGGTCATTTCTAAGTCTGGGCTCTGTATAAAATTTAACACACACGCTACTCAGATTTGTAAAGAAAATGTAGTTATTTATTCCATCTAGGGGATGTAATTGTCTTCATGATCCTTTACCACTTTAGATGGGTAAGAATCAGGTAAGACTTGGATGTGCCAATGATGTTATGTCAAGTTCATTTGGTTTAAACAGTCTCTTTAGAGCGGTGATTTGCATGCATTAGTAAAGAATTAGCTGGAAGGCTTACTAAAACCCAGATTGCTGGTTCCTACCCCCAGAAATTTTTTAAAAAGAAATAGCTTTATTAATATATAGTTTATATAGTATAAAAAATTCACTCATTGTACACTTAAGTGATTTTTTTTTTTTTTTTTTTTTTAGTAAATTTCTGTAGTTGGCCATCATTACCAAAATGCAGTTTTAGAACATTTCCATCAGCCCAATAAGTTTCCTCCTGCTGGTTTTTGCTTAATCCCTTCTCCCATCCCAAGCCCTTGGCAACCACTGATCTGCCTTTTTCTCTATAAATTTGCCTTTTTTTGTACATTTCTTTAAATGGAACCATACAATATATAGTCTTTGCATCTGGCTTCTTTCATTAAGTATAATGTTTTAGAGCTTAATCTGTGTTGTAGCATGGATCAGTAGTTCATTCCTTTTTATGTCTAAATAGTATTTTATTATATGGATATACCACAAATTGTTTTTCTACTCACAAGTTGCTGGACGTTTGGATTTGTTGTGGTTTGAATTGTGACCCCTCCAAAATTCGTACTTGAAGTCTAACCCCATGTGACCTTATTTGGAAATAGGGTTTTGTAGATTCCTGATCTGTTGACTCTTTTATCACCATGAAACATCTGTTTTTGTCTCTGGTAATATTTCTTGTCCTTGCTTCTATTTTAGCTAATATCCACATAAGCCACTTCAGCTTTCTTATGGTTGCTGTTTTCATGGTATATCTTTTTTCATCTTTTTACTTTAAGCCTATTTGTGTCTCTGAATCTAAGTGTGTCTCTTGCATATAGTACATATTTGGATCTTGCTTTTTGTATACAATCTGAATATCTCCATTCTTTGATTGGGATGTTTAGGCCATTCATATTTAATGTAATTCATAATATGTCTGGATTTACATTTGTCATTTTGCTATTTGTCTCCTATATGTCTCCTCTCTTCTTTGTTTCTCTGTATCTCTTTTATTGCTTTCTTTTGTGTTAAATAAGTATTTTTTGGTATATCATTTAAATTCCTCTGTTAACTTTTCTTACTATCTTAAAATGTATTTCCTTAATGGTTGCTCCCTAGATTACAGCATCTTAATTTGCCAAAATCTAGTTGAGACTAATACTAATTTAATTCTGGTAAAATATAGAAACTTTACTGCAGTAAAGCTCAGTTTTCTCCCCTCTCCTTCACATTATTATTGTTATACATATTACATTTATATGTGCTATAAACCCAACAATACAGTGTTATGAGTATCGCTGTACACAATCTTATGTCTTGTAAAGAAATTAAGAGGAGAAATGAGGCAAATATATTTAGAGTCTTTTATATTAACCCACATATTTACCATTTCCAGGGCTTTTCATTCCCCCCTGTGCATCCAATTGCCATCTGATGTCACTACCTTTCAGTCTGAAGCACTTCCTGTAGTATTTTCTGAAAGGCAAGGCTGTCATTACTTCCACTGACATTGCCACTGGCCATGGGCATCACCCACTACACCAAATCCTGTGAGACCCTCTTAACAACAGTGGCATAGCTGCCATCCCTCATGACCTGTCCTGCCCTGACAGAACCTTTACACCCACTGGGCTGGAGGAGATGGAAGCAATACTAGGCCAGAATGCCTCAGACATCTACTATTCTTACAGTTCAGGAGTTTTGAAGCTTAAACACCTCTCAAATTGTCATATGCCTTTGGTTGGTTTCCAGAGCACTGAAATGGTCATTCTTGTCAATTTTGTCTAGCTTTATATTATAGTTGCATTCTGGGAAGAGGATTTGCTGACCTTTTCACTTGACCATAGCCAGAAGTCAGCTTTCTCCCCCCATGTTTCTGATTCATTAGACCTGGGCGTAGTGGAGAATTTACATTTTAGTGAGTGCTCAGATAATGCTGCTGGCCCAGAGACCCCATTTGAAAACCACTGCTTTACATTAACTCAGTCTTTTAGATACTAAAACAACTTTCTCATGAATTTATGAGCACACATAAAATTTTTTTTTATTATGTTCAGTTAGCCAGCATATAGTACATCATTAGTTTTTGATGCAGTGTTCAGTGATTCATTAGTTGCATATAACAGGCAGTGCTAATCACCACACGTGCCCTCCTTAATACCCATCACCCAGTTACCCCATCCCCCCACCCCCCTCCCTTGAGCACACATAAAATTTTATTTAAAATTGCTGCAGGGTAGGGCACCTGGCTGGCTCAGTCGGTAGAGTATGTGACTTGATCTCAGGGTTGTGAGTTCAAGACGCACGTTGGGCATGGAGCCCTTAAAAAAAAAAATTGCTGCAGGGGAACAAGGCATAGAATAAAGCCAGTTCAGAGTAAGAAACTTTTGATAGAAGTAAAGGTGACTAAATATATTGTTAACATTAGGTTCAAAAAGGCCTGCAAGGTGAACGATTGTCTATTCAATGCCAGCCTGATGGTTAGCAGTTCAGGTGATTCATAACAAGATAGTACAGGAAAATCTCACTGCCCACAGAAGCTCTTAATCTCATCAGCGTCTATGAGAAGATTGCTCAATTATTTTCTCATAAATGCTAGTCACTTTCCAGAGGAGGTTGTAATTATCCCAAATAACACAGTTCTCCAGACTGCCTTCCTTAGACTGTGGACAGTTTCCTGTCTCACTGGTAGATGCTGAGTTTCCTCCCATTCCTTTGACCACGCTCCAGGATGGACTCTGGGCATCTCACTGGCAGTGTTAGAGGAGAGCACCTCCTATCCATGTGATGTCCTTGTTGGTTTCTGCTGCAGAGCAGCTGGTCCAGTCTGGTTCTGGACTGGTGACAGCCATGGTGTGACTGGTCCCCCCACTGTCATCTGAGTTTCAGATTGTTTGCCTTTCACCAAGTGCCCACTTCTTTGCACTGCTCCCAATCTTCTGCTGGTCCACCAGTTAACTCGGTCTTTTTGTAATCTAGCACTTGGGCCCACAGAAACTTCCGGGTGCTGTAGATGCTAGGCACAGGCAATGTGAAGCTCTTCAGACTTCCCTCTCCTGACGTCTCCCTCCACACCCAGCTGGGCTGACCTGAAGCCATGTTGAAATGTTTCCCTGTGGACCCTCTCCAAGACCTTTGATCTTTTTCCACTCACTTTGTATGCATGCCACTAACACGCCTAAAGTTCTCAAGATCTTCCATTTCTATCTAGGTGTTTCCACCTCAGCCCTCAGAACAGGGAGGGGTGCCTGGGTGGCTCAGTCAAACGTCTGCCTTTGGCTCAAGTCATGATCCCAGGGTCCTGGGATTGAGACCCGCATCTGGCTCCCTGCCTAGGGGAGTCTGCTTCTCCGTCTCCCTCTCCCTCTGCTCCTGCTCCTGTGCACTCTCTCTCAAATAAATAATAAAATCCTAAAAAGAAAAAAAAAACTCACAGGTAAAGAGGAAGTAAGGACCTGTGTGGCTCATACCACTTGTCTCCTCTATCACTCTCCTTTTCCCTCTCTTCCCACACTATTGAAGAAAAAGTGTTCCACTTGCTCCACCTCAGAGGATCTCAAGCTTTCTCTGAATCAGAACCCCCTGGAGAGCTTGTTGAAGCACAGATGACTCAGCCCCACCCTCCAGAGTTTCTGATTCAGCTGGTCTGAGATAGGGCCTGAGAATGTGCATTTCCAGCAAGTTCCCAGGAGATGCCTCTGCTGCTCGTCCGCTAACCGCACTGTAAGAACCACTGATCTCTACCTTCTACGCTGATTTCTTGCTACCCCTGACTTATAGTAAAATTCTGTAATCTTTTTGTAAGGGTTGACTTTTGATTTGTTAATGGATGCTAAGGAACTTAGAAAATCCTTTTCTTTCTAGAAAAAGTTTTCAAACTATTATCTTCTAAGGTGGGCTGATTTCTATAGTTTACCGTCCAAACTGGAATACCTTTGATGGTAAAATGGATTGATACTTAAAATAATGCTAAGACCGTAAGTATAGATGGGACTGTGCTAGACAAACCAGGATGGCTGGTCACCCCATGCTACAGCCTTAGGAAAATCAGCTTTGGAACTCAAAGCAATTACTTCCTTGTTCCAGGGGTGAACAACCCCTCCTTTTCATGACTCAAACTTGCAGGTGGGAGGTTACCAGGGAATGGGATTTCAGAGAGAAACAAAAACACAGTAGTTTTATATTTTCACAACACCATCTCCATTGTAAATATTTGTAGTCATCCACCTGTAGTCCCAAAGAGCCTGAGTAGCCTGTAGCCACAAATAAAGGCAGTTTGCATTTACCTCCTGGCACAAGTCCCCACCAGCTTGATTGGTTATTAGCCCTTCTCCTCATCCCCAGGTGTCCTTACTTATTTCTGGGCATATCCAAAGTAGCAGCTCACATGTGTCCACAAATCAGAGTATCAGCTACAGATTTCACATGCTCTGGCTCCTTGTCCCCAGCCATAGTCCACAGAGCTACCTGGAGAAGTTTCATCCCTGCTACTGCCTGTCCTGAGAACCCCCCGTTCCGTGCCAAGGTTACTGCCTCCAGATTCTGCTTAGTCTAATGCTAGAGTATAGCTAGGTTTTATGCAAGCCTTCCCCCAAAATCCCTGTTTCCTGGGTCCCAAGTTGGATATATTTTGAAGGCAACATCAATAGGATTTGCTGGTGGTTAGGATGTTCGGTGCAAGAGGAGAGAGGTCCAGCATGATTCCAGAGTTTTGGCCCAATGAATGAGGTTGTTATTAATTAAGATGGTTAGGAAGACTGTAAGTGGAGCAGGTTTGAAGGAAAATGTCAGTGGTTTCATTTTGGATATAGTTAAATTGATGATGTCCTTTAGTTATCTAAGACAAGAAAGGTAATAATGGACCTTCTTTTTTAACATCTATGTAATTACCTTAGACAGAGTTCAACTGAACTGTAAAGATTATTTTCCGGGGTACCTGGGGTTGCTCAGTGGGTTAAGTGTCTGACTCTTGATTTCAACTGAGGTCATCATGTCAAGGTCATGAGATCAAGCCCTGTGCTTGAGAGTCTCTCTCCCTCTTCTTCTGCCCCTACCCCTCCTCTCAGGAAAAAAAAAAAAAAAAGATTATTTTCCAGTTCCAGCAGGTACTGTTAAGCACCAGCCCAACCACCCAGATTTTGTTTCAGAGTCTGCCCTCTCCTGTGACTGGAGCCAGGTGCACCAGCCAGGGGCACCCCATTCTGTAGGTCAGTGATGAGTTTAGGGGTAAGCCTGACACCTACCTAATCCTGGTCAGTGAGACATGAGGGGCATGCATTTGGAGCCTTCTGGGAACTGTTCCCATTCTTTAAAAAAGATATGCAAAATGAAGAATTGGTCGGCTTCTTCTGGATGTCCTGGGGCCACCATCTTGCAAATGTGACAGGTGCTAAACTGAGTAAAACAAACCGAGGGCATCTTCTAGCCTGATGATTAACTAGCTGGAACCACCCATCTCCAGAACTCTTCTTCAAGATCATATACCTCTTCTTCATCAGTTAACCCATTTCTAGATGAGTTTTCCTCACTTGTTAAAGCATCCTAACACAACATACGAGGGGAAGATCATTCTAAGGAGGAAACCACAGAAAGTTCCAGGCAGTAGATTAAGAGGCCCAGTTAATTACTGGCAAGGTCAGGCCAGTGCAGCAGCAGGAGGATTTCCAGGGCAAGGACCTGACTTGCTCATGAACTTCCAGAAGAAACTCCTCGTTTGGTCACAGATCTGTACTTTTCTTTTGCCAGTGAGGGCAGGAGTTCCACATGTGCGTGTATCTGCACCAGTGGCCCTTGTGGGATGCGGCCTCCCATCTACTCCTAGCTCACCCCTCATGCACAGGGCTTTTCCTCAGCACCCAGAGTAGTCTGTGAATTGTTCTCATGCTCCTTATTGCATGCTGAATTCACAAGCACCTGTTAGAAGGCCAGGATGGTATCATAATTCCCATTTTATAAATTGAGGATTAAGACTCAGGGAGGTGGTCATAGCCTTGAAAGGGTAAAACCCAGACTTGAACCCAGATTTTCTGAATTCTAGGCCAGCACCCTTCAACGATACCATGGAATTTATTTTAAAGTCTAAAATAACATCTTATCATTGTCTTTGCTTGATTACTCTAATTTTGCATATTAAGTATGATTAAAGTAACTAAACACCATAAGATTCTCATGAGTCTTGATTCAAACAAAACATAGGATGTGTTTGGTTTTACCAAACTGTCCAAAAATAACAGTAATCTTTTTTTTTAAGATTTTATTTTTAATTAATCTCTATACCCAACGTGGGGTTTGAACCCACAACCCTGAGATCAAGAGTTGCACACTCCACTGACTGAGCTAGCCAGGTGCCCCCCTTCCCCCAAATAATCTTCCTTCATATGCCACTTGATCAGGACTCCTTTTCCCCCTTACAGTTTTCTTACAACATGTGCTTTCTGTTAACCTTTCAGTGCCTTAGAGAACAGAGCTCAGAATCACATTAATTCTAGAAGCGATCTTTTTATTACTCTTGACAGTGAACAGGGATTTAAATTTATAGCAATCCTGTTGCGCATGCATTAACTGTACATGGATGGTATGATAGGTGTTTCTTCTTGTGAAGCTCTTCGTGTGCATGGGACTGAAAACCCTGAACTGGCTTAAAGTGAGAAATCTAGTCTAGTTTTACCAAGGAAGATAAGTCAAGCAAGTTCAGCTGGGTGAAAAAATGATTCTTAATAAATTGGTTTGAGAGTGAGTATGGAACATCCTTATTGTTAATTTTTCTTCTTAAGATGAGAAATGTTCCAGAAATATTAATAAGCTGATTTTTTCAAAGAACAATTCATATTTTAAATGTTCCAGAGAAGTCGATTATAACAAAACATATTTGACTTGAAAGGATGTTTGTCTTCTAATTTATTATTTGTGTACACATTTTATAGTGAAAACACCCTTATTAACCAGGAGATCTGGGGTTGAGTGTTGATTCTTCTCTCTGGTGTTCCTGGATCTCAGTTTCTTCCACTGGAAAAGGAGGAGTTGACAAGATGTCTGTTTCCTAAGGCTGCTATCACAAGTTACCACAGACTTACTGGTTTAAAACAACACACTTTTACTCTCTTACATTTCCGGAGGTCAGAAGTCTGATAGGGATCTCACTGGGCTAAAATCAAGGTGTCAGCAGATCCATGTTCTTTTTTGGAGTCTCTTAGAGTGAATCCATTTCCTTGTCTTTTCCAGTTATCTAGAGGCTGCCTGCCTTCCTTGGCTCCTGGCCACTTCCTCCATCTTCAAAGCCAAAGGCAGCAATGGCCAGTTGAATCTTTCTCACATCACATCATTCTGTCACTGACTTTCCTGCCTCCCTCTCTGATTTTAAAAGGGATAGCATTGAGCCTACTTTTATGATTATATTGATCTGGCTCATCCAGAGTCATTTTTATCTTAGGGTCAGCTGGTAGGCAACGTAAATTCCATCTGCAATGTTAACTCCCCTTTGCCACATAACCTAATGTATTCATAGGTTCTAGGGATTAAGATGTGGACATCTTTGGGAGCCCTTATTCTGCTTGCTACACTAGGCAATCTCAGCTCTTTCCAGCTCAAAATTTTATAAAAAAGAATCAATATAATTGTCTTCTATTATTTTGGCTTTAAAGGGCAGACAAATAGGGGTGCCTGCGTGGCTCAGTCAGTTAAGTGTCCAACTCTTGATTGCGGCTCAGATCATATCTCAGGGTTATAAGTTCAAGCCCCACATTGGGTTCCATGCTCAGCAGGGAATCTGCTTGGGATTCTCTCTCCCTCTCCCTCTCCCTCTGCCCCTTGACCTACTTGTGCGCACATGTACACACATATTCTCTCGATCTCTCTCTCTCAAATAAATAAATCTTTTTGAAAAATAAAGTGCAATAAGTAAAACTCAACTAGGTTATAGAGAAAGAAATAGAATCATATTTTATTTATTGTGTGAATTTTATTTTTTTTTAAAGGAACTATATTCACGTAGTTTGAAAACCAGAACATAGTAAGGAATAGCTCAAGGGTCTCACTCCCATCCCCAGTCATCTGTATATTATCATCATTTATTGAACTGATCCCTTTTGTGTCAGTTTCCTACGTCTGCCATAACAAATCACCACAAACTGGTGTGTCAAAATAACTGAAATTTATGCTTCTACAGTTCTGGAGGACAGAGGTCTAAAATCAAGGTGTCAACAGAGTTGTGATCCCTTCAAAGGCTCTAGGAGAGAACCCTTCCTTGTCTCTTCCATCTTCTGGTGGCTTCAGGCATTTCTTGGCTTGCGGCTACGTCCCTCCAGTCTCTGCCTGTGTGGTCACATGGCTTTCTTCCCTGTGTGTGTCCTCTCTTCTTATAAGGACACCAGTCACTGGATTTAGGGCCCACTCTGATCCAGTATGACAATATCTTAACTCATTACATCAGCAAAGACCCTATTTCCAAATAAGATCATGTTCACAGGTACTAAGGGTTTGGACTTACCTTATCTTTTGGGGACATATTTGAACCCATTACACCTACGGGTGGACTTATGGATGTTTCCCATGATTTGCTGTTGGAACAGATCTTGCGTATTTTCTTATGGATTTGGCGTGCATATTCTTGTGAACTTGCAAAATGTCTCTGAAATACGAATTCCTGCAAGTGTACATCCTGAGTCATAGGTTTTTGCCAAATTGTACTTGCAAAAGGTTGCATTAGAGTGCCTGGGTGGCTCAGTCAGTTGAGCGGTCGACTCTTGATTTTGGCTCAGGTCACCATCTCACAGTCATGAGATCGAGCCCCATGTCTGGCTCCACACTCAGCGGGGAGTCTGCTTGGGATTCTCTCTCTCCCTCTCCCCCTGTCCCTCCACCTGTTCCCACACTCTCTCTCTCAAATGAATAAATCATTTTTTATATCATTTAAAAAAGATTTTTTATTTATTTTATTTATGAGAAAGAGAGAGTGTGAGCATGAGCAGGGGGGAGGGGCAGAAGGACAGGGAGAAGCAGACTCCCTGCTGAGCAGGGAGCCTGACACAGGGCTTGACCCCAGGACCCTGAGATCATGACCTGAGCTGAAGGCAGTCACTTAACTAACTGAGCCACCAAGGTGCCCTATAAATAAATCTCTAAAAAGAAAAAAAAATGTTGCACTTATTTTCATTCCCACCCTCAGTGTTTGTTTCCCTGCAGCCTCACCAGATCTTCATAGGACCAGTCTCTTCATCTGCCAGCTGAGAGCTTAAAAATAAAATCTCATCTTTAATTTCCATTTCTTTGATTATTCACACAGATGAGCACACCCTCCCATGTTCATTGTCTCCATAAGTCCATGAATTGCTAGGTGTTTCCTATACCCCTTTGAGCCGCTAGTCTGCTTTTTATTTACTCCACTTCAGACACTTTAAGTGGTTATTGTTTTAGGTCACCATCCTTTCTTTGTTCTGTCGCTTGAATGGAGCTTGATCTTTTACATAAACCTAAGGCAAGAGATTGTGTGAAAGAATGTATCTGCCGTGAAGGCGTATTAGCTTCTCGGTGTTGAAATTGTTTGATGCAGCTGTGATGTGGGTCTGCAAAGCACCTAGTAAGATTATGGATCTGTGCTGGGTGCAGTTTCTGGACACACGCATGCAGAGCGTAAACAGTTACACCGGAAACGAGGTGTGTTTGAAAGTATGTCAGTGAGTGGGACTTTCTGTGAATCTGTAAGAAGGCAAAAATCCCCCTCTCTTTAAATGAGAGGGCTTCAGCTGGGCTATCAGACTGGTGGTAAACATCCAACAGACAACCTGTACATCCTGACTTTCTCTTGCAACAGGGTCATTTAGTCTGTAATTAAGAAAAGCAGGGAGGGCAACTCCACTTCTGGGCATATACACAAAGGAATTGAAAGCAGGACCTGAAAGCTATCTGTACACCCATAGTTTTCACAGTCTTATGTGCAATAGCCAAAAGGGAGAATCAGCCCAAGTCTCCATGGACAGATGAATGGGTAAACACAACATGGTATAAGATACAGTGGAATATTATTCAGTCTTAAAAAGGAAGAAAGGAAACCCTTACACTTGCTACAACATGAATGAACCATGAAGGTACCTTTCATTACGCTGAGTGATACAGGCCAGACACAAAAGGACAAATACAGTATGATTCCACCTATATGAGGGACCTAGGATAGTCAAGTTGTAGACACAGAAAGTAGAATGGTGGGTGCCAGGGGTTGGGGGAATGGGGAGCTGTTGTTAAATGGGTACAGAGTTTCAGTTTTGCAAGATTAAAACATGTGGAGATGGGTGGTGGTTATGGTTACACAAGTATGAATGCACTTGGCACCACTGAACAGTGTACTTAAAAATGGCTCAGGTACGGGGTGCCCAGGTGGCTCGGACTTTGGCTCAGGTCATGATCTCAGGGTCCTAGGGTCAAGTCCCCACATTGAGCCCCCACATCTGGCTCTGCACTCACTGGGGACTCTGCTTGTCCCTCTCCCTCTGCTCCAACCCACTGGCTGCAAGAAGTCTTACTGGAAACCAGAGAGGCTCCTTGTCCAGAAGTGGCAGTGCAGAGCACTGCTTGGGGACAAAAAATGGGTGACTCACTGGACCCCTGTGTTGTGAGGTCTGTTTCATTTTTGTTGTTGAAGGAAAGCACAGTAGAACATTGTTCAGGATCGCTTGTTTATATTAGAGGCATCGGTGGTGGCCACAAATCCCTTGCACTGTAGATGATTTAGGAAGGAGGGTACTTCCACTTCCCGGCTTAAAGCTCTTTAGTATACGGTTAGGGTAGTGGGAAGGGGGATGTTTTTGCTCTAGTTGTCCCACCCCTCCCTAGCTCTAGACCACCTCCAACAAGGAGGGGTGGCTAATTACCGTAATTTACTTATTATGCTTATTCTTCACTCTGTTCTCCTATGGTAGAATGTAAGCTCTCATGAGTGCAGAGACTTCTGTCTGTTTTACTGGCTGGTGTATTCCAAATGTCTGGATCAGTGACTGGCAATCAATAAGCATTTGGAAATGAGTGACTTCTGTGTCTACTCCAAACAGCTGGTTGGATATGAGAACTCAAGGCCTCACACGGGGGTTGAGGACTTGTCCTCACCCCTGCCCCCTTTGTCCAGCAAGCCAAGACCCTCTGGTCCAAAGATCTCAGATAGGACTGAGGATGAAGGAGAGCTGGCTAGGAGGCCCCACTTGGGCATTAAGCCCAAACTTCACCTACCAACCCTGGGGTAGGGAGCTGGAGATGGGTTGGGAGAGGAGGGCGGGTGACTCTTACCCATGTACCCTTTAGGGCCATTTAACTTTGCCATGCTCATGTACTACGTTAACTTTCCCAAAATTATTATAGTTTTAAAAATGCTTAACTATTAAAAATACTACTAAGCAAATTTTTATGAGAGATAAGGTTGACCTTTGGTGCCTAAAGGACTTAAAAACAAGGCAACCAGCCCAAAACTGGGGTGCTTATGTTAAGCCCCACATCACCACACCAAGACTTAACTGAGTGACAGTTTTGACTCTCTCAGAAAGGGAGTTGTAAACCAGTCAGTCAGGAACCAGCACTAGTTAGGTATTCCGCCTAATAGACCCCCTGCCATCTCCTGAAGGAAAGTAACCTTGCAGTAACCAACCTGCTTTTTTGTCTAGTCTAACTTTCTTCTTCCTGCTCCCTTCTGACTATAAAAGCCTTTCATTTTGTATAGCTCCTCAGGGCTCCTATCTGCTAGATTGGTTGCTGTCTGATTCCAGTCGATTTTTGCTGACTGTCTTAAAATGTTTAATATGCCTCCATTTACTTTCAACAAGACTGAGGTAAACTTTTTAGTTCTCAGAGTTTTTCCCTCCGGCATTGAAAATAACTGAAAGCCATCTCATAGGGGTGTCTTTCTTCGACTTTGACTTTGCTTGTCTTGTTCATCATTAAATCTCTCTCTAGTACCAGCAAAGCGTTGCCACAGAGTAAACCCTTAATAAATATTTGATGAATAAATTAATTGGTATCAAAAGAAAATTCAAGCTGCTTATGTTCCTCAATTCTGCATTTTGCCAAGGAAAGGATATTTGTGTCAAGTATGATATTGTGAGGAAATATATATTTGGTCTCCTTCCATGTCTGGCCCAGAGCTCCTTAAGCCCTTGGAATTCCCTAAGTGATAAGAACATTAATGAGGTGACTTTTGGAAGCACCTGAGGATGGGAACTGTTTGCCTGAGAACCAGCGATGGGATTAGGGGGTTAGAACTGGAAGTCCCTGACCAAGACTAGGGAAGGCCTGGACATTGGATCAGTTACCAGTGGACAGTGGCT
Source organism: Ursus arctos (assembly GCF_023065955.2). Lineage (NCBI taxonomy): Eukaryota > Metazoa > Chordata > Mammalia > Carnivora > Ursidae > Ursus > Ursus arctos. Next base: position 82,053,664 of record NW_026623056.1, on the reverse strand, counting down.
TAATCAATCAAGCCTATCTGATGATGTCTCCATAAAAACCTAAAAGGACTTGTTGAGAGAGCTTGTGGGTTGGTAAACACATGGAGATTTAGGAAGAGTGGCATGCCTGGCGAGGGCATGGAAGCTCCACACCCTTTCCCCAAGCTTTGCCCTGGGCATCTCTTCCACCTGGCTGTTCCTGAGTTATATCCTCTTAAAATGAACCAGAAATCTAGTAAGTAACATGTTCCTCGTAAGTTCTGTGAGCTGCTCTAACAAATTAATCAAGCCCAAGGAGGGGGTCATTGGAACCTCCAATCTATAGCTGGTCAGTCAGAAGCCCAGGTGATAAACTGGGCTTAGGATGGGCTTCTGAGTTTGGGGGGTGGGGAGACAGACATATAGGGCTGAGGCCTTCACCCGTGGAATCTGATGCTCTCTCTGGGTAGATAGTGGCAGAATTGAGTCAAACTGTAGGACAGCTAGCTGATGTCCAGATACTTGTTGAACAGCGTGGGGAGCACACACCCCCAACACACACCCATTGGGATTGGTACTAGAATCATTTTACATAGAAATTAGCCGAGTATATAATATTTGTTGTTCATTAATTGCGATGATGGGTGAGAACCTCAAATTTTAGATTGGGCCAAGATGCCCAGACTCTTAAAACTAGAGAAAGACAGAAGCTGTCTGACTAGTAATGGAATCCCAAGATGCTGGTTGATTCCCGTTAGAGCAGCTGGGATGGCCCACATGAAGGGAAGGCCTATTTCAGTCATGTCACATTCATACCGAAGGAGCTGACCATGAAATGATCATTGAGACAGATCAAGTCTCTGGGGTCAATCCATGGACTGCCAGATTTGGAAGACTGTAACAGACTCCTGTCTGGGAATATCAGATGAAGCCCCAAACCAAGAATAGCAGTTACATGTGACAAGATCTTAACATTCTTTTTTTTTTTTTTTAAGATTTTATTTATTTATTTGAAAGAGACAGAGAGAGAGCACAAGTAATGGGGAAGGGGCAGAGGGAGAGGGAGAAGCAGACTCCCTGCTGACCAGGGAGCCCAACACAGGGCTCCATCCCAGGACCCTGAGATTATGACTTGAGCTGAAGGCAGATGCTTAACTGACTGAGCCACCGAGGTGCCCCAAGACCCCAACATTCTTAAGAGAGGTGTAGGGATCTCCCCTCATAACTTGCTAATAGATGGCTGGACCAGTTTTTGACCTGGAACCATGCCCTCCTGTGGGCTCGATAGGAGAAAGGGAGGGATCTATCAGGCTGATCAAAGTGAGCATTTCTTTGAAGAGCATGTTGGCTTGTAGGAGGGAAGGGTGATTTTCCACTGCTACCCCCCAAACTCAAGGCAAATAATGCCTAGAGTGTGGGGGTTGCCTGCCTGCAAAGGAGGAAGACACAGTACTGGGCCAAGCTGGAGGAGGTTCAGAGAGTGGCTAGTAGGGGGCAGGAATTGTAGGGTATTGGGGGACAGAGGAGGATTTTGCTTTTCATTTTACTTTCTGTTCTGCTTAATTTTTTTTTTAAGTTTTTGTTACGTTTGGGGCACCTGGGTGGCTCAGTCTGTTAAGTGCCTGCCTTCAGCTCAGGTGATGATCCCAGGGTCCTGGGATCAAGCCCCACGTCGGGCTCCCTTGCCCAGCGTTGAGTCTGCTTCTCCCTCTCCCTCTGCCCCTCCCCCTCGCTTGTGCACACTTTCTCTCTCTCTCTTTCAAATAAATAAATAAAATCTTTAAAAAACGAGATTTTATTAAGTAATCTCTATACCCAACATGGGGTTCAAACTTACAACCCTGAGATCAAAAGTCACATGCTCCAACACTGAGCCAGGCAGGTGCCCCCTGCTTAATTTTTAATTGTTAAAAAGCTGATTATATTTATTGCTTGCTTTGGCAGCACATATACTAAAATTGGAACTATACAGAGAAGATTAGTATGACCCCTATACAAGGATGACACACAAATTTGTGGTGTTCCATATTTTTATTATGATGAGCACTGAATAATGTATAGAATTGTTGAATCATTGTATTGTACACCTGAAATTAATATAGCACTGCATATTAATTATACTTGAATAAAAAATAAAAAGACTGAATAAATGTAGAGATAGCCCATGTTCTTGAATAGGAAGAGCAAATATTATAAAGATATCAATTCTCAAATTATTTTATATTTTTAATGTAGTTCTAACGAGAATTCCAGTGGGTTTTTTGGTTGTGTGTGTGTGTGTGTGTGTGGAGTACTGACGAAGGATTTGAAAGCTTGTTTGGAAGAATAAATTGGTGAGAATGACTTAGCAAATTAAAAAAAAAAAAGCTGGTTATATTTATATTTAATTTGTTTAAAAGCCACTTTGGCCCCTCTCTTAGGACAGCAACACTCAGAGATGTTAAATCAATGCTTCCCCAGTCTCTTTTTTGTTTTTTTTCTTTTTTGGCTTTTTAAGTTTTCATATAATTCCAGTTAGTTAAGGGGCTGGGTTATTAGGGAGAGCCTACACTCTTGATCTTGGGGTTATGAGTTCAAGCCCCACGATGGGCACAGAGCTTACTTAAAAAATATAACAATAATAGTAACAGTAATTCCAGTTAGTTAAAATACAGTGTTATATTAGTTTCAGGTATGCAATAAAATGAATGCTTCCCCAGCTGTCACATGCATAAAATCACCTGGAGATCTGGTTAATACAGGCTCTGATTCAGCAAATCTGGGGTGGGGCCTGAAGTTGTACATTTCCATCTAGCTCCCAGGTGACCCTTTACTGCTGACGTGGGGACCACACTTTGAGTAGCAAGGGTTAAGCAGCTTGCCCAAGGCTACCCAACCAGCACTGGAATTCTGATCTATTGTATCCCAAAACCCTAAATAAAATTAACATTTACTTTTGACAAATAAAATATATCTACCTATTTACTAAAAAAAAAAAAAAAAAAAAAAAAGATGGGCTTACTCTCACCCTTTTCTTTCAGTTTATCTTGACAACCCCTGAAAATCAGAATGTTATAGATGGTCGCAAGCCCCCTGCATTGCCTGTTATACCAGCTGTTTCCATGCTGGTGTGGGGAAATGGTTTCTTTTACAACAATTACAAGTGATTCTGTTAAATCACAGCCTTCCATAGAGTTATGTTTCCCCTTAGGCAGTTATGTAACCAGTTATATAACCAGCAGCTTGAAATAGTGCCCTTTGTCCTTTGCTAAGAGTTTGCTAGAAAAGAGCCCACCAGTCAGTAAAGGTGTTCCTTACCCCCTTTCCCAACCCTACCTTTGGGCCACCAAAGGGAACCCTGCTTATCCCACTGAGCAGTCCTCCCGGGCCATTCCAAGGACCTGTGATGTGTAGCTGGGCATCACCCTGTGGGGTCCTGTGTGCTGGGCCATTGCATTGGGCCCTTCTGGGCTCCCTCAGTGGGAGGGTTCATTATACCCCTTTTTGAGATGAGGAAACGGAGGCTCCAGCTCATTAAGTTTTTGGCTAAGGTCACACACCCAGAACTCAAAGCTTTGTCCCTCTGATGCCGGAGTCCCTGCTCATTACCACTTCACTCTGCCAGAAATCATACGGGTCCGCATTGGGGCAAGTCTTGGAGGAAGACCCTGGAGCCTTTTTGATAGGTTTCAGTAGAGCAGCCCAAGGCCCTGTTCTGTAGCCTGCCTTTCCTCCTCATGGAGAGGACTGTAGCTTTCTTAATTTTCTATAAAGGAGATTAATTTCTGTTTCAAACACTCGGAAGTCATGTCTCAGCCAGTTCAGTTCACCTTATTTAATTCCACATTTTCTGGGGCGAGTCAGGGTTTCTTCATCAAGTCAAGGTTGTTTCCCTTTTCTTTTCCCACAGAAGTTCTTAACATTGCTGACTCATTCTTGTCTTTCAAGTCTTTGTTTCAATGTCACCTTTTTTTTTTTTTTTAAGTAATCTCTACACCCAGTGTGGGGCCTGAACTCACAGCCCCATGATCAAGAGTTACATGCTCTTCCAAATGAGCCAGGCAGGCGCCCCTCAAGGTCACCTTCTTAAAGAGACCATTTCTGACCACAGGAAAACCACCCAAACACTATTTTACTCCCCTGTAAACAATGGCCACCTGCTGGTATTTTTCTGGTTTGTTTATTTTTGTTGTGTCTGCCCATCATCACTCCCACCAATGCTTGGCATTAATAGACGCTCAGTAAATATTTGTCAATCAACAAGTAAAGTATCCCTGGGAGGAACCTTCTGGTTCCTTTACAGGAATGAGACGGGGAGGGAGAGGAGCGAAATCATTAATGACAAGGCTTCTCATTATTTCAGTCTTGTGCCCAAAATAAGCACCCACCAAGGCTTTGGTGACCCAGGTGTTAGGTTTGGGTCTTTCCAAGATTTAGTCTGTATTATGAAGGAAAAAAAACTGGTTGCCTATGGCGGTGGCTTCCTATCCAAGGAAGGCTGAAGAGAATGGAAATCCTGAAGACAGCTGGGATGGGCTTGGGAAACCAGAGAGAAGGTGTCCTGTCCTCCTTCAGGACACACCAGTGCCCTTAGAGAAAGCTCTGAGGTAAAGTGAACGAGACTTTTCTCTGCACTCCCAGCTCCCTCTCTGCTCCTCCTTCTTCTCCTCCCCTCTGTTGTAAGACTTGGCCTCATCTCTATTGAACTTTGTGCTGTTTGGGGATAGAATATTTTTCCAAGCCTCAACAACATACCCACAGCGAAGATTTAAAAAGCGAGTGAAGAGGTGAATTTACACCTTTTGCACAAATTGCAAGCCAATTTTCATTGTAACAGTACCTCGCCGACAAATGTAATTTGATAGAAGAATGAGGTTTGTTAATCTTTTGGATTCCTTTTTTTTTTCTTTCTTTCTTTTTGCTGCCTAAACTGAAAATGTGTGCCTCCTAGGGGTCCTGGATGCACTGAGAATGTACCAAGGCCAGCTGGGCCTGACCCCAGAGACAAGTGGGCTCAAACTAGCACTTTTCTTCCACCCTTGACAAGCAAAGTATGGGACGCAAATTCCCAACCACCAAAATCGACTGTACTTTTCTTGCAGAGGGCCGTTATTAGAGTCACTTCTGTGTTCCCTTGTGCCACTGCTCCCTTCTGTTATGCTCAGTTTCCATTACCAGTCCTGCTGTCCAGCCAGGTGGGATTTCTCCATCACTTTTGTGCGGGTGCAGAGGCTGAGCGCTTCTCTGATGGTGAGCAGGTACCCTCACTTGTTGTAATGGAGTCCAAAGAAAGGGCATTGGGCAATAAAGATTTAACCTTGCCCAAAGAGAGATCTGGTCTTTGCCCTCAACCCCCAGGAGGTGATCTCTAAACCCTTAGAATGTCCTGCCTGATAAGAGTGATTTTGTTTACTTGGATGCCTTGTGCCATGCCAGATAGTCTAACAATGCGATTTGTGGTGAGGGCTTTGGTCATGCAGTATCAGCTCAACCCTTGGATAGACTGGAGCCTGAGGTTAGCCATGTGGACAGCCGACCACGTCCTCGAGATCAAGCCCCGATAAAAACTCCGCACACCATGGCTTGAGTAAACTTTCCTGGTTGGCAGTACTCCATGCATATTGTTACGCATTGTCTCTAGGAGTTGACACTATCCATGACTTCACTGGGAGAGGACAGCTGGGGGCTTTGTGTATGTATGGAACTCTCCTGGGCCCCATCCTATGTGTCTCTTCCCTTGGCTGATTTTAATCTGTATCCTTCCACTGTAATACATAACAGTGAGTACGATATGTTCCAGCAAGTTCTGAGAGTCCTTCTTGTGAATTCTTGAACTTAGGGTGGTTGTGGGGATCCCTGGACTTGCCATGGGTGTCAGAAGTGAGGGTCGTCTTGGGACCTGTTCTGTAACTTTCCAGGCTCTTACTTGGAATCTGAACATGTGATCTCCAGTCCTGGATTCTCCACTTACTGGCTGAATAAGCCACTTCATCTCCTTGAACCTCCTTTTTCCCACTTAATGGGGAGGGTGTTGTCTGTGTGCCCTCTGGAGAAGACTGCTGTGTGGGTTGAGATGGAAGCAGAATGGCTGGGCAAGTTGTCCAGGTCCATGCAAAGGCACCACTGGCACAAATACATTGAGTGCCTTCTTTCTCTAGGCAAATTTGATAATGATGTTGATGGTGACCATGATGACCCCATTCTTATAATCCAACTAACCGTACCTGTCTAGACAGGGAGGAAAGAGGGGTTGGGGTTGAATAAGTCCCTGGAGCCTGAGTGGAAGCCATTTCTCTGAAATAAGGTCTTAGGAGCCACTTATCTGGTGGAAGAATGCAAGTTCTCTGCCCACCACAAGACAAGAATTGAAGCCACAATGCACCTGTCATCAGGACAAAAACTCAAAATCTTGACAAACTACTCTGTGGCGAGGCTGTGAGGAAGTGGGCACTCACATGTGACTGGTGGGAATACAAAATAGTATATCCTCTGATGAAGGGAATCGAGCAATATCTAACAAAAGTATATAGTATTTACCTTTGACCTAGAAATATCACTTCTGGGTACTCTCCTGAGTCAACCCCCCCATACATATCTTCTTTATATCTTTCATCTAGATTCACCAGTTAACATTTTTGTCACATTTGCTCATGAACACTCCATATATGTTCGTGTTTGTATATGTCTAGATATACATGTATGTATATGTACCTATGTATTTATCTAGCTAATATAGAGACATTTTTGCTGAATCATTAAGACTAATATGTACCCTTCACACCTAAATAATTCAGAGTATATCTCTTAAGAACAAAGACATTCTCTTATATAATCCCAGAAAAATCGTCAAATTCAAAAAATTAATATAATATTATTGTTTAATGTATTTTTCATGTTTACATATTGCCAATTGTTCCAATAATATCCTTTATAAACCTTTGTTTTCAAGCTTGGCTCCAGTCATGGATTAAGCAAGACATTTAATTGTCAAATCTCTTTAATCTCCCATAATCTAGAAGCACTCCCCCACCTTACTTTGTCATGCCGGTTACGTTTCTGAAGAGGACAAGAGCCTTGTTTTGTAGAGGGCCTCTCAACTGGGGCTTATCTGATTGCTTCCTGGAGATTATTCTGGTTCCACATTTTGGTCTAGAGTAATGTGATTTCAGATGTCCTGTTACTAGTGTTTGAATGTTGGACACTTGCTGTGGTGGTCAACATTATCATGCCGGGAATAGTTCTCCACCATACAGGTACTCTTTCCTCTGTGTAATTAGTAAATCACTTGTGGGGAGATACTTAGAGCCTTCATTAATATCCTACTCCAAACTGTTTCACCCCAAAGAATCAGTTAATGAACTCAGACTTTGTAGAGAAAATGGAGTCTTCCCCGACTTTGGCAAGATCCCAAAAATATACCCATCAGTGTGGTATCTATTTTCAGGGTGAACAGGACAACCTCAAGCTCAGGAGTCTTTACCTGTTCTCCCCAAGGGGTCCTTGGATAGAATTCAGGGGGGTCTTAAACTTGTCTGGGAAAACAGTTAGGGTGATATTTTCACCAACCTCTTCATAAAAATCGTTATTCTTTTTAATTATGAATGAAACAACAAAGCATAGCAGTACCAATGGCTATGTCACCCATGGAAATTCCAGATGTTTTTATATCACATTACAACTGACACAGAATATTATTTACACTCGTCATTCCTTTGAAATCCTAACAGTTATTAGAGTCACCAATAGATCTTGTTATTCAGGGTATTAATAAGGAAAGCACCTACACTACATATCAGATTTTAAATACATTTTGCTGTTAGGATTTCAACAATATTTCCTTTGTAAACCTGTGTATTTTATTTTCTGCACTTGTCTTAATGCTCTTGGGCTGCTGCAACAAAATACCAGAGGCTGGGTACTTTATAAGCAGCAGATGTTTATTTATCACAGTTCTGGAGGCTGCAAGTCTGAGATCAGGGGCCAGCAAGGTCAGGTTCTGACGAATGCTGTCTCCTGCTGGCTGCGTCCTCACATGGCATCAGAGTCAGGGAGCTCTGCCTGGTCTCTTTTATAAGAGCGCTAATCCGGTGCATGGGGGCTCCACCCTCCTGACCTAAGCACCTCCCAGAGGCCTTGCTTCCTAATTACCATCACATTGGGCGTTAGGAATTCAACAGACGAATTTCTTAGGGACACAACCAACCAGACCATAGCAGCACTTAGGAACATTATCCTGAGCAGGAGTCCATGGCACAGAAAAGGTTAACAACCCTTGGGTTGTTAACCTCAGTCCTCTCTCCTCTCCAGCTGGTACACCTTACTTGGCCAGGATCACCTTTTGAAAACACCAGCCTTCCGGGTTTTCCTGCTTTCCTCCGTGGCTCTGGAACATCTGCTGGTTTGGGCACCAGCATAAAAAAAACTGCTTGGAAATTTGCCACAATCAGGTCTTAGGTTTCTCATCTGCCACTCCCACTAATCTGGCCTCTCCCAAACACCACTTTGTTCTGTTGCTCAGGAAGTGACCAGCGGGGGAGGGAGGGATGTCTTCTCTACTGCTTAAAAAAGAAAACCTGTTGCTCTTCCAAGACCCCAGACCAAATCATTCCTTCCCTTTGTGTTTACTCAATGCTTTGTTTGCTTCCATAGCCCTGATCAGCACTTGCAGGTGTGTGGACTTAACCTGTCTCTCTGTCTTTCCCACTGGATGGGAAGCCCCTTAGGGACATCCTTCATCCAAGCAGCTCCTAACCACATGCTGGAACACTGCACATGGTTATAAGTTAGGTTTGTGGGGCTGAATAGATGCAGATCCCCACTTTGGAGTAAGAACAAGCAGGCCCAGGTGAGAAGCCCCAGGGTTGGAACCTAAGGCTTCTGGTCCCTGGCCTGGAGTCCCCGATCCACTACAGAGCACCAAGGGCATGGCCAGTTTCACCATTTTATGACCCCGAATTTCTCTCAAACTACCATGACTTCTGTGGTCTTACTGGATTGAGGAAACAATCTTTCTGAGACAGGCTTAATGCAAAGATAAATATGTCAGCAAGAATTATACCCACCAATTTCTGTTGGATGTGACATTTGCACATGAAATGATTCCCAGAACCCCTGAATTTCTTCCTCCCAAGAGCCCCACTGGCTCTAATTTCCATATATGAAAAAATGCCAAATAGTCAGAAAAGTACAGAGAATGATTTAATGAACTCATCACCTACATTCAACAATTACCATTTTGCCTTTTTTTGCTTCATGCTTTCCTGAAGCATTTTAAAGTCAATTACAAACATCATAGCAGCTCAACCTTAAATAAAGGACAGTATCTTCCAGAATCATAATTCCTTAGTCGCACATAAGAAAATTAATCCCTTAGTGTCTTCTTATACATAGCCCATAAATTTCTCCAGTTGTCCTTAAAAAACAAAACAAAACTTTATTATAGTTGGTTTGTTTCAGTTAGTGTAGAACGACACCCAAATTTGGGGTGCCTGGGTGGCTTAGTCATTAAGCATCTGCCTTTGGCTTAGGTCATGATCCCAGGGTCCTGGGATTGAGCCCCGCATTGAGCTCCCTGCTCAGCGGGAAGCCTGCTTCTCCCTCTCACGCTCCCCTTGCTTGTGTCCCCTCTCTCGCTGTCTCTGTCTGTCAAATAAATAAATAAAATCTTAAAAAAAAAAAAAGGAAGAACAGCACCCAACTTTTCCTCTGTTTCATATCATTGTCTTTTTTTTTTTTCTTTTTTAGAGAGAGGGAGGGCGGGGAGGGGGAGAGGGTGACGGAGAATCTTAAGCAGGCTCCATGCCCAGTGCAGAGCCCAATGCAGGGCTTCATCTCACAACCCTGCGATCGTGATCTAAACTAAAATCAAGAGCTTAGCTGACTGAGCCACCGGGCGCTCCTCATGTCATTGTCATATTAAGAAAACCAAATCAGGGGCGCCTCGGCGCAGTTGTTGAGCGTCTGCCTTCGGCTCAGGGCGTGATCCTGGCGTTGTGGGATCGAGCCCCACATCGGGCTCCTCCGCTGGGAGTCTGCTTCTTCCTCTCCCACTCCCCCTGCTTCTGTTCCCTCTCTCGCTGGCTGTCTCTATCTCTGTCAACTAAATAAATAAAATCTTTAAAAAAAAAAAAAAGAAAACCAAATCAGTTATTCTGCAGAAGGGCCCTCATTCTGGATCTGGCTGGTTTCTTCCTCATGTGGTGATTTAAATTGTCCTCTATTCTTCCTGTCACCTGGTATTCACATCTAAAATCTTGCTTTAGACAGGGCGCCTGGGTGGCTCAGTCAGTTAACCATCCAGCTCTTGATTTCAGCTCAGGTCATGATCTCAGGGTCATGATTTCAGGGTCATGAGCTCAGGCCCCGAGTTGGGCTCCCAGCTCCGCCCTGGGTATGAAGCTGCTAAGATCCTCTCTCTCCCTTTCCCTCTGCCCCTCCCCCCCGCTACACCTTCCCCCTCCCCACCTCACTCTCTCTTTAAAATCAAATCAAATCCTACTTAGACTTAACAAAAATATTAAATATTTTTAGTAAGAATATTTAAAAGTGATGTGTTGTGCTTTGTATTTCAAAACACCAGGTTGCATAGACAATCTGGCAGCCCCATTACTAATAATGCTAAGATCTGGTGAGTTCTGGTTATGACAGCCTAAGACCTTGTGGTAGAATTGTGTTTCTCCCTTTCAACCAGCAAGTCGTCTCTGGCATGACACTTGGCACCCTGTTTGCCATCTGTCTTTCACCTAAAGGTTTCTCATCTGTTGATGAATGTTGCTTAAATCAATTATTTCATTAAAGTTTACACAACGGTGATTTTATATTACGATTTTTCTACATTTATCAGCTGGCCTCCTCTGTAAGGTCTATTTGGTCACCCTGAAATACGGTTTCTGTGGGAAAGGCAAGATAAATGTCCACATATTTCCCTTTAATGATCCATATTCCAAGTAAGGAGTTGGAGCAATAGCTACCATCAGTGGTGACAAAAGCATTTTGTAGGGGAAAATGCTCTTTTGTTAAATATCGTAATGAGTTAATGGTTTAGGGTTTTCCTGGGGGGGGGGTATTTTTTAGGTCTCATTCTAGAATCTCCGTAAAAACTATTTTGTTTTTTACCTTGTTAACTCATAATTATAGTTCCCCATCTTATCCATATTGTGATATCAGACAATTTCATTGCTCTCAACTGGTCACCAGTACACTTTATGCTTTCCATTTGCTACACTTTAATTATAAATCCCCTTGGGTTGGGCACCTGTGTTGCTACCCATACTTCATATGATAGTTAACTTTATGTGTCAGCTTGAGCAGGCTATGGGGTACCCAGACATTTAGTCAAATATTACTCTGTGTCTGTAAGGGTGTTGGTTTTTTTTTTTTTCAAATGACAATAACACTTGAATGGGTAGACTGAGTAAAACAGATGTCCTCCCTGATATAGGTGGGCCTCATGCCATCCACTGAAGACCTGAATAGAACAAAAAGACTGAGTAAGACGGAACTTCTCCTGCCTGCCTCTTTGAGTCAGAATATCCACCTTTTCCTGCCCTCCGACTGCGCTTACATCCGCTCTCCTGGTTGTCCAGCTTGCCGACTGCAGATCCGGGGACTTCTCAGCCTCCGTCATCACGTGAGCCGATTCCTTCCCTGACTCCTACACTTTGCTCCCGAGACGTAGCTTCTCATACATATTTCTTTGTGTCCCTGTGCAAGCATGAATTTGCCACGTGATGGGCAGGCACACACTTAACTGCTCTGTGTTCCGAGGCACTTCCCTCCAGACTGGATGAACTTGGTTAAACAGCTGCAGCTGTGTGTGAGAGTTCGTGATGCCTCACATTTTCATTGACACTTTATTCACATTTTTTTAAAGTTTATAGCATCTCCTTTCTGCTCAACAGCCTTCCTGGCTTCATTCAGCAGGAAGTCCACACGAATCAAAGAGCCCACAGGAACTCATGTCCCACCTCCTCCCTTGCCACCGGCCAGCTCTTTGCCCCGTCTCTTACTCTCGAACTACCCTCTCCTGCTTCTAGCCAGGTGGGCCTTGTGCTACCCCTGAGCCACACCATTTTTGTCCCACCTCAAGCCCTTCCCTTGGCTGCATGCTCTGCCTGGACAGCCCCTCCCATAGACACACTCACTCTACGACTTCTCCTTGAAGATGTCTGTGATGTTGTGATTTATAATAAGAAATACATATTTTGGGGGTGCCTGGGTGGCTCGGTTGAGTGTCTGCCTCCTGCTCAGGTCATGATCTCAGGGTTCTGATACAGAGCCCCACACTGGGCCCCCTGCTCAGCAGGGAGTCTGCTTCTCCCTCTCCCTCTACCCCTTCCCTGTCAGATAAATAAATAAAATCTTTAAAAAAAAATACATATTTGGTCTTTGTCCCCACCCCTGGCTCAGAGCTTCTAAAACCCTTGGAAGCTCATGACAATAGTAATAGGTATCTTGATATTCATAACAAGCCCCCCTCAGCCACACATGAGTTTATGTCAATGTGGTGATTTTTGAAACGCCCCTAAGGTTGATGGCTGGTTGCCAGGGAAACAGACGTGTGATTGGAGGTTGAAACTTTCAGTCCCATCCCCTGACCTTTGGAGAAGGGAGAGAGGCTAGAGGTTGAATCAATTGCCAATGGCCAGTGTTTCATCAATCATGCCTATGTAATGAAGCCTCCATAAAAACCCAAAAGGATGGGGTTCAGAGAGCATCCAGGTTGGTGAGTAGGTGGGGGTGCTAGGACAGCAGTGCACTCGGAGAGGTCGTGGAAGCCCCACACCCCTTCCCGCATACCTTGCCCTCTGCATCTCTTCCATCCAATGGTTCCTGCATTATACTCTTCTAGAATAAACAGATAATCTAGTAAGTAAAATGTTCCTCTCAGTTCTGTGAGCCTCGCTAGCAAGTTAATTCAACCCAAGGAGGGAGTTCTGGGGTGGGATCCTCCAATTAATAGCCTGTCACCAGAAGCACAGGGAACAGCTTGGACTTGGAACTGGCATCTAAAGGGTGGCGGGGGAGGGAGAGGGAGCCTAGTGGCCCCGAGCCCTGACCCTGTGGGATCCGACGCTATCTGCAGGTAGATAGTGTCAGAATGGAGCCAACTGCGCATGGCTGTGGAGAAAACACATATTGGAATTTCATTCCCTTATCTTCGCCTCTGGTGGAAGTGAGCATAAGTTCATGTGACTTCCATTCACGCACGTTTTCCTTCTGCTTGCGTCTTTTTTATATAATCCCCTTGTTTCAATCAGTTATGGTTATTAGTCTTTTTTTTTTTTACCCTTAGAATATATTTATTAGATTAAGAGAACATCTTTCCTGGTGATAATCATTTCTAAGTATTCTTTTCCTTTTAATTGCAGTAAAATATACATAAATTTACTGTTTCTAAGTGTACACTTCAGTGGCGTTAAAGTACATTCACATTGTTATGTAATCATCACCACCGTCCATCTCCAGATACATCTTTCCTGGGTGTGATCATTTCTTTTTATTCATTCATTCATTCATCCCTCCATTTATATATTTATTTTTTTTTTTTTTTGTCATCTCTACACCCAACGTGGGGCTCGAACTTACAATCCTGAGATCAAGAGTCACATGCTCTATCCACTGAGCCAGCCAGGTGCCACTTTTTTTTTTTAATTGTGGTAAAATACACCACAGTGAAATGCCACTGTGGCATTCAGTACATTCACATTGTTATGTAACCATGGCCACCACCCATCTCCAGAACTTTCTCATCACTCCAAACTACAACTCTGTACCCATTACACAAGAATTCCCTATTGCCCTCCCCCTACCCCCGGTACCCACCATTCTACTCTCTGTCTCGCGAATCTGGCTACTAGTGTATCTCCTATAAGTGGAATTGCACAGTATTTGTCTTTGTGACTGACTTATTTCATTTAGCATAAGGTTCATCCATGTTGTAGTATGTATCAGAATTTCCTTCCTTTTAAAGGCTAAATACTATTCCGTTGTATGTATGTAGCACATTTTGTTTATCCATTCACCCATCAGTGGACATTTAGGTTGTACGTTATTGGTTTTGATGCTCAGATTTTCTCACCTTGGGGCTTTGGGAATTCCTTCAAGTTGGTTATGAGTTTTCATGACAGGACACTACTGGTCTTTGATCTTGCTTTCTGCAGTAGAAATGTCACTCCTCTCCTACATTCCCTGCCAAAGACCTGAGGTTTGGTCTTTCTCAAAGAATCCCAGGTTCCTCTTAGTTGGTAATGACATTTAGACATCAAAATGTGGGCCTGTGTACTACACGTGTCATAACTTTCCTACTAGACTCTGTTGCATGAAGAGAGCTGCTACATCTTATTCACCTTGGTTTTATCTCAGTACTTTACCCACAGCAGGTGTGGAATCAATTTTTGTTCCTTTAGATTCAAAAAATATCTCCACTTTTAGGGCTCCTGGGTAGCTCAGTCAGTTAAACATTGGACTTTTGGTTTTGGCTCAGGTCGTGATCTCAGGGTCATGAGGTCAAGCCCTGTGTCGGGCTCCATGTTGGGCGTGGAGTCTACTTAAGATTCTCTCTCTCCCTCTCCTCCTCTCCTGCCCCCCCACATGCATGCTCTCTCTCTCTCTCTCTCTGGAAAAAACAAAAGTTTTACTGATGTATTTAACTGACATATTTGTTTCAGGCGTACAACATAATGATTCCATATTCCTATACATTGTGAAATGATCACTACATTTCTAGTTAACATCTGTCAGCAAATGTAGTTATAAATTTTTTTTCTTGTGATGAGAACTTTGAAGAATCTACTCTTTTAACAACTTTGAAATATCAAACACTATTATTAACTATAGTCACCATGCTGTACCGTACATCCCCAGGACTTACTTATTTTATAGCTGAAAAACTGTACTTTTTGTTCTTCTTCACGCATTCCTCTCCTGGCCTGCTTGTCGCCCCAGCAACCACCAATCTGTTCTCTGTATCTATGGGCTTTTTTGTTTGGTTGGTTGTTTTTGTTTTTGTTTTTTTAAGATTTTATTTATTTACTTGACAGAGAGAGAGACAGCCAGCAAGAGAGGGAACACAAGCAGGGGGAGTGGGAGAGGAAGAAGCAGGCTCCCAGTGGAGCAGGGAGCCCGATGCAGGGCTCGATCCTAGGACCCTGGGATCACTCCCTGAGCCGAAGGCGGACGCTAAACGACTAAGCCACCTAGGCCCCCTATTTTGTTTTTTAGATTCCACATATAAGTGAGATTATGTGTTATTTGCCTCTCTCTCTGATTTATTTCACTTGGCTTAGTGCCCTGAAGGTCCACCCATGTGTTAGAAATAGCAGGATTTTGTTGTATACCACATCTTTATCCGGTCATCCATCGATGGACACTTAGGTTGTTTCCGTGTCTTGGCCTTTGTAAGTAATGCTGCGGGGAACATGGGGGTGCAGATATCTTTTCAAATTAGTGTTTTCATTTTCTTAGAATAAATACCCAGAAGTGGAATTGCTGCATGATATAGTAGTGCTGTTTTTAATTTTTTTAAAGTAAGCTGTATGTCCAACGTAGGGCTTGAACTCACGACACTGAGATCAAGAGTCAGATGCTCCTCCTACTGAGCCAGCCAGGCGCCCCTTAATAAACCTGTTTTTTAAAGTGAGCTGTATCACCAACGTGGGGCTTGAACTCATAACCCCAAGGTTAAGAGTAGCATATTCTCCCAACTGAGCCAGCCTGGCACCCCTCAATTTTTTTCTGAGGAACTGCTACCATTCTGTTTTCTACAGTGGCTGTACCAATTTACATTCCTACCAAGAGTATACAAGTGTACCCTTTTCTGTACATCCTCACCAACACTTATTATTTCTTGTCTTATTGATACTAGCCATTCTGACAGGTGTGAGGTGATAGCTCATTGTGGTTTTGATTTGCGTTTCCCCGATGGTCAGTGATGTTGAGCATCTTTTCATGTGTCT
The DNA here is from genome assembly GCF_023065955.2 of Ursus arctos. Classification (NCBI taxonomy): domain Eukaryota; kingdom Metazoa; phylum Chordata; class Mammalia; order Carnivora; family Ursidae; genus Ursus; species Ursus arctos. The sequence goes on along the minus strand of NW_026623056.1, from coordinate 82,037,771 downwards.
GTTGGCCATCTGTATATCTTCTTGGGGAAAATGTCTATTCAGATCCTCCACCCATTTTTAAATCAGATTGCTTGATTTATTGCTGTTGAGTTGTGTGAGTTCTTTATATATTTTGGATATTAACCTCTTACCAGACAAATGATTTACACATATTTTCTCCGATTCAGTAGGTTGTCTTTTCACTTTGTTGATTATTTCCTTGGCTGTGCCGAAGCTTTTTAGTTTGATGTAGTTTAGGTGCTTACTTTTGATATAACAAGGCCATGTATCCTCAAGCGATTATTTCAACTGATGCTCAATTGAGAATAAACATAGAAACAGCAATCTGCTCATCTCTGGTGTCAGGGAAGAGGACTATTTTGGACAGCTAATATGTCACTCATCAGCATATTGTGTAAAGATGGTCTGTTACTGAGAACTTAAGATTCATGAAGGTAATTCTGCCAGCAATAAATTCTAGCCTTTTATGTAGTCTTTAAAATTAAGTTCCTAAGAAAGCAGAGTCTGCTGTTTTTATCCTGCAGAATGGCTGTATCAGTCAGGGTTCTCCAGGGAAACAGAACCAATAGTATGTATGTACACGCGCACGCACACACGCGCACACACACGCGTGCATGCATGTATTTTAAGAGATTGATTTTAAGAAGTCTCTTTAAATTGATTGATTGATTGATTGATTTTAGGAGATTGATGTTAGGGAATTGGCTCATATCATTCTGTGGGCTGGCAAGTCTGAAACATGCAGGGCAGGCTGGAGACCCAGGGAAGAGCTGCAGTCTTGAGTCTTCAGTCAGACTGGAGGCAGAATTGCTTCCTCTTCTATGGGCCTCATCTTTTCTCCTAAGGTCTCAACTGATTGGATAAGGTCCACTCACCTTGTGCAGGGTAACTGGCTTTACTCAAGTCTAAAGATACCTTCACAGCCACATCAAGACTGGTGTTTGACCAAACAACTGGGACCACAGCCTAACCAAGCTGACCCATAAAATTAACCATCACAATGGCTACAGTGGGAATCCACTGAATGAATAAATGCCCAATTAATTCCTTCATTGACTTCATTCCTTTTCTTTGTCACCAAAAGCAGTAATATCTGTTTGACAAACTGAAATCTAAATGATGAAGGAAAACACCAACTGCTTTCCCTTAGAATCATCAAGACATCACCCTTGGAAATCTGCACGGACAGTAACTGTTCCTGAGAAGTGAGAGTAGAAGAGGAGTTTGAGAGTTTGAAGACCAGGTTCCCAAGGAGAATCCAAACAGATGCAATCACCAAGATCTATAAAGAACTTACCAAACTCAACACGCAAAGAACAAATAATCCAGTCGAGAAATGGGCAAAAGACATGAAGAGACTTTTTCCAAAGAAGACATACAAATGACCAACAGACACATGAAAAGATGCTGAACAACACTCATCATCAGGGAACTACAAATCAAAACCACAATGAGATACCACCTCATACCCATCAGAATGGCTAAAATTAACAAGTCAGGAAATGACAGATGTTGGCAAGGATGCGGAGAAAGGGGAACTCTCTTATACTGCTGGGGGGAATGAAAACTGGTGCAGCCACTCTGGAAAACTCTTGAGGTTCCTCAAGAAGTTGAAAATAGAGCTACCCTATGACCCAGCAATTTGCACTCCTAGGTATCTACCCCAGAGATACAAATGTGGTGATCCAATGGGCACCTGCACCTCAGTGTTTACAGCAGCAATGTCCACAATAGCCAAACTATGGAAAGAGCCCAGATGTCTCTCAGCAAATTCATGGAAAAGAAGATGTGGTATATATTTACTACAGAATTTAGTCAGCCATCAAAAAGAATGGAATCTTGCCATTTGCAACGATGTGGATGGAACTAGAGGGTATTATGCTAAGTGAAATAAGTCAGTCAGAGATAGACAATTGTCATATGATCTCACTCATATGTGGAATTTAAGAAACAAAACCGAGGATCATAGGGGAAGAGAGGAAAAATAAAACAAGATGAAATCAGAGAGGGAGACAAACCATAAGAGACTCTTAATCGTAGGAAACAAACTGAGGGTTGCTGGAGGGGAGGGGAATGGGGAGATGGGGTAACGGTGATGGACATTAAGGAGGGCACGTGATGTAATTGTAATGAGCACTGTGTTCTATAATACTGATAAATCACTGAACTCTACCTCTGAAACTAATAATACACTGTATGTTAATTGAATTTAAATAAAAACAAAAAAATAAACACACAGTAGAGATAATCTGTTCCAGTCAACTTTTGCCTTGTGGGAATGTGGCATCTAGTGTTGCCACATTATGCATTTTTGTTAGTGAATCTGGAAAGTCAGATTTTATGTGAAATCTCCAGATTTTTAAAAAGTTGAAATAATTGGGGCACCTGGGTGACACAGTGAGTTGCGTGTCCAATTCTTCATTTTGGCTCAGGTCATGATATCAGATTCGTGAGATCAAGCCCTGCATTGGGCTCCATGCTCAGCACAGACTCTGCTTGGAATTCTCTCTGCCTCTACCCCTCACCCCCCAAATAAATAAATAAACCTCAAAAAAAAAAAAACTTAAAAAAATAAACAGATGGAATCAAAGGACATGAGGTCTGCCAAGACTCCTTTCAGAAGCTATAGCTTCAGGGATGCGGAGGCAGAAAGCCCCAGGGAAGGAGCTTCCGCCAGGCCCAGGGAACTTCCTGATGATGGACCCTGGATGCCGTCTTGCATGGAGCCATCTGGCTTTAGGAGCTGCTGAGAAACCCCGTAATCAACCTTATTAAACAGAGTTTATCTTTGTAAGAACCAACAATGTAGGGGTAAACCGATGGTCTATTTGTGAATTATTAAGTAGAGCTCAGCAGAATGTGGGGTAGAACGGACATTAACTAAATCTGATTTATTTCATTAATTTGATGTATTAATGATTTATAGAAGTATATTTATTTTATTAAATTTGCTAATCTCATGGTGGAATTTGCTAGATCTCAAAGATTCCACACCAAGCCAGGGACTCTCACCAACAAATAAAAAGGTTGATTCCATTCAGTAGGTTGTCCTTTTGTTTTGTTGATGGTTTCCTTCGCTGTGCAAAAGCGTTTTTTATTTGAGTGTAGTCTCAATAGTTATATTTTGCTTTTGTTTCCCTTGCCAAAGGAGACATATCTAAAAAAATGTTTCTGCGGCTGATGCCATCAATGAAACAAAAAGACAACCTAGTAAATGGAAGGAGTTATTTGCAGAACACACACCTAATAAGGGTTAACATCCAAAATATATAAAGAACTTATAAAACTCAACACTAAAAAACCCCAAATAATCCAATTAAAAAATGAGCATGGGACATGGATAGACATATTTTTTCCAAAGAAGACACACAGATGGCCACAGACACATGAAAAGATGCTCAACCTCACTCATCATCAGGGAAATACAAATCAAAACCACAATGAGATATCACCTCACACCTGTCAGAATGGCTAATATCAAAAACACAAGAAACAAGTATTGGCGAGGATGTGGAGAAAAAGGAACACTCGTGCTCTGTTGTTAGGGATGCAAGCTGGTGCAGCCACTGTGGAAGACAGTATGGCATTTTGTCAAAAAACTAAAAATAGAATTACCATATGATTCAGTAATTCCACTACTGGGTATTTACCCAAAGAAAAAAGAAAACACTAATTCAAAAAGATATATACACCCTGTGTTTATTGCAGCATTATTTACAATAGCCAAGATACGGAAGCAACCCAGGTGTCCATTGACTGAGAATGGGTAAAGAAGATGTGATGTGTGTGTGTGTGTGTGTGTGTTTGTACACACATATACACACAATGGAATATTACTCAGCCATAAGAAACAAAATCTTGCCATTTGCAACCGTATGAATGGATATAAAAGGTATAATGCTAAGTGAGATAATTCAGTCAGAGAAAGACAAATACCATATGAGTTCACTCATATGAAACAAAGCAAATGAACAAAGAAAAAAGAGACAAAAATACAGAACAGACTGAAAAAAATAGAGAACAAACTGATGGTCACCCGAGGGGAGGTGGGTAGGAGGATGGGTGAAATAGATGAGGGGATTAAGAGTACTGTTACTGATACTAGCACTAAGTAATGTACAGAATTGTTGAATCACAGTATTGCATACCTGAAACTAATACATGATGTTAATTAAACTTGAATAAACAAATTTTAAAAATTTTGGGTCCCTGACTGGCTCAGTTGGAAGAGCATGTGACTCTTGATCTTGGGATTGTGAGTTTGAGCCCGATGTTGGGTGTAGAGATGACTTAAAAAATAGGAAGTTTTTTTAAAAGAGACACAGCTTCAAATTCTGGTAAAAGTGGGTTTGTTAACCTAGAAACTCCTACACCTAAGGAGGTGTTCATTTCCAAAGATGTGTCCTTAAAGGGTAGGCCGGGCGGGGTTGGGGGCCGTAGGGTTGTGCCTCGGGGCTCAGTGTCCCCGGGGAAATGTGGTGATGCTTCTTCAGTCTGGCCCCACACCAGAGTCATCACACAGGCTTTAACAGGGGAGGCTCTCGGGAGCAGCGAAGGGAGGGAAGCTGATGAGGACCGGGAGATAGTTAACTAAGCCAGAACCTCACCACTGCTGTTTCTGATTCCAACCCCTTCAAGTGCGGGCTGGCGTGGAGAGCCCCAAAACCTCCCCATGGAGGGGCGCCTGGCTGGCTCAGTTAGTAGAGCATGCAACTCTTGATCTCAGGGTTGTGAGTTCCAGCCCCACATTGGGTGGAGCAATTACTTAAAATCTAAAAAAAACAAAAAACCTCTGCATGGAAAATTACGAGTATTGGCAAGGATGTGGAGAAACTGGAACCCCTGTGCCTTGCTGGTGGGCATGTGAAATGGAACAGCCATTGTGGAAAACGGTTTCACTTCGAGTTACCATATGATCCAGCAATTCCACTGCTGGGAGTGGGGCCAACAGAACTGAAAACAGGGACTCAAACAGATACTCGCGTGCCATTTATAGCAGTGTTATTTGCAATAGCTAAAGGTAGAAACAACCCAAATGTCCATCAACAGATGAATGGGGAAGCAGAAGAGGATATACCCCTACAGTAGAATATTATTTGGCCGTAAGAAAAACGAAGTTCTGATACGTGTTATGTTCTGTTGGTTGTGCTGAGAGAGGAGCATGGACCTGGGGCTCTGCGTTTATTAGGGTCAGAGGGTGGGGTGTCTAGTGGCTAATTTGAAACATCAGAGCAGGAATTAGGGCATGGGAGAGTGAGGCAGGGTCACTCAAGGGGTCAGGTATCAGGCTGTCCAGGGTTTCCATAAAAGGAACTTCATGGGTAGGAGAGGCCTCGCTCCTTATCTGGTCATTTTGCTCATGGCCGTGTCACACAGCTGGTGATATGTGTATTCAAAAGGAATGTCTTTTAAAATGAACACCTCAGCATCAAAAGCTTCATGTCAGGTATTTACACTACACGCTACAACATGAATGAACCATGAGGACATGAGGCTAGATGGAGTAAGCCAGTCACAAAAGGACAAATACTTCATGACTCCACTTATATGAGGTACCCAGAATGGGCCAATTCGGAGACCCAGAAAGTAGAATAGAGATTACGGGGGGCTGGGGTACAGGAGATTGAAGAGGAGTTGTTTAAGGTGTATGGAGTTTTGGTTTGGGATGATGGAAAGTTCTAGAGATGGATGTTGCCAACGGTTGTAAAATAGGGTGAATGTACTTAATGTCCCGAATTGTACACTTATGGGTAGTTAAAATGGTAAATATTATGTTGAGTATGTTTTACCACAGGAAAAAAGAAAAAAGAAAACCAAATCCCAGCTGTTTCCAAAGTGGCTGTGCAGCCAGGATCCTGTCTTCAGGGCAGGAGCTGGCCCAGGGTGGGCCTGCCTTGCACTTAGGACCTCCAGGCCTACTCACTGAATGTCAGGGAGGCTGAGTCTGCTGGGAAGTTATTTGGCCACCACCCCCTTGGTGCCCTTTCCCGTCTTACAACCCTGGCCCCAGCTTTTCCTACCTCCCAGGCTCTATCCTCCCAGGCTTCGCTCCTCGCTCTCGGGTCCCCACTGTGCCAATCGGTTGCCCAATTGGCTTTTCATCCTTCAGGCTGGCGTAGGGCTGCAGAAGGCCTAGCTGAAGTTTTGTTGATGCCTCTGCCCCGCTGGGCGAGGTTTGTGCATCAGGCCTCCTTGGCCCAGCTCAGCTAGCTCCCTTGCAGCTCACTGTCGATCCAAAGCTCAGTGGCCACCAAGCCTGGGCCACGCTGCCCTTCCTGGGCCCCTGCAGTCATCAAGGGGGTGGCAGGACAGCACGGAGGATCCAAGTGCCAACTCAAGCCAGATGACTTGGCCCATACCCTGCTCCACTGCTTCCCAGCTGTGTGACTTTCAACGATAGTTTAACCTCTCTGTGCCTCAGTGTTCTCACTTTGACACAGTGATGACACATGTCACTCAGAGGATCATTGTCAGGACTTTGAGGGTGACTGTGTCACATGTTGCTCTCTGGCGATCAGGAGGTTGGCTTTTCTATCTGCGGTCCCTCGTGTGTGGCTCCCCTGCCCCCATCCATCTCCTGCCAGAGATTAACACCAATTAACTACAAGCTGTGAGAAAGCACTGACTCCCTCACTTCCTCCCTCTTCCCAATCATCCAGAGCTTCCTCAACCCTTGGAGTGCCAGCTCGAGTTCCATTTTTTCCAGAACTTTCTCCTGGCTCCTACTGGCCTGCTAAGCCCTCCTCTCCCTGAGGGCCCTCTGCCTTGAGGGTCAGTACTCCAGGAGAGACATGGAGGGGGGCTCCTTGTCTTTTACCCCAGCGGAGATGAAATTCCTACATGGAATACAGGAGCTCTTCCTTATTTATCTTTGTCTCCATACCCTCAATAAAAATAATAATAGGAGCTATAGAAGATGCTGTTGATGCCCAACCTGATTCCCTCGATTAGACCCGCAGTGCTCGGAGTGTTTGCTCCCCCTCACACCTACCCCTTCTCCAGAGAATTACCCTCTGGGGGCAGGAGCACAGAACCCAGGAGGTTATGCTCCCCCAGCCCACCCACAGCAACCCACAGCTGGTGACTGTCCGACAGAGGCAGACAAAAGGCCAACCCCTGCTGTAAGTGGACCCAGCCCTGTGGAGCACTTCATGCCCCAGAGCTCCCTGTGGGAGCAGTCTGAAGTCGGTCTCCTGCTGAAAGTACGCCTTTGCTTAGTTAACCGCCTCCCTACCCCACCTGCTTCCCTCACTCCCCTTCCCGTGACAGCCGCCCCTCAGCAAATCCCTAGAACCCTGCTTCGAGGGGACCTGGCTTAAGACACTAGTGATCTGGCGCTTGCTTTGTACTAGACACCATTCTGTTCTAAGCACTTTACCTACATGCATTCATTCAGAACACGTACATTAATAATGAACAAGATCCACGACTCCTGTGTCTTTCTAACCCCTACAACTCCTGCTGACTGATGATGACGTGAAGCCTCCATTACGTTGGTACATCCATTATCCGTTCTCCCTTCCGGCAAAATTCTTGATCTTCCTCTACTCCTTCAAGTCAGTTCCGGTGGTTTGAGCCGGGCTGACCCTTCCCCCGGGTTCAGGGGTGGGCACATGACCCAGAGCTAGCCAATCAGAACATTCCATTTCTGTGGCCACAGTCATTGGCTCGGGGATGGGCACATGATCTGAGCCAGGCCAATAAAACCCAATTCCTGCAATTCCACTGAACCTATTGGGAAAGAAGTTTTTGTTGCGCTAGGATTGCCAAATTGGGAGGATGGGAGTCCAAGACAACATGGAATTGCAGCCATCTTGCCCCTGCAAGTGAACGTCTTTCCCTAAGTGAGACCATCAGAGAGGAAACTAGAGCCAGAACAGCTGGAGAGATGGATTTCCAAAGTTACCACTAAGCGCAGGGATCCGCTACCCCAGCCTCCTAGTTTTTAGGCCAGTAAATTCTCTTCAGTTTAATGCAGTATGAGTCAGATTTTGGTTAGTCACACAAACTATCCCAGTACAGATTGGTTTCTTACCAGGATGCCAGGGACATTTATTGGAATACTATTATGTAACAGGGCTACCCTGTTCATGTCACAGGCATTACCTCATATTTTCAAAACCACTTGTCAAAACCATTTGGTGACAGTGATTCACCATTTTTATTCACATACATTCTAGAAGAACTTTGAAAAAAACTGTGCCCCCCGCATATGCTTTCTAAAGTTTTAACATTTTAAAAACCATTTTTCATGTTAAGTTTAAGTTGTCGCAAAGAATGTAATTTCTCCCATATTGGAGATACTGACATTTTAAAGTAAAACTCTTAGATCACTTTTTTTGGGTGTAAGGTTTCAGTTATGCAAGAGGTGTAAGTTCTAGAGATTTGCAGGACAGCATTGTGCTTATAGCTAAGAGTTCTGTAGTACACACAGAGTGTGTTTAGAGGGTAGATCTCATGTTAAGTGTTCTTACCACAAAATAAGCCTCTAGGATGACTTGCAAATGCCTCTGATGGAACCTAAATACCCCGGAGATTTAATACCCATCTTTATCCACTTGCAAAGCACTGAACAAACTCTTTACCAGTCAGAAATTGGCATAATTTCCCTTCAACTTCCACTGCTATTCCATATCCCCTACAGAATTCTTCCTATTACAATACAAGCCTGAAGAGCTTTTGTTGATCATCCAGCATTCCTGTCCAACTAAATTTTGTAAATTGAAATATTTTCCATTTCCTGTGATCATAGGTTGTAAGGTTTAAATTTTCTTTAATTTGGATTAATTTACAATGATTAGTAATAGAATTGATTAAAAGAACAAAAATATTGACACTATTAAATGTAAACAGTAATTTTATTAGAAGTACATTTCTTCATGAAATGGATGATTTTTTGGTGACACTGAGTTTATCTTGTTGGTAATAAAAATTACTGCTGCAATGAATCAGGCTTTGGCATCAGTTCTAGCTCTATTCTTCATATAGAAAGATGTATGCATCAGCAAACAAAAAAAATTGATTCATGCGACAACTTGGATGGATCTCAAGGGCATTACGAAGACTAAGAAAAAAGCCAATCTGGAAAAGTCAGATACTGTATCGTTCCATTTATATAACATTCTTGAAATGACAGAATTATAGAGATGGAGAACAGATTAGTGGTTGCCAGGGGTTAACGATGGTGGGATGGGGGTGGATGTGACAGTGAGGGGACAGCATAAGGGAGATCTTCATGCAGAGGGAATAGCGCTGGACCTCGTGTATGAAAATGACATAGAACTACACACACACGCTGGTGTAGTTTCCTGTTTTGATACTCTCCTATAGCTCCATATGATTAATCACTGGGCAAAACTGGGTGAAGGGTACATCAGATCTCTCTGTATTGTCTTTGCAACTGCCTGGGAATTTAATTATTTAATAATAATAATGAGAGAAGCTGAGAGACCAGCTTCACTTAGATCAGGCGGTGGTCTGGAAGGAATTTTATCACACCAATATCATTCAATTCTTTTAATTCCTTCAGCATAATATGTCAAATCATTTAGCGATCTTTCATTAAATTAATTTTAATGGTCTAGTAATGAGCAATTCAATTAGGTCCTCTAATTTTGCTTAAGACAATGCATGGGAAATGACCTGATTTATCAGGACTGGCTACTCTGTCATTAATCATTCACGTTCTCACTGCAGGCACGGATATCTCCATCTGTCCCTTGTTTGGTGCCCCAGGATCACCCCCACCCCTTCCTGGGGACAGGGCACTTCAGTTAGACTGAGGGGAGATGACAGCGATGATTTCCTTCTGTGAGGTGGGAGAGAAGAGCCTTTGGAAGTGGGAGGGAGACTGAAAATGAGTTTGACACTTCATCCACACTCGTTGTCAGACAGATCAATCTGGGAACGAGGGCAGGTGGAAGTTGAGGATCTGGAAACTGTTTCTCCCTTTGCAAAGTTATCCAAAGAGTCCCCACCACTCCAGGCCGGCATAGCCAAGACTCCATTCAAAGACCCTATTAGTAGCTCTATTTTTACAGCAGAGGAAAGGAAGCTAAGAACAGTTAAGTAATTCACCAAGACCACCAGCGAGTGGCTGAGCTGGGATCGGAACTCCGGTGACTAATTCCAAAATCTGTTTTCTTTCAGCCACACTGTCCTCTGAAAACAAAATGTCTGTGTTTCCCTGGTTACCAAAGCCCACTTCCCTCCTCACAGAATTGTTGCCTTGTGACCAGCAGGTGGCGCCAGCACCTCATAGTTGTCTTGGTGACCGCACTGCTTGCTGACTCATTGATTTGGGGAACATTCTGTTTACAGTCAGCTAGACATAACGGTGAAAAGGGAACAAAGTTTGCAGCCCTAGTCTTCTCTCCCACTCACTCCCATTTTCCCCCTCAAAGATGGGTAACCTCATTATCTGGCTCTCATTGATTGGGTTTCCCTGAATTTCACTTCTTCAATGCCAAAGATGTTAGCTGGTAGTTTGGGCCATGATTAGGCGAAGAACAAATACATTATTGTATTATTGTAAGAACTCACTTTCTGAGTGCTCACTGTGTACCCAGCGCTTTGCTTGGATTGCCTCATATAATCCTTACAAAAGACAAGGAGGCAAGAGCTGTTTTGATAACAGTCTTTCAAGCCTGGGGCACCTAGATTCTGTTTCATTGTTTTACTCTTCACTAACTAACCAACATGTTTTTGGAAATGTTAATAAAATATTACATCAATTTTTCTCATGGCAGATCTATCATTTATAAACTTTTATTGGATAAAGTGGTCTATTCTGGGTGACTGTAATAAAATGTGAGGATGATCAAGTGGTTCGTATTTCGTTTGATATTTTCGCTTATAACCATTATGTGTACACGTATTTATATTTACTATATAAATATATGTACGTGTGTGTGTGTGTGTATCACTGGGGTAAAGAAGACTGGGCAAGGTCTATGGGTCCCAGTTCTCACCCACTCACCTGGTATCACATCAGCTCCAAGCTTTAAGGAAATATGTGCGTGTCTCCTTCCCAGATGAAATACTATTACTGAATTTCACTATATGACAAAAAGATTTCCAAACCCAAGTCAGTAGCTCACTTAGAATCATTAGATTGACCTGGAATTACCCAGCTAAACCCCTTACCATGCATATGATGATATCATGCTCCAAAGAAGTGGTGATTTACTTTGGACACACAGTGGTGGTGGTGGCAAAACTCTGACCCTACCACAGAGTTCCTTCCACGTGGATAGTTCTGACCTTGTGTGTTTAAAAAAAATTCCCAGGGGCACCTGAGTGGCTCAGTCAGTTAAGCATCCAACTCTTGGTTTTGGCTCAGGTCATGATCGCAGGGTCATGAGATCAAGCCCCAGGTAGGGCTCTGCACTCAGTGCAGAGTCCGTTTGTCCTTCTCCCTCCCCCTCTGCCCCTTCCCCCACCCACTCACACACTTTCTGTCTCTCAAATAAATAAATAAAATCTTTTTTTAAAATCCCAAAGACAGGGCTTCTCATTTATCTCTTCTTAAATGTCATCTTTTTCTGGGCTTCATGACTATTTAGGTTTCTTTTTTAAAAATTAAATCTGTCATCTAATTGACAATATATCAAATTTTGGGCTTTTTACGAATTTCATAATGTTTTCTATGTTCTTTTCTGCGACTTTAAGAAAAATGTTGAGTGACCAAGTTTGATGATATAACTTACATACAAATTCCATTTAGGATCACACTGATTCAATAAACCCAGAAAACCCAGAAAACCCAGAACTGATTAATTTGTGGGCATCCGCATAAAATGAAAATGCAGGGGTGCCTGGCTGGCTCAGTCGGAGCACGTGACCCTTGATCTCAGGGTTGTGAGTTCAAGCCCCATGATGGGTGTAGAGATTACTTTAAAGATAAATAAACAAACAAAATTAAAATGCAGGGCCTTCGGTGCCTGGGTGGCTCAGTCAGTTAACTGTCTGCCTTCGGCTCAGGTCATGATCCCAGGGTCCTGCTTCTCCCTCTGCTTCTCCCTCTGCTGCTCCCCCTGCTTGTGCTCTCTCACTCTTTCTGACAAATAAATAAAATATTTTAGGGGCGCCTGGGTGGCACAGCGGTTAAGCGTCTGCCTTCGGCTCAGGGCGTGATCCCGGCGTTATGGGATCGAGCCCCACATCAGGCTCCTCCGCTATGAGCCTGCTTCTTCCTCTCCCACTCCCCCTGCTTGTGTTCCCTCTCTCGCTGGCTGTCTCTATCTCTGTCGAATAAATAAATAAAAATCTTTAAAAAAAAAAAATATTTTAAAAAAAATAAAATGCAAGGCCTCTTGTTCAAAAATTACTCAGAATTTCAAGGTAAAGCTAGGAAAGCATTAAACTAAGTGTGGGCCCTTCTCTGCGTAGGCCTTTATATGATTGCACAGGTCACACACCCAAGAAACCAGCCCTGATTTAACTTCTTTGGTTCCTTCATCCAACTTGCTACAATTGGCTTCTCTAAAGTAAGCTGGAATTGCTTCCAGCTCTGAGTAACAGCTATCCCAACAAACAAGGGCTTAAGCAAGTAAGATTTTACTTTTTCCATGTCACTAGAGATCCAGAGACAGCTAACCCAGGATTTCTGCCATTCTCTACTTTTAGAACCAACTTTCTCTTCTTGGCACAGGATAGCTGCAGAAACTCAGGCCATCATATCTACATTCCAGACAGGAAAAATGAGGCATGACAAAGTACAAAGAGCAAAAATCCTCTCCTCTTAAATATTTGCCTTCCTAATTCAGAAAGAGAAAATCTCCCCAGGGATATCTGCGTATATCTCATTGGCCAAAACTGTCACATGACCACACCTAGCTGTAAGGGAGTCTCTGAATTTGAGTGTCCCCCTTTTGAAGCCTCTGGTATAGAGAAAGACAAGTCAAAAAGGAGATGAGAGGGTGTGGGAAGTATTTCAATGACCTACTGCAGGACAAACTGCCCCAAAACTAAATGGTTTAACAGAAGCATTTTATTATATCCCATGACTTTCAAAGTCAGACATTGGGGCAAGGCTCAATGAGTGATATTTTTGTTTCTCGTGGCATTGGTGGGGGTTCCTGGGTAGCTGAGTCTGTGCAGTCCAAAGCAGCTTCCTTCACATATCTGGCACATTCTCTCAGTGGTGAAACTTACATGGCATCCTGGGGCTCCCAGGAGGCTTTCCCAGAGCGCTCCAGCATCAGAGTGGGAGTTACACACCTTTATCACTGGCCTTTTGGAATCACTTCCACTGGACTCTTGATTAAAGCCATCACAAGCCTGCCTAGATCCAAAAGAGGAGACGTAGACCCAGTGGGGTAGTGGAGCCAGCAAAATTTTCAAAAATTGTGTGAGTCAGTTGTTAAACACAGCCATCTTTGACATCGATCATGGTGGGAATATTTACACCACAGGGGTGCTCAGCCGGCTCAATCAGTAGAGCATGCGACTCTTGATCTTGGGGTTGCAAGTTCAAGCCCCATGTTGGATTTAGAGATTACTTAAAAATAAAATCTTAAAAAAAAAAATGTATCCCACAGAAATTGTCAGATAGATACTACAAATCAGGGCTTTTTTCCTCAGAGAGGAGGCTATTAGACATGTAGCAACATGACACTGCATAGACCTCACCTCTCTATAGGAAGGGTATCAAAACCTTTGCACCATACTTTAGATCATCCACAGCAAACCAACCTCACATCCTCCAGAAAACTTTTTTTTTTTTTTAATGATTTTTTATTATATTATGTTAGTCACCATACAGTATATCCCCGGTTTCCGATGTAAGGCTCGATGATTCATTAGTTGTGTATAACACCCAGTGCACCATGCGATACGTGCCCTCCTTACTACCCATCACCGGTCTATCCCATTCCCCGACCCCCCTCCCCTCTGAAGTCCTCAGTTTGTTTCTCATAGTCCATAGTCTCTCATGTTTCATTCCCCCTTCTGATTACCCCCCCTTTCTTTATCCCTTTCTTCCCCTACCGATCATCCTAGTTCTTATGTTCCATAGATGAGAGAAATCATATGATAGTTGTCTTTCTCTGCTTGACTTATTTCACTTAGCATTATCTCCTCCAGTGCTGTCCATGTTGTAGCAAATGTTGAGAACTCGTTCTTTCTGATAGCTGAGTAATATTCCATTGTATATATGGACCACAACTTCTTAATCCAGTCATCTGTTGAAGGGCATCTCGGCTCCTTCCACAATTTAGCTATTGTGGACATTGCTGCTATGAACATTGGGGTGCATATGGCCCTTCTCTTCACTACGTCTGTATCTTTGGGGTAAATACCCAGTAGTGCAATGGCTGGATCATAGGGTAGCTCAATTTTTAACTTTTTAAGGGACCTCCACACTGTTTTCCAGAGTGGCTGTACCAACTTGCATTCCCACCAACAATGTAGGAGGGATCCCCTTTCTCCACATCCTCTCCAACAATTGTTGTTTCTTGCCTCCAGACAAACTTTCTTTAGGCCAACCCACATTTCTGTTTGGTCCACACGGATATCTTGAGAGCTCTTTCCAGATGCTTTCTGCAATCACAACCCACTAGCTTAGTAACTCTACCCAAAACAAAATTCAGATGCTTTTAGCCCAACTTATTCTAAATAAACCCATGCTGGCATCTAGCATCACCACTTTCTTTTCCAAGTACTCACACTGTCAGTTGCGTCACTTATCCTAGAATTTTTTTTCAAGGATTATTTTGGTTTGTAATTTCCAGAAGCCTCCATTTGTTTGTTTATTGGAAGTTCGAACAAACTATTTTTTAAAGCTTTTGATTATGTAATTCAACACATTACATAAAGGTACATAAAATATAAGTATGTACTAATTGATAAATAACTATAAGTCAAACATCCCTGGAGCTAACCACAATCAGTAAGTTGAATGTTGGGAGAACTCCAAAAGCTAAGGAGGAATTGTCTCCTTCCCCGCAGGGAACCACTTTCCTGACTTGAGTGGCATTCTCTCCACCGCTTTTCTTCCTGGTTGCAGCAAGTTCCTGCACATTCCTAAGACGCAGAGTTGATCTAGTGAATATTCTATGAATGGATCCAGACTCTGTATATAATTGAGACAGACTTTGTCCAACACTGACCTTCTAGGTCCTCTTTCTTTCTCCATAGTTTCTCAAAGATTAACAAGACTGATTTCACAGGCATAGTTGAAAAATCTTTGAGACAATTTTAGGCCAAAACCTCCTAAATCTTTGATGTGCTGGCATGAGATTTCCTCAGTATTCATCAAAATGTTAGCTTCTCAGGAAATGGGAGAGTGAAAATTTAAATATGGCTTTTGCCGAGCTGGGTCTAGATTTTCTTAATCATTTATCAAATCTACTTTGAGAAAAAAATAGTTACAAATATTATAATATGTATAAAACAAAGAATATATAAAATATTATACATAGTTACAGATATTATACAACATAGTTTAGATCTACATTCTAGCACTTGTTTAGCCCTGACCACCACCCTGTATTTATGTGCTTCTCAGTGGAGCTGCCTTGACAAGACTGTCTCCTAGATCAAACTTCAGGTTCATCTGGGTCTTCTTCTGAGCATTGACCTTGACCCCCACCCCCAGTTTTAGCAAGAGTCCTGCTATATCACTTTAAAGAGAATCCCCTATCTGGGGCACCTGGCTGGCTCAGTCAGTAGAGCATGTGACTTGGGATCTCAAGGTTGTGAGTTCAAGCCCCATGTTGGGTATAGAATTTTTTTTAAAAAGATTTTATTTATTTATTTAACAGAGAGTGAGAGAGAGAGCGCGCAAGCAGGGGGAGCAGCAGGCAGAGGGAGAGGGAGAAGCAGGCTCCCAGAAGAGCAGGGAGCCTGATGCGGGGATCTAGACCCTGAGATCATGACCTGAGCCGAAGGCAGATGCTTAACCAACTGAGCCACCCAAGCGCCCCAATAAATTTGTTGTTTAAGCCCCCTAGTCTGTGCATTTTGTGATGGCAGCCCCAGAAAATGAACACGATGGGGACTACAGGGAAGACCAGCCTGGGGATGGGTGGGAGGCAGGGGAAGGAAGCCAGTTTCTGTGCACTGATTTAAGCTCTTCCCTCCCCCATCAATCAGGCTCAGCCAGGCCCCATCATGCCCCCAACTCACATTGCACGTCTTAGGGACCTCACTCACGCTGGGACTCGCGTCAGTGCGGAAGGATCCACTGCCTGCACTAGACTGTGAACTGCTTGTTCTGTGTTGAACATTTCACAAGGGTGTCTTGAAGGGAGAAAGGCATGTTGTTCCTTTGTGTACCGCATGACGAGCTGTCTCCGTGTATCGGAGTCATGTTCCTTCTCCAGGCACCTTCATGTGTTAAGGTCTGCAGTTTAACAGAATTTAAAAAAAAAAGGGGGATCATGACTTGGAGAACCTTAGTAAAGTGCCCGAAGATGTTATAGGTTCTCCAAATCCTTCATGATGAAGTAGAGGCTCAGTGGTAGTCCTGAGAGCGCTGGGGTAGCCCACATTCCTCGAGTCCCGTGCAGTCTGTGTCAGAATGGGTGTGTGTGTGCGTGCACGCGTGCGTGTGCAAGCGCGCACCCATGTGTGTCTAATGAAGCTGTGAACAGGGACGCTGTGGACAGATGGCTGCCTGGGGTGGGAGGCTGGTGTCTCTCCCCCGCTTCTGAGCCCTCACAAGTTTCCAGGTATGAGACTGGCTAAAATGGGCTGAGAAACATTAGGATAAAAAAAGCCGAAAAAAGACACCAAATTTAAACAGTGGTTTTTGAGGCACCCGAAGAAGAAACATTGGGATTTAGGTGCTTGGACTATGGAAAGAAATGAACCAGAGATCATGTACCATAAATGGATTTAAGAGGCTGTCAAGGAAAAATTATTCTGATACTTGTTAAAATGGCAAGGAGGACTTTATTCAAGACGATCACTGTAGGTGTCAAGACTAGTGCAATAGGGGGGCGCCTGGGTGGCACAGCGGTTAAGCGCCTGCCTTCGGCTCAGGGCGTGATCCTGGCGTTCCGGGATCGAGCCCCACATCAGGCTCCTCCGCTATGAGCCTGCTTCTTCCTTTCCCACTTCCCCTGCTTGTGTTCCCTCTCTCACTGGCTGTCTCTATCTCTGTCGAATAAATAAATAAAATCTTTAAAAAAAAAAAAAAAAGACTAGTGCAATAGGGGAGATACCCAGCTCAACTCTGAGAATAAGTGGGGATTTTTAGTCGAGGGTCAGCGTGAGGGGGCCAAGGTGTGGAAAATTAGGTAGAGGAGACATCAAGGGTAGGGGGATTCTTGTCAAACTGACCTAACAGGATTCCTACTAAAGACAGGCCAAGGCCTTGTACCTCAAAGGTTGGGGATGAGGAACTTAATCAGATAGCAGATCTGGAAGTCCAAGATGAAAGTGTTGGCAGGTTTGGTTTCTCCTGAGGCCCCTCTGCTTGGCTTGCAGACGGCTGTCTCTCACTGCCCTCACAAGGTCTTTCCTCCATGCATGTGCATTCCAGATGTCTCTGTGCCTTTCTGGGTCCTAATCTCCTCTTATAAGGACACAGTCATGTTGGATCAGAGCCCATCCCTAAAACCTCATTTTACCTTAGCCACCTCTTTAAAGGCCCCATCTCCAAATAGAGTCACATTCTGAGGTAGTGGGGGTCAGGACTCCAACACAGGAATGTTGGGGGGACACACATCAGCTTATAACATCCATCTTAGTCAGTGCTGTCACCATTCAAGCTCATGAGGCAACAAACCCAGGACTCAAAGTCAACATGTCGAGGACAGTGGACAAGAAGGTTGGAAAACCTGGGTCCTTGAAGACATCATTGTCCCATCTCCCCCCAGACTGCTTGTTAAATGAATAAATGTACTTATGGTTTAGGTCCATTACATGTCCTGTCATTTACCACAGAAAGCATTCCTACCTGAAGCTCTTCTCCAGCATTTAGCGTCATGCCTAGCATGCAACAGGCACTCGATAAGTGTATGTAAATAGGGGCGCCTGGGTGGCTCAGTCGGTTAGGCCACCGACTTTTGGTTTCGGCTCAGGTCATGATCTCAGGGTCAGGAGATGGAGCCCCGTGTTGGGCTGTGCGCTCAGCATGGAGTCTGCTTAAGATTCTCTCTCTCCCTCTCCCAACGGCCCACCCCCCCCCCAGTTAAAAAAAGAAAAAATAAGTATATGTAAATAAAGGAACTCTCCTCCTTCAGTAGCTCCCCTTCCCCTAGGTTATGGAACTGAAACACCTTAGCAGATCCTATAGGACTTTCTTCCTGCTTGGCATCTGCTCTATCCTACGTCTCCAGCTTCACTTTCTCCATCCACGCCTTGGGCAGAGTCAGTCTTTGCCAAGAGTAGTTGATCAAGAGGGATGCAGAGAAAGCAAAGGGCCGAATGTGCATTTCAGGGGCTTGGGGAGGCAGAGGGCGGTGTGACTGGCACAGAGGAGCCACAGCCCTGGAGTAGGAGGGCGCGCTCCGAGCAGACAGGCTGGTTGCAAGGACACAAGCTTAGGTGAAGGATTTGGAGGTCTTTGAGGAGACATGGGAAGAATGAGAGATCGCAAGGTTAAGGAGAGACTACTTTCCTCCCACAACACAGGAACCACGGTGAAATGGAAGGTAGGTGTATTCGCTGCTGGGGCTGCCCTAACAAAGATCCACGAACCGGCCGGCTTAAAACAGCAAAAATGTATTCGCTTGCTGCTCTGGAGGCCAGAAGTCCAAAATCAATGTGTCAGTTGGCAGAGTTGGTTCTTTTTGGAGACTCAGGAAAGAATTTAGTCCCTGCCTCTGTTTTAGTTTCTGGTGGTTGCCAGAAATCGCTGACATTCCTTGGCTGGGAGATGGCCACCTTTGCTTTGTGCCTTCTCACGTTGTCTGCCCTCCGTTCATGCTAGGATTCAATACGTCCTTTTGTGGGACACAGTTCAACCCTGGACAGTTCTTTGGAGTGTTCCTTCCTGCTAAGGGCATGTCCTGAATGGTTGTAGTTGAAGGCGTTGAGAGCTCTGGGACGGAAGGGGTGGGAGCTTTTCATGATATTTTATACAACGATCTTTAGAAAGATTTGTTGCTTCTTTCTCTACTATCTGCTGTCTTCCTCTGTCTCGGTCATGTTTTATTCTGCACAGCTCCTGACACAGCACATCATACGGAATAGGGTTCCGGTAAAGATCCGTGGAGCTCACTGGGGTTTTTCTGTGTACCCCCAGCAGCAGAGCCGGTGTTTATAGCGGAGGATGTGGTACGGGCTGGGAATTGGGAGGCTGGACTTCCAATTGGACAGATTGGGTTCAAATCCCAGCTTTGTCTTGTTTTGGCTCTGTGGCCCTGGATTAACCCTCTAAGGTTCTGTCTGCTCGTCCATACAAGGGGAACCATAAGCATCTTTACCCCACGTGTTGGCGATGAGGATAAAATGATTTAGTGCAGATGTAACGTTCAGGACAGTGGCTGGCTTGTGACAAGTGCTTAACAAGTGTTAACTGCCATTGAGCACACATGAACATATAGGGACTCGAACTGTGTAGAATCACAATGTCCCCACTCCCGAAATGAATCTGGCTTTCAGCAGTTCCATGTGGGTGGTAGGGCGTGGGGCAGTGCCTGAATTTTGCTTTGCCGGGTCCTTGTCTAGCCCCATGTGGCCATCCGCAACAAGGGCTCCGGGGCTTTCCTCACCTGAACGCAGCAGTCCTCTGATGCAATAGTTCATTTCCATGGTTACGAACTTGGCTTTGGTTCGTTTGATCTTGGACTCCCGGTCTGTGTTAGAACCAAGTGTTTCACAACCTGACCTGGAGAGGAGAAAAAAAAACAGAGGAAGAGCCACTTGGCAGGAGACACACCTCATTTGAGACACCCCACAGGGTGAGTGGGTGGCGTCTTGTCTGCCTTATTAGCCCCAAAGAGAGGGTGGAGAACCTTTGTTCCTTGCACCCTCGGCAGATTGGAGCACAGAGAAATGTAGGGACTCTGGGGCAGGATTCCACGGGCTGGGGCAAACTGAGGGCCGAGGGAGGGAGCAGGGAAAGCTATTTCCATTCCCAGCCGAGGCTGTGCGGGTGCCATACCTGGGCTCCCCCACCTCGCAGGATCGGATGGACCTGGGTTGTCAGAGAGCCTGCAGAATAATTTTCGGGTCAGCTCCAGGTCCAAGTGGATTTGGGCTTCCACAAAGCAAGAGAATAAAGACAGGTGGGCAGAGGGGCTTGGTTTAACATAAAGCTGGCTTCAGATCAGCTAGAAAGACCTATAAAGACCCTCACCACCTCTGGGTGGAAGAAAGTGGTTGGAACTTGAGGAGGGTCTTTGCTACTCTGAGTTGACTCTCAGATTTCCTGGAAGTGTGGGGGCAGGGGGGAGTGGGGCAAAGGAGGTGGATGGACCAAATACAGCTAGCGGGTTATGATCCTTTCATTTTCAACAATGAAGATAAGAGTTACCATTTGTGAGGTTTGCTGTAGGTCAGGTCCCAAATTAGGTGATCTCCATATGTTCTCTCTGATCCTTACAACTCTGCCGGTGGACCACCTGGGTCCATTTATCTATGACTGCATTAAAAACCAACCCCCCAAAAGTGATATGAAACTGTGCTCATTTGATTGTACTTGGAAATCCTCTGGGTCAGGATTTGGAAAGAGTGTATCGTCTTCTCCCCCTCCTGCTGTCTGACCATCATCTGACCTACCACGATCTCTTTGATTCTCTTGTATCATCCGTTAAACCATTTGTTCTCAAACTTCATTTCTGCCCGGAAACAAGGGACAGATGTATTCCTTCGGGGTCCCAGGCTACAGACAGGTGAGGGAGCCCTGGGGACCAGCCACGGAGCTAACACTGACCCCACCCTTCCTCTCTGCTCTCTAAAGCATGGGAGACAGCCCGGAGTGGGAGCTAATTATCGGGAAAACACTGCCGTCCACTTTCAAACACATACAAAGTAAATCGTCTGCCATGTTGGGCCCTTAAGTATTTTTCCTAATAATCGACAAGCAGCCAACTTTGCCACTGGACGAGGCACCGTGGTTTGAGGTCACAGCTTAAGGCACTTGGATGTGTCAGTCCACCAGGTCAACAGCTAAATTTTCTTTCTAGAATTTCAATTTATGCAACCGTCCCCATATTGGTTGTTTTATTGTTCACACATCTTACATATTTTCCTCCTGAAAACCTGAGGATCTTTTATCGTACACAATATGCCTCTAACCTCCTTCTGTTCACCAATTTTCAGCCCAGCATTCCCAGCCCCTCCCAACTGGGTGATTCCTTTGTCCTATGCCACTTGAAGTCCCTACATCCTCTTTTATTGATTCTAACCCACTTGTTCACATCTTCCAAAGCTAAAAGCCTCCTTAGTAGGCTCCTAGTGTGTAAGAAATCGTCAGTAATGTGCTGTCCCAGCTGCAGGGACCCAGCTCGGGAGTCACCATGCCATCCGCAGCACTGATGGGCACATTTCAGGAACCCGCCATTAGCTTTTAAGCCTCAATGTCTTCCGCAGGGCATCCTGGCCGTGCAAATGGGAAAACACGATCAATTGTTCCAAAGAGGTTTCTCTCAACATTTCCCAATTTCCCATTTCTCTTATGCAGTATAGAGCAGACAGTTTTGGGAGACAGGCTACCTGGGGTTTGGATCCTAGCTCCTCTCCTTATTGGCTGTATGATCTTATTGGCTTAACCTCTCGGTGTCAGTAATGTTACCTACCTTAGAGGATCGCTGGGGGGATTATATGACATAAGACAGGTAAAGCACTTAGCACGTAGAGCTTTTTTAAAAACATGAGCGGGGCGCCTGGGTGGCTCAGTTGGTTAAGCTTCTGACTCTTAGTTTTGGCTCAGGTCGTGATCTCCGGGTGGAGAGATCAAGCCTCGGACTCTGTGCTCCTCGGGAAGTCTGCCTGAGTTTCTGTTCCCCTGTCCCTCCCTTCCCTGCATGCGCTTGTTCTCTCTCTCTCTCTCTTTCTCTCTCTCTCTCTCTCAAATAAATCTTTTTTTAAAATGTTAGCTATTATTTTTCCCGTTTAATGGTAGAAGGGAGTTGGTTTCCTGTTGAAAAAGTATAAAATGTAGAGAAGGAAAGAGAAAGGGAAAGCCCGGGGTGGGAGAGACAACTGGGGAGGACACGGGGTTAAGACGAGGATTTACCCACAGTCCTAAAGCAGCTCTACCCCATAGAAATGTAGTGCAACCCACAAACGTGAGCCACAAATGCCAGCTGCATGTGGAATTTTAACTTTTCTAGTAGCCACACTAAAAAAGAGGTGAAATCAGTTTTAATCATGTTATTTAACCCAATTTATTTCACCTGATATTATAACCAAATATATAGTGATATATTTTATACAACTCAATATTTAACCCAGTATATTGGCCACTGTAGAGAATCGATCTAAAAATATTAATGTCATCTTTTTACATTATTTTTTCATACTAAGCCTTTGGGTTTTTTTGTTTTGTTTTTTGAGAGAGAGAGAATGCAATCAGAAGCGGGGGGGGGGGCACAGAGGGACAAGGAGAGAGAGAATCTTAAGCAAACTCCACGCCCAGCCTGGAGAGGATCTCCTGACCCTGAGATCATGACCTGAACCGAAATCAAGAGTTGGTCACTCAACCGACTGAGCCACGCAGGGGATACCAACCTAAGTCTTTGAAACCCAATGTGCATTTGTGCTTACAGCGCGTCTTTTTTTTTTTTTATGGTGGCATCATCATTTATTTGCATATTTTCAGCTGCTTCAGTTATTTTGCCATTATGAACAGTGAACATATGGACATCCTTGCACATAAATCGGTCTGTTAATTTCTTTAGAAGTGAAATTTCCAGGTCAAAGAGTAGAAGAGTTTTAGTCTCTTGATGCATTTTGCAAGTTGCTTTCTAGAAATTTTTCCCTGTTTACATTCCCATCAGCTATGTATGACTTCCATCAAAAACAAAATTTTGTTAACTTGAATCATAATAAACAGTGTTTCAACTCGCCTTAATTTAACTTTTTAAACTTTTAATGGCAGTTTTAATTTGCTTTCCTTTGATTACTTGTAGGAATAAACCCTTAAATGTTTATTAGCCATCTGTATTTCCTCTGGGACTTGTTCATTCCATTCCTGCGGTATTAGAACATCACCAGTTTTTTCTGTACTTCATATGTGATCTTTATGGAAAATAAGTTCCCATTTTTATATGGTTTTAAATCATATTTATACCTATAATGTTATAAAAGCTGAAGCTTTTTACAAATTTGCAACTCCTAGATAAATAAGTCCTGGAGATCGAATGCAGAGCATGCTGATCATAAACAATATTATATTATAAACTGCGACGTGGCTAAGAGACTTGATCTTAATTGTTCCCACCACAAAAAAGAAATAATTATGTGATGGGATACAGGTGTTAGGTAACACTATGGTGGTAATCATATTGCAAGACGTATAATAAATGTGTTAAATCAACAGGTTGTGTACCTTAAACTTATACAATGTTCTATGTCGATTATATTTCAATTTAAAAGAATATTTTTAAGAGAGAATGTTTCTAAAAGAACCTACCTAGCCCGAAGGTCATTTCTTTTGCTTATTTATTTATTTATTTATTAAGATTTATTTATTTATTTGAGAGTGAGAGAGCGTACAAGTGGGAGGGGCAGGGAGAGGGAGAGAGAACCTCAAGCAGACTCCACACTGAGCACAGAGCCTGACGCAGGGTTCGATCTCACCACCCTGAGATCATGACCTGAGCCGAAACCAAGAGTCGGATGCTTAATCGACTGTGCCACCCAGGTGCCCCTTCTTATCCTTTTTAAAATTAATGTTTGTCAAAAAAAAAAAAAAAAAAAAGCTAAAGCTTTCATTTTTTTATAGTCAAATCTGTCATTCTCTTTGTGATTTCTCCTGTTGCTCATATTCTTACACACTCCTGCGCCATCCAAAAGTCACCTAGGTGTTCTACATAGCTTTGGCTTTTTATCTTTTTAAATCCCTCAGGAGTTTATTTTAATACGTGAGATGAAAGAGCGGCATTGATTCCCCCCCCCCCCCCACTGTGGCCATCCTCTTACTTCCAGCACATCTCCGTGCAGCCCAGCCACGTTTCCAGAGCTCAGTCGCCACGTGTGGCCAGCGGCTACCATATTGGACGGCGCAAGACCGAAGCTCGGACATTCACGCTCTTTCTCTGGGAATTTGTCTTGCCACGACTTGCAAACACCACAGAGAGCGAATATTTTTAGCAGCTGTTAACAAATTGCAGCTCTGGGCAGCAACCATCCAGCGGGCTGCTGCCGTGTTCCTCGTCGGCATCTGCCCCTTGTCGTGACGTCGCCTGATTTCTTTCAAGGTGTCGGAGCGCTTCTTTTAGCTTCCCACTCAAGGGCTGATATTTAAGGGCCTGTTTTGGTTCCATCCTTAGTTTTGAATTCATGTAACCCATGGCAACAGCGAGGCTCCTGAGCTGACTGCTGTGTTCACTTCCTACAGCACCGAATTACGAGTCTGAGAAAAGCAGTTGGTCGCAGCAAGGAAGATGGCAGCAGGACAGGGAGACGCTGCTTCGGGGAACCTGGTGGCATCCTTGGCCACACAACCTCCCAGGGGCGCGAGGCTCCTTTTCAGACCCTTCTGAGTGGAATGAAGTCCTGAGAGCAGAGTTAAGCTGAGGCCAGAATCTGGGGGTCGAGTCCACATGAGTCCCGTAGCTGCAAATGGAGAAACCGTGTTTCCACAGCCACAGCCTAAATCACCCACTTGGGTCAGTCTCTCAAAAAATGAGCTCTTGATGGGGTGCCTGGGTGGCTCAGTAGGAATGGCACGTGACTCTTAATCTCGGGGGTCATACATTCGAGCCCCACGTTGGGTATAGTGATTACTTAAATGAATAAATACATAAATAATAAGTAAGTACAAATTTTTTTAAAAAGAGCTCTTATGATTATGCCCGGACATGGCTTGAATGCTCTCTTTGGGCACAGGACCACTGCACAACTCCAGGAGGCGCCAACTGCATTGTATTCCTTAGCGATTGGTGTCCCCTCGACTGTGTATCTTCATGAAATACAATGAGAAGTTGCCCCCACCCCCAGGGGTACAACCTGGCATCCCGGTTTGAGGAGGCAGTTTGGGAAGGGAGTCGAGAGACCTGGTTTTGATCCCAACTCCACTATTGACTCGTTTTGTGGCTTGTCTCTGAGGCCATTTCTCATTGTACAGAATGATTCAATCAAGCGATTTGGACTGCAAGGGATTCTTCAAGCTCTAGCGTACTCCAGTTCTCAGTGTATGTGTGTTGTCTATTGGGCCTGTCTTAGTCCATGAGGGTTGCTGTAACAGAATACCACAGACTGGGTGGCTTAAAGCACTCAGAGGGTTCTGGAAGCTGGGAAATTCAAGAGGTTCAGTGTCTGGTGAGGACCTGCTTCTTGGTTCACGGACAGCTCCCTCTAACCTCACATGACAGAAGGGAAGGGGAGCTCACTGGGGTCTCTTTTATAAGAGCATTCACTCCATTTCATGACGGCAGAGTCTTCCTTTTTTTTTTTAATTTTTTTAAAAAAGATTTTATATTTATTTGAGAGAGAGAGAGCATGAGCAGGGGGGAGGTCAGAGGGAGAAACAGACTCCCCACTGAGCAGAGAGCTCCACCCAGGGTTCGACCCCAGGTCCCCGAGATCATGACTTGAGCTGAAGTGAGATGTTTAACTGACTGAGCCACCCAGACACCCCAGGGCAGAGTCTTTCGAAGGCCTCACCTAATACTATCTGTCACATTGAAGGTTAGGATTTTGACGTATGAATTTGGGCCTTATTTCTCTTGTCCTTTTGTACTGGGAGAAATCGTTTAAATAGATAGAAACCGACCGGGGCAACACAAATATTCCGTCTATAGCAGGGTCCTAATGTACAAGAAGACCATTTAGCACCTTGAAAGCATTTACTGCTCCTCGTATTCTTCTCGTTCCAATAGTTACATGACGATTTGGGGTTAAATCAATGTTTCAGAGTTTACTTGTTATGATTATCCAAAATATCAGTCATTGCTAAGCCAAGTAGTCCACCACGGCTATGTTTCCTTTCTTATACAAGTTTTTGCTCTTCCTGAAGTTTTTTATCCTCCCCTTCTCCGCTGTCGTAATGGAAATCCGCCCACCCAATTTATTACATGGCACTCGGAGACACAGAACCAATACGAACCAATAGGCTATATATATGGAGAGAGAGATTGAGAGACAGAGACAGAAAGACTGAGAGTGATTTTTGAGAGTGATTTGAGAGAGAGAGAGAGCTCACATACAGAAATTGGGATGCAAGAAGACAACGAAACAGTCCCTTCAAAATTCTGAAGGCAAATTATTGTCAAGCCAACATTCTACACATAGTCAACTTAACTCTCCAATTTTTTGTGTGTATGACTTCTCTCTCTCTCAGAATTTGTCTCTGTCTCTCTCTGCCTGTCTCCCTGTCCCTCTCTCTCTCTGCTCTATCTGTACAATCCCCAAGTGTCATTGGGACCTGCCTTGCGAGGTTTTCCTCCTGCTGGCCAAGTGTAGGCTCTTGTAACCCAGAAACTCGGTTCTCTCGATTGCTGAACCATTCTTGGAATGCTCGAATTCTTGAGCATTTTCTTGAATTATTTCCATGGTAAGTTTCTGTTTTCTCACTTCTTTGTGCAATTTATCTGATCCGGCTGATTACACCTTGTGTATGGACCCTCTATTTTTTTTTTTTTTTATCTTATCTCTTCTGTTTACTTGCTTTGTATTTTTTTTTCTGGGAGATTTCCTCCATTTTATCTCTCAATCCATTGGTTGAATTTTTATTTCAGCTGCAAAATATTTTTAATAGTATATTGTTCTTATTTTAGGGACCCAATATTGCCCTCTTACTTCTCTGAAGAAAGTAATTATGCATTTAAAATTTGTTACTCCGTTCTCTGGATTGTCTTTGTTTCCTTCCAAACTTCAAAACACCTCTGTTGGGTTTTGGTCTTTGCTTTCATATTGGACCACAGCTGGTTGAGATCCTGCGACAGGACTGGCCAGTGAGCCACAGAGGAAGGCCGCTCAACCCTGCTAGGGAAGCTTTTCCTCTCTGGGTAAGAAGACAGTGTGGCCTGCTCACCTCGTCTCAGCTTCCTGCTTTTGTTTAGTTGAGATGCCTGAAGCCAGAGAAGCCAAAATGTGGTAGTTTTCAGAACTGTGGTCCGGGGACCTGCAACGATCCTCAGGAACTTTTGGGGGAGGGGAGTTATGGGGTCAAAACTCTGTTAATAATAATACTAAGACATTATTTCCCCTGTTCTCATTTCTTCGTGAGCGTATAGTCACAGCTTGCCTGCCTGGAGTCTGTCTTTCCCTCTCGGCCTCATCTGCTTCTCTTCCTATCACTGAGTCACACTGATGACACAGATGTGGTTAACAGCACAGAGCCGAGGATGGTGCAGAGTTTTCTTCTCTTGCTTTGATGAACTTTATTTATTTGTTTATTTTAAGTAGGCTCCACGCCCAGCATGGAGCCCAACATGGGGCTTGAACTCATGATCCTGAGACCATGACCCGAGCTGGGATCAAGAGTCAGAACCTTAACTGCCTGAGCCCCCCTCCCCTGCTCCCCAGGCGCCCCTTCAGCAAAGCCCACACTGAGACAGCTTCCGTGAGGGGAAGGAGAGGGGCGGGGGATGCGGGGAATCATCCTGTTGACGGTTTGGGTGCAGACTGAGCTTGTAGTGAACTGAACATTCTAGGCCTTTTTCATGAGATCAGCTGTTTTTGTGCACTTGGTATTCTGAACCTGTGGGCCAGACGTTACATTTACCCTGATTAAATTTCAAATGTTAGATTTCATCCATTATTCCAGCCTGTCAAGATATTTTCCAATCTTAATTCAATCGCCTGGGATAGCGTTTATCCCTCTGAGCTCCTGATAAGCTGCCCTCTCAGCGCGCAGCATGGACACCGCCAGACAGGCCGGACAAGCACTGCGGCGGGCGCATGGGCCCTCACTACCGCCGCTCTGTTCAGATAAAGAAAGAACAGGTGGTGGAAGGAGGCCTAATCAAGGATTTGGTATTTAAAGGATAAACTCTTGGATCCTTTTTTCTTGTTTCTGGCTTTCAATCCTAGGACTCGGTTTCTGGACCTGCTCCCCAGACGCTATGGACTAGAGATGGGACTTCCAAAGGAAAGTTCCAAATGGAAGTTTCTGAGAAGGCCCAGATATATTACGCAAAGAAGCGGTGACTTTGGTCACTCTTTCTGACTTCCTTTTCTGCCCCCTGGAGTCCACAACTGACCACAACATCCTGGTCCTCTTTGTTCGAGCTGCGTTAGAGAGTGTCCCAGAAATCAGCCACCTAATTGTCCAAGCAGGGAAACTGAGGGACAAGTTCCTGGCCTTGTCCACCCTGGTACAGGGCGAGACAGCCAGGAAGGGAACCCCAGCCCTTTTTCTCCACACTGAGCCATCTCAGTCAGGTGACTGTGATCATATGTGCCTGCCACCACTTCCTAGAGAACAAATGTGCATCCAGAATCTGGGAGAAAACATTGATTTCTTTTTAAAATATGCAAGGATGCATATCCTGAGTGGCTCAGTCGGTGAAGCATCTGCCTTCGACTCAGGTCATGATCCCAGGGTCCTGGGATCGAGCCCCACATGGGGGCTCCCTGCTCAGTGGGGAGTCGGCTTCTCCCTCTCCTTCTGCCCCTCCCCCCACTTGCACGCTCTTTCTCACTCTCTCAAATAAATAAATAAATCTTTAAAAAGAAGAAAACGCTTTCTTCCAGGTTAAAAGCTTCGTAAGGTGACTAGTATGCCCCTGAGTCCTCTCTGTGACACACGGGCTCATTCATTTCACTCTGTGAGGACATTGGTCAGTCCTTGCAAAACTCCAAGGAAGCAGAAAGGCTAATGTGATTCAGACTCATTTCCCCTGGCTGTGGACTGACTTTATTATCCATAATTAACAGTGAGTAACTCGGTGGATGGTATCCCTTTGTAGGCACGACTTTCTAACCAAGGAACATCTTTCAGCCCCGAGCATTGTTCAGTTGAATGTTGCCATGGGACTGCAGCTGTTTATTCCCCGTGACATTTTCCCAGAGAACTGTGACGTGGCTCTGATGACAGAGGGGATTTTTCATAGCTACACCATCTTTTCTTATTTTCTCTTATTTAAAAAAGAGAAAAGAAAAATGTCATTGGTATTTTGATCAGGATGGCATTGAAAGTGTAGATTGCTCTGGGTAGCATAGACATTTTAACTATTTATTCTTCCAATCCATGAGCATGGAATATTTTTCCATCCTTTTGTGTCTTTTTCAATGTCTTTCAAGAGTGATTTGTAGTTTCTAGAATATACATCCTTTACGTCTCTGGTTAAGTTAATTCCAAGATAACATATTATTTTTGGTGCTATTGTAAATGGAATGGATTCCCTAATTTCTCTTTGTTCATGTTCATGTATAGAAATGCAACTGATTCCTGAGCATTGATTTTGTATCCCGCCACATTACTGAATTGCTCTATAACTTCTAGTAGTTTGGGGGTGGAGTCTTTTGGGTTTTCCAAATAGAGTATCATGTCATCTGCGAAGAGAGACAGTTTGACTTCTTCTTTGCCAATTTGGATACCTTTTATACCTTTTTGTTGCCTGATTGCTGTTGCAAGGACTTCTAGTACTATGTTGAATAATAGTGGCGAGAGTGGGCATCCTTGTCGTGTTCCTGATCTTAAGGGAAAGGCTTTCAGGTTTTCCCCATTGAGAATGATATTCGCTGCAGGCTTTTCATAGATGGTTTTTATGAAATTGTAGAATGTCCCCCTTATCCCTATACTTTGGAGTGTTTTAATCAGGAAACAAACAGCCCTTAAATTTGTGTGGAACCAGAAAAGGCCCCGAATTGCCAAGGAATTGTTGAAAAGGAAAAACAAAGCTGGGGACATCATGTTACCTTATTTCAAGCTATACTGCAAAGCTGTGATCACAAAGACAGCATGGTACTGGCACAAAAACAGACACATAGACCAAGGGAACAGAATAGAGAACCCAGAAATGGACCCTCGGCTCTTTGGGCAACTAATCTTTGATAAAGCAGGAAAAAACATCCAGTGGGAAAAAGACAGTCTCTTCAATAAATGGTGCTGGGAAAATTGGACAGCTACATACAAAAGAATGAAACTTGACCACTCTCTCACACCATACACAAAGATAAACTCCAAATGGATGAAAGACCTTGATGTGAGACAGGAATCCATCAAAATCCTAGAGGAGAACATAGGCTGCAACCTCTTTGACATCGGCCACAGCAACATTTTCATGACCTATCTCCAAAGGCAAGAGAAACAAAAGAAAAAATGAACTTGCGGGACTTCGTCAAGATAAAAAGCTTCTGCACAGCCAAGGAAACAGTCAAAAAAACTAAGAGGCAGCCCATGGAATGGGTGAAGATATTTGCAAATGACACTCCAGATAAAAGATTAGTATCCAAGATCTACAAAGAACTTCTCAAACTCAATACATGAGAAACAAATAATCAAATCAAAAAATGGGCAGAAGATATGAACAGACACTTTTCCAATGAAGACATACAAATGGCTAACAGACACATGAAAAAATGTTCAAAATCATTAGCCATCAGGGAAATTCAAATCAAAACCACATTGAGATACCACCTTACGCCAGTTAGAATGGCAAAAATGGACAAGGCAGGAAACGACAAATGTTGGAGAGGATGTGGAGAAAGGGGATCCCTCTTACACTGTTGGTGGGAATGCAAGTTGGTACAGCCACTTTGGAAAACAGTGTGGGGTCCCTTAAAAAGTTAAAAATTGAGCTACCCTATGAGCCAGCCATTGCACTACTGGGTATTTACCCCAAAGATACAGACGTAGTGAAGAGAAGAGCCATATGCACCCCAATGTTCATAGCAGCATTGTCCACAATAGCTAAATTGTGGAAGGAGCTGAGATGCCCTTCAACAGATGACTGGATTAAGAAGATGTGGTCCATATATACAATGGAATATTACTCAGCCATCAAAAAGAACGATTACCCAACATTCGCAGCAACATGGACAGGACTGGAGGAGATAATGCTAAGTGAAATAAGTCAAGCAGAGAAAGACAATTATCATATGGTTTCACTCATTTATGGAACATAAGAAATAGGAAGATCGGCAGGAGAAGAAAGAGAAGAATGAAGGGGGATTAAAGAAGGGGAAATGAATCATGAGAGACTATGGGCTCTGGGAAACAAACTGAGGGCTTCAGAGGGGAGGGGGTGGGGAATTGGGATAGGCTGGTGATGGGTATTAAGGAGGGCACGTATTGCATGGTGCACTGGGTGTTATACGCAAGTAATGAATCATGGAACACTACATAAAAAACTAGGGATATGCTGTATGGTGACTAACATAACATAATAAAAAATTATTATTAAAAAAAAGAGAGAAAAGAAAGACCCTCACCATCTGTATAATATTTCCTGTGAATACGTTAGAATGTCGGAAGGGAGATCGATGCCGAAAGTCTTGGCAGGATAGAGGCCCCTTCGGACTGTGTAATTTCTGTGTTAATCTGATGATGCAGGAGAAAGTAGATTTGTCTTGAAGAACCAAACATTAGGGGCGCCAGGGCATCAGTCGGTTGAACGTCTGCCTTCGGCTCAGGTCATGATCCCAGGGTCCTGGGATCAAGTCCTGCATCGGGCTCTCTCCCTCTGCCCTTCCCACTGCTTGTGCTCTCTCTCTTTCTCTCAAATAAATAAAATCTTGAAAAAAAAAAAAAAAGAACCAAAGATCATCAAGATTTTGCTGAACATTCCGATCGTGTGGTTACAAACATATACGTCCTGGAATAATAGGTCCATGGGTTTTAGAGTAAATACATTCCCTATATCCTCCCCAGTCAGTACCTTGGTGCCCGTCTGTTTCACAATATACCTATGTGTGTAGAGAACACCCATCGGATTTGCCTGCCTATCATCTGCCCCTTCTTTTTCAGCTAAAACACCTCAGATTTCGTTGGGGGATCCACCCCTCTCCAGGGCTGATAGTCAAAGTGTATAGCGACTGGGATGGCATGGATATTCCCACACCCAAGCACTCACAATGGGCTCGGACTGTGGCAGCTGCTGAACCCAGAGGCACTCATCAGCTACTCTTTTGATGAGTCCTGAAATCAAGATGCCCTGCCCTTCTCCAAGGGCCAAGCATGAACCAAACTAGGCCAAACAGACTCTCTGTCCTGACAATTTGCATAGTGATCAATGACACAGAAAGCATTTGGCACAGATGGGTCCCGAAGGTTGCCTGGGAATGCCAGCTTTGTGGAGTGCCCTGCTTCCTGTCCTTTCTAAGACCTCCTTGTTTGGCTTTTTCTTTGTTTTCTAAGCTACCACCATATCCATCCAATGAATTGTATTATTTACTTAAGTACTTTTTTGTTTATTGCTTACATGCCCCAGAATTCATTTCTCTTGCTTACCACCAAGGAACTCTAAGACAGGAATTCAGAAAATAAGACATTAAAACAAATTTTCTGCCATGGAATCCTGTTTCCCTGGGTCATTTTATTTTAAAATTGTAAAAATGATCCTGTGGAAGGAAAAAAGCCTTTGAGAGAATAAGTAGGAAATACGATAAAAATGGAATTAAGAAAAGCAGGGCTGGTGGGGGCAGGGACGGCCTCAGTTTACTCACTGATGTGGCAAAGGGCTTGAACCCGGTACAGCAGTAGCACTAAGCTTAAAGAAATTAAAGTAGCTTTCTACTTCTAGGATTGCCCTTTGACCCTTAATCACTAAATTAAGTCTTCCAGAACATGTTTCTTGCACTCTAATGCACATATGATCACCTGGAGTATCTCATAAAAATGCAGTCTGATTCTACATTTCCAACAAGCTCCCAGTGATGCCAGTGCTGCTGGCCCAAGGACCACACTTTGGGCATCAAGGATCCAGGTTAGAAGATTCCTTTCCAGCCCAGCTTTCCCAGATTCCCAACCTAGGGGTACCAGACCACCCCCCTCCCCTTTGTCTTCGTAGAACATGCTTGTCATACCACCCCTAGCCAGCAGGTGTCACCAATGCACTCTGAGAGTCCCCACTGGACAGATTCCTAGCTAGGGACCAGTTGATAGGTTCCAAAGGATTCACACAAAGTAACTTTAACAATAGCCAAAGGAAGCATATTCCATAGCATTTGGTGATGGTTTGAACCCCCAAGCAAAATGGCCAATGAGGGGAATCCTGGATAAGTGTTTTTATAACCATTGAAATTTCTTTTTGATTTTCAAATCATCTGTCCATGCCACACTGTGGAAATTCGGCTCTCTACATTTTGTAATTGGGAAGTCAGAGGTAGTTTAGTAAAGCTTGAAGCAGTTTGATTTTTTAGAGGGCTTTCTCATGCATTATTGTATTGCTAGAAGGATCTTTACTACTGTTATTCCCAATTCACAGATGGGAAAACAAAGGTGCAGAGGGGAGAATTTAGTGACTTGTCCAGTGCAACAAAGAAAACGAGGGGCAGAAATGAGATCCAACCTTGAGCTTCTCCATCCCTCACTTTACCCTACTGCATGCAGATGGAGAGGCAAAAAGACGACCAGGGGTGTCTTCTGCATTAAACCTCATTCTTCTCAACAAGATTGAAAGTTAACTAATCTTTATCAGGAATCAGAACCCATTGTTCTGGGCATAAATTCTCCCCAAATACAATGATGCACTTTGGATACAATTATCTGAGATTGCAAGCTTTCTATAAACAATGTGTTTATTCACCATAACCAAGAAGTCCCTGGCCCACATATGTATCAGAGCTCCTTTTGAAAAATTTGTGGGGAGGTTAGACTGTAGTGAAGAGGTAACATTTTGAGTATGTTTAAATTAAAGAAAAGGCTTTTTTGACCCTGAGGGTGAGGTGAAAGGAGTTGCTGTCTCTCATCTTGGAGAACCTCCTACGGGTTTTGCAGCCACAGTAAACTCAGAGGGCTACTCTGATCCTCCCCCTTCCGGCTCGGGCTCCACCCTCAGCAACCCCCCCCCCCTGCCCCCCAGTGTCCCCAATCTGGCACAAAGCCATTGCTGTCACCGGGCTGGCCACGGGAGCAGATTCTTGAGCACCGAATCTCAGGGGAGGAGGCGCTCCTATGGGTGATGGCCGAAGCCCCCCTGACTCCAGGAACCTCAAGATCACCTACTTCAAGCATTTTGCAAAATGGTTCCTGTGGGATGTTAATATAGAAAATTAGGAAGAAAAATGCTTCCGTGGTCAAGCAAATTTGAGCAACGCTTGTTTGGGTTTTTTTCCTAAAGATTTTATTTTTGGGACACCTGAGAGGCTCAGTCAGTTAAGCGTCTGCCTTCAGCTCAGGTCATGATCCCAGGGTCCTGGGATCGAGCCCCACATCGGGCTCCTTGCTCAGTGAAGAGACTGCTTCTCCCTCTGCCTCTGCCTGCTGCTTCCCCTGCTTGTGCTCTCTTTCTCTGTCAAATAAAGAAAGAAAATCTTTTTAAAATTTAAATTAAAAAGAAATTTAAGCGTATTATTTTTCAGTAATCTCTACACCCAACATGGGGCTCGAACTCACAACCCTGAGAGCAAGAGTCACACGCTCCGTCCAGCCAGCCAGGTGCCCTGAGCAATGCTTGTTTAAATGGAGTTACGCACATTTCTTTCTCAGCAGGGCTTCGGTGGGGGTGTTCTTGTGCCTGGTGAATCCAGAATGGGGCGTGCTCCCGGCTTCCCAGGTAGGAGCTGAAGGACGTGTTTGTTCCCGGAACATCTGAAGTTTACGGAACACTGGCTGAAAATCCCGATTCCCTTCATCTTCCCATACAGGCTGGGCCAGCTTCATGGGGACAGCTGCACAGCGACCCGGGCCCCACATGTGGTTTAATGCTCGGCTGTTACTGTCTTGAGATTCTTAGTAAGTGTCAAACAAAGCCTTTGCATTTTGGTTTTGCATTGAGCCCCACAGATGTGTAGCTGGTCCTGCCTGTGAATGCCCGGGGGGGGGGGGGGGGGGGCGCCAGGAGTTGCTGGGTGTTGGCCTCAATGTTCCAGATGCTTTCCGCGTTTTTATCCCTGTGTTTTCCTCTGTCCTCTTCCCGCCTGTGCTGGCACTCTCCTCCCGTATCCCTGCTGCTTCCCTTCTTGTACCTCCTCTTCTCCTCCTCCCTTCCTTTTTACCCTTTCTCTTCTACCGGAGGACAGAAGATCCTTTCTCCAGCCCAGGTTGAGCAATCACTGGAGTAAGGTTCTCCGTTTCCTTAGTTCCCTTTGCGCTTGTAATTATGGGAAGCGCCATATACTTTAGCAAGTGTTGGCGGCTGGGAGGCCGGTCAGAGTGACACCGAACTGTGCTGTTCAAACAAGACTGGGCTGCCTGGGTGGCTCGGTGGGTTGAGCGCCCGACTCTTGATTTTGGCTCAGGTTATGATCTCGGGATCCTGAGATCAAGCCCCCTGGGCTCCATGCTCAGTGGGGAGTCTGCTTGAGATTCCCCTCCTCTGCCCTCACCACTTCCCCCTGCTTCCTCCACTCTATCCCCCCCCACCCCCGGCCTGCATACACACTCTCCCGCCAAAATAAAGAAATAAATCTTAAGAAAAAAGAAATAAGGCTGGCATGCCAGCCCTGCTCTGGCTACCGCTGCAACTTCTCGTTGACATCGAGCATTCAGGGAGGCCAGCACAGAACAGAGTCAAGAGCAGGAAGGGAACACACTGCCACCATAATTAAAGCAGTGCTTTCTGGGACTAATAGCCTCTTTTGTCTAAACCTATAAAATCAATGGTTTGGAGTGAAATGGTCTGTTAGCTTCTTCTTACTGAAGGGAGGGATCCGTGTGGTGCCCCTCAGCTCCCAGAGGGAGGAAATCAGAACTGAAGATGACAATAGCTTTTCTGACCAACAACCAGAAAGGCAAACTCCCTGCCTGGCTTGCAGAGCCCTCGAAGAGCACGCATCCACCCGACCCTGCTGCCACTTTCCCCCCCTTACCTTCCATTCTTGTCAAGCCTCCTTCTGTGGCGAGTAATGTAATCTCAACTCAAACCACTGTAAGGAAAAAAGATGCATTGTTACCTTATAACTGAGCAATATTGCTTAAGCTGAGCAATAAAGCAATTAAAGGGTGTGGAACGGCTTCAGGTATAGCTGGATTCAGGCGCCCAAAGCTTATCATCTAGACCTCTTTTGTGCTCTGTCTTTATCTGTGATCTCTGCTTTCCTTGAGGGCACATTCTGGGTCTTGATCTCTCCATGTGGAGGCCAGGACCATCCCCCAAACAGCCCTCAGCTTACACTCTCTTTGTGGCTCATGATCTATAGAGAATGTCATTCCCCCAAGGGTTCCGTAGCATAACTGAAGGGGAGAGTCAGATTGGCCAAAGGCTATGATCCTATCTGATGAGCCCACCCCTCAGTTAATTCAGTGACGAGGAGATTGGAATGCACTGGTGAGGGTCATGAGCCCACCCATGGGATGGTCCTGGAAGGAAGAATGGGCTCTTGTCCAATCGCAGAGAGTGGGTTCTCTTTAGAAAGAGGGTTCCTCATGCTAGAAGAAGGAGAGGAAGATGTGTCAAGCAGACAGAAAATGACAACTCTAGGTAACATCCCCTTCTCCGTTTTGTTCCTTGACTTCTCCCCTCCTCCCATACTTTGCTTACCTCCCTTCCTCCACTTTCCCAAA
This sequence comes from Ursus arctos, assembly GCF_023065955.2. NCBI lineage: Eukaryota > Metazoa > Chordata > Mammalia > Carnivora > Ursidae > Ursus > Ursus arctos. The sequence continues at coordinate 82,001,098 of NW_026623056.1, read as the reverse complement.
TCTGATCAGACCTTCAAGGCTAAACCTACAGCGAGTGCTCAGAAAGTACTTAACGGACTCTTGGGAGCGGGTGGAACATCGAAGTGGTTTCATGAAGGAGGCAGATGTTTTGTGGCATTGAAATGAGTTGGTTCTACTCTAGCTACTTATTTTCCTCCCTTTTGTGTGAGACTCTATACTGGTCAAGGCTTTTTAGCTAAAAGGATCAGATAGACAAATGAGTTAGAATGAAGGAAAGGGGGTAGACTAGAAGGAGCTGAAGACACCTCGTAGAAACAAAGAACAGCTGAGCCTCGGGAATCTGGAAGCCATCAGGTGACAGGAGGAGACTCAGTCCTGCTAGTGCTCTGGAGAGAGACATGGTCTCCAGCCCCAGTATCTGTCTGTCTGCACGGCTGTCTGGCTTTCCTCAGCAGCCTGCTATTGTCTGATGACTCATCGCTGCGCTCTGTGGGAAAGATGACCGCCCCAGCCTGGTATCATCACCTTTTAGAATACATTCTCTGGGTCTCTTTGTTCAGCTTTCTGAGAAAGAGAGAATACATTTGGTCACTGACTAGCAAGTGTATTGGCTCTCCTTGGGCATTCCCCATCTGTCCAGTAAACTGTTCATATAGGGTTTTATAGCACATGTACTGTTGCCTAGGTCATCAGTGGGAGCAGGTCTCCAAGGAGAGGCTGTGGCCTGGGCAAGCACCCCAAAACATGCTTCTTGCAGATACATAGAGCAGCTGTTTCATAGGTTAATCAGCTAAAGGGAAGAGAAGTTCAGTGATGCATGCAAGGCCTCCCAGCCAGGGAGACGTCAAGGATGGCCTGAGACCCAGGTGTCCACCCCAGGTGCTACTTTTTCACCCCTCTAAGGAAGAGGGGCTGCCCAAAGCCCTAAGCATGGATTCGTTCTCTGAAGGAGCAAGGCTGTGGGAAAGGATCCTAGGAAGGAGGTTGGACTTTGGCAAATCCCACAGAAAGCACTGAACGTAGGTGCCCACGTGGAGAGGAACAGAGTAAGATACTCAGATTTGACTAGAATGGCCTTGGTGGCCTTCAGGGAAGCAGGTTTGGGGATGCTAGAAACTGATGCTGGAGTTAAGGGTGAGGTGAAGAAGGGATGGAAATAAGCAGAATAAAAGGGAGGAATGGATTATCAGAAATAACAAATGGTGGAATCTTGGTCCATGCTGTGGCACCATGGACCGTGCCCTCTGCTCCACCGAGTTATAAGAAATTCTGGAATAGCGCATGGTCCAGCGGTTAAGTTAAAACGAGTGGAAGGACTTGCTACTTAGATAAACATGAGGTTCTCAGACGCTAGTACACTTCAGAGAAACTAGGAAGTGTGTGCTAAATAGGATCTGGGTTGAAAAGGTGCACTTAATAGAATAAAGTTCAAGCAGACAGCTCTATTGAGGGATTATCGTTAATACGGGCAAGGCCTTTTTCCAAATTACAGGGAAATATCTTATTTCTTGTTGTATTAAATGCTTTTTGCCCTCTGGAACTCTTCATCAATTAGGAATGTTCTTGGGGCACCTGGGTGGCTTAGTTGATTTGGCGTCTGCCTTCAGCTCAGGTCACGATCCCGGGGTCCTGGGATCGAGCCCTGCATCCCGAGCCCTGCTTAGCGGGGAGTCTGCTTCTGCCTCTGTCCCTCCCCCCAGTTGTGCTCTCTCTCTCACTCACTCTCTCTCTCTCAATTAAATAAATAAATAATCTTTAGGGGCGCCTGGGTGGCACAGCAGTTAAGTGTCTGCCTTCAGCTCAGGGTGTGATCCCGGCGTTCTGGGATCGAGCCCCACATCGGGCTCCTCTGCTGGGAGCCTGCTTCTTCCTCTCCCACTCCCCCTGCTTGTGTTCCCTCTCTTGCTGGCTGTCTCTCTCTCTCTGTCGAATAAATAAATAACATCTTTTTTTAAAAAATAAATAAATAAATAATCTTAAAAAAAAAAAAGGAAATGTTCTTAGCTGCTCATAATAGAAAATCTAACTAAAACCAGTTTAGGTTATACAATCTGTTTTAGCAAAAAGGCTAGAAGTAGGCATTTCCAGGGATGGCTCAGGTATCAACCATATTATCCAGGATCCAGACTGTATTTTTCTTTTCTTTTTTTTAAGATTTTATTTATTTACTTGAGAGAGAAAGAGAGTATGCAAGTGAGAGAGAGAGAGAGAGCGGGGCGGAGGGTCAGAGGGAGAAGAAGCAGACTCCTCACTGAGCAGGGAGCCCAATGCGGAACTCAATCCCAGAACCCTGGGATTATGACCTGAGCCAAACACAGACACTTAACCAACTGAACCACCCAGGTGCCCCCAGACTATGTTTTTCATTTCACCTGATTTTTCATTCCTTTAACTTGTTACTTCATGCTTTCAAGATGACTCTGGAAGAAAGGGAAAGAGTGGCACCAACAAGCCACCTTCTTGCACTTGTCCCTTTTTATCAGGAAACAAATTATCTTTTTCAGAAGTACCCCACAGGTTAGCTGCAAGGGAAGCTGGAAATGTAACTATCCATCAAAATGGAATGTGATCGATATCCTTGACATGGGGGGTGCCTGGGTGGCTCAGTTGGTTAAGCATCTGCCTTTGGCTCAGGTCATGAACTCAGAGTCCTAGGATTGAGTCCTGCACCGGTCTCCCTGCTCAGTGGGAAGCCTGCTTCTCTCTCTCCCTTTGCTACTCCCCCTGCTTGTGCTCTCTCTCTCTCTCAAATAAATAAATAAAATCTTTAAAAAAAGAAAAAGATATCCTTGACATACTCGGCTCAATCATGATCCATCCCCTGGGGCTATGCTAGGGTTGGACCTGTTACACCTGAGTAAAATCCATGTTCCATCAACAAGGAGGAAAGAGGGGGCGCCTGGGTAGCGCAGTCATTAAGCGTCTGCCTTCGGCTCAGAGCGTGATCCCGGCGTTCTGGGATGGAGTCCCACATCGGGTTCCTCGGCTGGGAGCCTGCTGCTTCCTCTCCCTCTCCCCTGCTGTGTTCCCTCTCTCGCTGGCTGTCTGTCACATAAATAAATAAAATCTTTAAAAAAAACAAAAAAAAAAAAAAAAAAGAAAAACAAGGAGGAAAGAGTGAAGGACACCCAGAGTATCTTTTACAAGCACTAACCTCTACTAGGGATACCGTTTTCGTAGTGAGCGTCCTCACCGTGAAGATGAATCATGCTGAAGCCTTTGTGTCAGTGATGGAGTGTGTGCCTATATCAAAATGGCTCCAGTATTTGGAATAAGATACGTTTCAGCAGAAATTACCAGGGAATACCTCAAAACTCCTACTTGCCACTTAAGTAGCTTGGGTTTGCAGATACAGTGCTCTTTAGTGAAGGAGTAATTTTATTTTTATTTTTAAATAAAGATGTACTCATTTATTTTTAGAGAGAGAGTATGCGGGAGTGGGGGGAGGGGCAGAGGGAGAGGGAGAGAATCTCCAGCAGACACCCCACTGAGCATGGAGACTGTCACGGGGTGATCCCACGATCCTGAGATCATGTCCTGAGCTGAAATCAGGAGTCCAACGCCCAACCAATTGAGCCACCCAGTCGTCCCAGTGAAGGAGCAATTTTTTTAAATGATATTTCTTATGCTTCATTTATATGAAAGAGCTCCATCTGTTACAAATGTGTAATTACTTGTATAACACGTCACAATGTCACCACTGTTGGTTTCATAAGAATGAGTGTTACCCATATCCAGGAACACCAATTACTTGGTGATTCTCCTGGATGTGGGAGTGTTGTACTGGGCTTGATTTCTTTTCTTCTCATTTTGTTTATTTATTTATTTATTTATAAAGATTTATTTATTTTAGAGAGAGAGAGAGTGCACACACATGCACAAGAGTGGCGGGGAGGGGCAGAGGGAGAGTATCTTCAAGCAGACTCCCCCCTGAGCCTGGGACCTGATGTCAGGCTCGATCCCAGGACCCAAGAGATTATGACCTGAGTCGAAACCAAGAGGCCAATGCTTAACAGATGGGGCCACCTAGGCACCCCTCTTCTCATTTTAAAATTCGTATTCACTAGTAGGATTAAAATAAAATAAAAATAAAAATAGATAAATTCATATTCAGTACATCGCAAAGTATGTGTAATTGAGAGATTCATTTATTTTGGGTTTAATAAAAGGTTATCTGATTTGTCGACATTATAAACAAAAGAAAGTTAACTTAGAAGCCATGTTCAAATAATTAAATATTATTCAAAATCTAGCAGTTGTCTAAACAGATGCTCACAGGAGCTGGAGGCCTGGTGGGGGTCTCTGCACGCTGGTGGGCATCTGTGCATGCTGGTGGGCTTGTGACATGTCCAATGACTGTGCCTTGAAGGGGTTCAGATCTTCTGCTTTATCTTTTCTTTATTATCGTCTGCTTTTTCAAGAAAAAACAGAAATCTGGAATTTGGGGGAAATCCCAATTTTATGAATATTGGCAATGGAGTTTCAAGATTTTAAAACACTGTAGGCCAAAACAAACCAGATTTATGGGCCTGATTGAGTGGACGGGCTGCCACTTTCAACCTTGATATAAGCCCCTCGTTTGAGAGATAAAATCATGGAAGTCCAACATAAAAAGGGAGCAAGTCCAGAAAGACAGACATTTCCTGGGGTCCGTCTCCAGGCCAGGCAGGGGCTCCCCTTCACCGAGTGGTAGGTGGCGTCCCCAGGGAGCAGAAGGTCATGTGGATCCTGACTTCCCCTTCAGGACTGGAGAACTTTTCCCTCAGCTGCTGGGAAGGTTGTCTACTGACAGCTCTCAGCCACCAGCCTTCTTTGGAAACTGGTCTCCCTCAAGAAAGCTTCCTCGCCCAAAGACCCAGCCCTGTCTCAGGGCCCCCAGCGTCCCGTGAGCCCTCTTGTCCTGATAGACCAGCTCAGCTCTGATCTCCCCACGGGGTTGCCTGAGGTCTTCATTGAAACTGTATTGTAGCGAGACTTCTCCCTCTGCTCCATCTGGCCCTTCCCTTCCCAAGTGCTCTTGATCCCAAGGGCACTTCCTGCAGGCTTATCTCCAGCTCAGCTCCTGCCTCCCCTGGAACATGATCTGTGACACTTGGCTCCTCTCTCTGTCTCCTTCCTGTGTCCCAGGTCGGTGTATTTTAGTGAGCCAGGCCAACATAAGATAGTAGCAATCCTTTTCTTTAAATTTTATCTTATTTATTTTAGTATTTTTTTCTATTACATGTCTTTTCTTTCTTTTTTTTTCTTTTTTAAAGTTAACTTCAATTAGCCAACATATAGTATTTATTTTTTTTAAAGAGAGAGAGAAGGCGGGGGGTGGGAGAGGAGCAGAGAGGGACAGACAAGCAGACTCTGCACTGAGTGTGGAGCCCGATGCAGGGCTCCATCCCACGACCCTGAGATCGTGACCTGAGCCGAAATCTAGAGTCAGATACTCAACCACTAAGCCACCCCAGGCAGCCTAATAGTAGTAATCTTTGACGGAGAGATTGTCCTCATCAATTCAAAGATTTTCTTCAAGTGATGTAATTTGAAAAGAGCTCCCCCTTCACACACATTTATTAAAAATACACACCTGGGGGCACCTGGCTGGTTGAGTAGGTAAAGCATGCAATTCTTGCTCTCAGGGTTGTGAGTTCAAGTCCCACATTGGGCATAGAACTTACTCGAAAAAAAAAAAGACACACCTAACAAAAAAATGTACGTAAGAACTGCAGAGGAACTTTCTGGAATGCCTGTCAGCAAATGAACTGCTTCTTCCATCAAGTATCAAACCTGAGGGAGCTTGCAACCTCTGTGACAAGTATCTGATGAAACATATTCCATCAGCCCATCAGAAGACTCCAGTCTTCTGGCCAAGACCCAGACCAAAATGTGTTTATGTGGGTTAGATGTCAGGATCCCATAGGGCCCCATCCCTAGAATCAATTCGAGTTGTTATGAGCTATCTATCTATCTATCTATCTATCTATCTATCATCTATCTCTCCATCTATAATTTATTATTGTTTTTTAGAGAGGGAGGGAGGAGGGGCAGAGGCAGAGGGAGAGGAAGAGAGAGAATCTTAAGCAGGCTCCCCGCCCAGCATGGAACATGACAAGGGGCTCGATCTCACGCCCCTGAGATCATGACCTGAGCCAAAATCAGGAGTCGGATGCTTAGCCGACTGGCTAAGCCGACCCAGGCCCCCTCAGTATGAGCTATTTAAATAAAACAGGTTCAGAAAGAAAAAGCAGTGGTTGGGGATGCTGGAAGTTTTGTTTGTTTTCCCCAATGATTGTAAAAATAAAAGTTACTCAGTTAAGCCTTTCTTTTCTAAATCTGCGACCCCACATTGAAGGGTTTATTTTATAGCACGTATTTGGAAGGGCCATTCATTTCTATGAATAGTGGTGATAATACTGGAGCAGGCATAATAGGAGAGACGATCCAAACAGATAAGAATAAAAAGGGAAATGATTATCTCCCTCTATTACATTTGCAGATGCCAGTGGGAAAGATGTGAGCTGAGATCCAAATGACAGATGTTACACACTCTCCCAGGTGCTGCTAGACATAAACATTGTTTCCTCCCCACCCCCACTCACTCCTCCTTCTTTGAAGTATCTCTACCAGACTGTCAGCCCACACGCAGGGGAAAAAATTAAAGATTAGTACAGATTCAGAATGTAGTTAATGTTGTAACAGATTATCATTTCAGGACCAGAATTTTCTCATCTTGGCCTACACGCACGTGTTTTTATGACGCGAACAAGAAGAGGAACATTTGCCACTCTTCTGCTTAATGACTTCAAGAGTATCGGCCCTTTCCAGTATCTCCTACTACAAAACCAGCAAACCTAGTACAAAGCCAGCTCTCTTCCCCAGGCCTCCCTCATCTCCAAAGTCAGTGGAAATTGTAAGGAGTTTTAAAAGATGGGGTTTTCAAATAGGAAGTATTGACGAATGCGACGTTAAATCAGGTGTGGAGCAAAACAAATTAGATTCGTCCGTGGCTGAAAACGACTAACTGTGTGGGGCGCCTGGGTAGCGCAGTCGTTAAAGCGTCTGCCTTCGGCTCAGGGCGTGATCTCGGCGTTCCGGGATCGAGTCCCACATCGGGCTCCTCTGCTGGGAGCCTGCTTCTTCCTCTCCCACTCCCCTTGCTGTGTTCCCTCTCTCGCTGGCTGTCTCTCTGTCACATAAATAAAATCTTTAAAAAAAAAAATGAAAACGACTATCTGTGGACAAATGTATTGAATCGTTCCTTGAATAAGGGATCCGTACTCTGAGTCAACAATTAGAACTGGTAGGTTTCTTAGAAACGACGCTACTCAAGCATCTCTTCGTAACAAGCCCTTTGGGGAAAAAGAGGGAAGTGCATTTAGCAAGGAAAGGAATGGCATCTACTATTTCGGTTATGTTACGTATGTGTAGATTGCTTGATTCCAGTTAAGACCTAAGAAGGACTGCTTCACTGGCTCAGTCCGTAGAATGCGAGACTCTTAAATTTTGGGGTTGTGGATTTGAGCCACATGTTGGGTACAGAGATTACTTAAAATTTTTAAAAAACAGGAGTAATAGGGAAAGAGCATTTTGTAATATTTACAATTGTCAAATCACTATGTTATACACCTGTAACTAATATAATATTATATGTCAAGTTATACTTAAATAAAGCAAAAAGTAATGGGGGGTAATCTAATCATTCTAAATAGATACAATAAACACACACAACTACAACTCCTGAAATACACTGTATTTTCATTGTTTGCCATAAAGTGGGTATAGTAGAAGAATAATGGCCTCTAAAGATGCCCAGGGTCTAATCCCTAGAGTATGTGACTACCTTACATTTCACAACAGGGAGGAATTAAGATTGCAGATGGAATTAAAGTTGCTAATTAACCAACGCTGACATGGGCAGATTATCCTGGATTATCCGGTGGGCACACATAATCCCAAGAGTCCTTCGGGGTAGAGCAGAGTCCAGGTCCGAAGGGTGCAGCGTGAGAAGGGCTCCACTGGCCATTGCTGGCTTTGAAGACGGAAGGGCTCCACGGGCCAAGGCGTGTGGACGGCCTCTGGAAGCTAGAAAAGGAGAGAAAACAAATGCTCCCTGCAAGCTTCCAGAGAGCACTGCAGCCCTGCCAACACCCTGATTTTAGCCCAGTGAGACCCCCATTTCAGACTTCTGACTTCCGGAAATATAAGACAGGAAATGTGTGTGGTTTCCCTAAATTTGAGATCACTTGTTACAGTAGCAATAGGAAACGCATGTAGCAGGTCAGTCAAGGAAAAAACGAAGTTCACTCGGGAGATAACCTCTTCCTTAAAGCGCTATTTATCAGATGATCGATATGAACATACTGTTCCGTGCCCCGATATTTCGTTCTACGACCCACTTCAGCGAAAGCACCTGTCGGTCCTGTTTTGCACATCTTCTCTTTGGATTAGAGCCAGTGTTTATTACACAAAACAAACTTTTTTTGGTTTTTGTTTTTGTTTTTAGCAGGAGGGATTATTTTGTCCTTTTGGAGCTGGCTATTTAAAATGACTTGCAGGGCCCCTGGGTTGGGTGCCCCAAAAGTCTGTTGGGAAGCTGCCTTCGCTCAGGTCATGATCTCAGGGTCCTGGGAGAGAGCCCCGTGGAGGACTCCCTGCTCTTCGGGGAATCTGCTTCTCCCCCTGCCCCTCCTACCCGCTCCTGCTCTCTTTCTCTCTCAAATAAATTAATAAGATAAGATAAGATAAGATAAGATAAAATAAAATAAAATAAAATAAAATAAAATAAAATAAGGTGGCTTGCAATAATATCCAAGCTCTTTATTTCCCATCAGGAATTAGAGTGGTGAAGAGCGGGGAAAGAGTGCACCTTTTATATTTCCATCAGTTGGCTGAAGAAAGAGGACAGGAGTCCTAGCTAAACACATGGGGGAAGATGCCAGGGTGGCTGCACTGGGCCGCGGTTTCCAGTTCCCAGTTTGTAAGTTGGGAAGTCGGGGTTTGGCCAATCCGAGGAACTGATTGCAGTAACAGGGACTCCGAGGCCCTGGAATGCTGCTGCTTACATAGCACAAGTTTTGAAACGATAAAAGCAACACTTGTTCTAGAGGGGAAAAAATTCACTTAAATCCTCAGAGGAGGGATTAATGCAGCTCCTGAGAGGCACCTATGGACAGCCTGCGGGATAAGGCGGCGTATGTGGTCCGCCGTGAGAAAGGGCCCCTGTCCCCAGCCCAGCCGCTCCCCCTCGGGCCCTGGCCACCGCGCCTGCACCCTCCGCCCCGAGAGCCCCATGACCGCAATTCCCCCTCACTCCTGGACTTTAAAAGAAGCACTTAGAAATCGCAACAATGCATTTTTTCCTCTCCTTTTAGAAAAGGAGAGAAGAAACGCTTCTGAGGACGGAGGACACTTTTTCAGTGACCCTTTGCTAACTAACCAAAGAATCCGATTGAATTCAACACACGGTTACTCAACGAGGAAAATGGACCCAAACACGATGGGAAAAGGGTATCTGCGCTGACCCCCTGATGCTCAGCAGTGGTATGTGCGGCGGTGGGACTTGCTAGGGGCCGAATGGGGCCTCCCCTCCAAATTCCTATGCTGGAGACCTGCCGTCCAGCACCTCAGAACGGGACTGCGTTTGCAGATGGGGCCTTAGACGGTTATGTTAAAACGGGGTCCTTCGCTTGAGCCTGAATCCAATAGGACTGCTGTCCCTTATGAGAAGAGGAGATCAGGACAGAGAGGGAGACACCAGGGACCCTTGTGCAGAGAGGAAAGACCATAGGAGGACGCCGGGAGGGGACAGACATCTATAAGCCAAGTGCAGCCGCCTCAGAAGAAACCAGCCCTGATGACTTGATGTTGAACTTCCAGCCTCCAGAACAGCGAGGGAATACATTTCTGTTGTTTAAGCCCCCAATCTGTGGCCCCAACAGACTAATACAGTCCTTAAAAAGTCAGACTGTTACACTTCTTCTGAGACACACGGTTCTGCCCCAACAGCAGCCCATGCCAAAACTCTGGGGTTCGGGGGCACCTGGGTGGCTCATGGGTTAAGCATCTGCCTTTGGCTCAGGTCATGATCCGAGCATCCTGGGATCGAGTCCCGCATCAGGCTCTCTGCTCAGCAGGGAGTCTGCTTCTCCTTCTCCCTCTGTCCCTCCCCCAGCTCATTCTTTATCTCAGATAACCTTAAGAAACCCAAAACTCTGGGGTTCCAGTGTGGAAGCCTGATCCTGCCGCACCACATGCTCGGCACGTCCCTTCCAGCCCTGCACCCCCCGCCCCATTGCTATTTCCATTCCCGCTTTCCCTGCTTGCCTTGCTCCTCACTGTGCACGTCTGGAAGCCGGGAGAAATCATGGCTTCTGCCTTTGCATTGCCCCTTGCCTTCAGCCCTGGCATGTTACACGGCACAGAGCAGACAGTTTTAAATGCCTGCTAAATCCGGGCATGTCCCTAATCAGTGCACATTCCTTACCTTCCAAAAAAAGTGGAAAAGAAGACTGTCCTGGACACACGAAGGGGGATGGGGCCAACAGACCCTCTGGGAAGGGAGGACGCTGGGTCCAGAAAAGAAACGAGAACTTCCAACAGAGATTCTTGCGAACGCCTCCAAAATGGATTGGTCTTCTGCCTCAGATACAATGTGGTAAGTGTCATAGGCACGGGCTGCATGTGTCAGCTCTGAAAAATGGAGTGACAGGTTCTGTTTGGGAGGTGGGGAAGCAAGGGCTAGGGAAATCATCAGAGGTCTCCCTCTGGGAGAATCGCTCGTTAGTGCTTTGACCTGGGGCAAGTTACTCAGTCTCTTTATCTTTTAAACGGAGGTTATAGAACATATTTTGGAAAGTTGATGCGAATATGAAATGAAAAGTCGGATCAGAGACCGCATAATGTAAAGCCTCACACACCACAGGTGATGAGTAGCCATGAGGAAGAAGAGGGTCCCTGACTTTGAATGGGGAGCAGGATCGCACCGTACAGAGAGAACTGGGACCCAAGAAGGTATTCCAGGCAGAGGGTCGGGGAGAGAAAAGGCTGGCAGGGGGAGCCCTGGGTCATCTCGTGTAGATGGGGAGCAGGACAAGTTCGGGAGCATTGGGGGAAATCAGACAGGCAGGATGGATCTTCAGTGCCGGGTGAAATCAGTGCTCTTTATCTTCTATTTAGGGGAGAGACTTTTCCAAAGAGTGAGTGACAGAGGGATGGAAACCGGAGGTGGAAGGACCAGTGAGAAAGCTATTGCCATCATCAGAAGGTGGGGGTGTGAGCTGGGGCAGGGGCAGGAGCCAGGGCCTGCAGAAGGGAGGGTTCTAGAGTCGTTTCCAAGGTTGAATCTACCCACAGATAAACGGCTTGGGCATTTATTTGATGAGGAGTAAAGGGTGGGGTAAGTCCAAGCTGCCTCCCATTTTTCTAGCCTGAGCACTGTCTCTGTAGGTGGGAAGGCCAGAAAGTGACCTGGGCAACAAAAGAGGTAATTGGGTGGGGGTGCCTGGCTGGCTCGGTCGTTAGAGCAAGCGACACTTGATCTCGGGGTCATGAGTTCGAGCCCCACGTTGGATAGAGAGGTTACCTAAAAATAAAATCTTAATTAAAAAAAAAAGAGGTTATTGGAATTTGTTGATTGTTGTTTGGGGAAGGTGGTGGAGCAGATGCAATGAGATTATGGACATGTTAATTTCATGGAGCTCTTTGGGCATCTGGGGAGAGAGGTGTAGCAAGCTTGTCAAAAACGAGTCGAGCCTTCTGGAGGTGAGTCAGGGATCTGTAGGTGTCTCTAACATCGGTCAAGTGCTGGTCTAAGTTCTTTACTGTATGGAGTCATCCCATCCTCATAACGCCCCACGAGATGGACAATATTATGAGCCTAGTTTTACCGATGAGGATTGTGATGGACTGGATTGTGCCGCCCTCCCCTAGTTCATAGGTTGAAGCTCTCAGCCCCCAATGCACCTGTGTTTGGAGATGGGGCACTTAGGAGGTAATTAGGGTTAAACGGAGTCATAAGGGCAAGGGGCCAATCCAACAGGGCTAGCGTCCTTATGAAAAAAGGAAGAGACACCAGAGTTCTCTCTTAGCATTGCGCAGAGGAAAGGCCAGCCGAGGTCACAGCAAGAAGACAACCGTCTGCAAGCCAGGAAGAGAGTTCCCTGATGGCACCTTGATCTTGAACTTCTAGTCTCCAGTACTGTAAGAAAACAAATGTCTTTAATCTATTCTAAATTACAATAAATGTTTAACCTACCCAGTGTGTAGTATCTTGTCCTAGCAACCTGAGCTAATACAAAGGCAATTAAGCAGAGACGTTAACTAAACTTCCTCAAAGTCACACAGCTGGGAAGGAAGAGAGGCAAGATCTGACTTAGGGCAGAGTCCTTGCTTTTAACCACTAGCCTCTCTGCCTTTAATGCTTCTCTAGAAAACGTGTGTGCATGCGTGCGTGTCTGAGTGTGGAGGGGCAGTATCCCCATACGGATGGAGGGACAGCAAAGGGGCTGCCCCCTTCTTCCAAGAAGAAAGGTGGATTTCCGCGGCTCGGCTGCGCCAGCCTGCTTCCTGGGGAGAGAAGCTTCTTTTAAGTCTAGTGATTGTTTCTGCTGAGGCAGCATGGCTCCGTTCCAGCCTTTTCCATACCCTTCTGTGAGACTGGAGGTGGGGGGAGGACAGCACTTGCGTGGAATCGAGAATCAACGGATGGTACAGGAGCCGAGAGCACGTGCTCTGGCATGTTCGGGCCAGGTGCCGGGGGAGTGGGAAAGAGGCAGCCCGACCTCCCCTCGCGTTCCCCGGGTGTGGGAGTCAAGGCAGGTGGCAGGGCCACGGCACAGGGAAGGACGTGGTCTGTGGCGGTGTCAGAGCCCCGTATGGGGGCAGGTGGGAGCCACGCGGGCGGTGAGCACCGCATAGCGCGCAGACGTTGCCCACCTGAAACGAACATAGGACGCGTGTCAACCGTACTTTAATAAAAAGAGAGGTGGGGGGGGGGGCGGGAGGCTGAGACCTGGTAAAGCATCTCAGAGCCCCAGGAGCCTGCCTTAGCTACAGGGTGCCGGGGAGCTTTGGTTCTTTCCCCCATCGATGAATTAATAATCGGGCGAGGGTGGGCCGAGGCAGAGAAAAATCAAATCAAATTCGTTTTCTTCTGGAGACCCGTGGAGGCCTTCCCCGTCATTGTGTCTGATTTCCAGCTCTTTCCCCTTAAAATGCATTTTGAGGAAAGGAAAAAAAAATTTTTTTTGTGTGGTTGTTTGTTTGTCCCTTTGCCTTGAAGTTTCTGAAATATTCCACAGCGCTGTCCTTGCCAATTCTGCTGTTGCTCAGAGTGTGTTCACAGCCAAGTGGGAGAGTTTCTCCACAAACTGCCATTTCAGTGAAAACACAGAAAATAAAACGCAACCGAGCCCATTACACAGAGGAGGGAGTGCGAAGTTCCCTGACTGGGATGCGGCCTGGCCGGCCGTGTCTGGCCCTGCCTCCTTGCCCTTGAGTTTCCTTGCCTTGGTTGCACATAGGAGTCCATAGGTTGAGGCTTCCCCATCTTTTCTCCACGATGGAAGGAGGCTCGTCAGGGCTGGGAAAGTGTCCTGGCTCCCTAAGCCTTTGCTGGATTCTCCTTCCCCCTGCTCCCACCTGTCCTCAGGTAAGAAAGCCCAGTTCAACTAATTCTTTTACTAGGAAGCTTTTTTTTTTCTTTCAAGATTTTATTTATTTATTTGAGAGAGAGAGAGAGCATGAGCAGGGGGAGGGGCAGAGGGAGAAGCAGACGCGGAGCTGAGAGCAAAGCCCAATGTGGGGCTCGATCTCACGTCCCTGAGATCACGACCGGAGCCGAAATTAAAAGTCGGATGCTTAACTGACTGAGCCACCCAGGCGCCCCAGGCAGTCGTTTTTAATATCGTCGTTCCTCTCAGGTGGCTCTCATTTTCAAAGAAGGCTGATGTGTTTCCCAAATTTTTACTTGAGGGTCTTAGGAAGCTGGAGATCCGGATTCGGTGTGTCCGCCGTGGGGCCCGGGACCGTGCATTTCTGACACCAGCCGAGAATGCTGCCGCACGCTTTGAGTCGCGGATGGAGAGAAACACTGAACGGTTGAGTGGTTGTAGGGAACACTATGGGATGTGCATTAGGCAAGGTTCTCTAGGAGAAACAAATCAACAGGAGATCTTTACACATACGGCGAGAGAGAAAGAGAGAGAAAGGTGTATGGGGGGGAGGTTATGATAGGAGTTGGCTCATATGATTACAGAGACTAACGAGTCACCAGCTCTGGCGTCTGCAGGCTGGAGGCCTGGGGGGAGCTGACGGTGTAGGTTTCCGTCTGAAGGCTGGCAGCCCCAGGCCCAGGAGGAGCTGAAGTTTCTGTTTGAGTCTGAAAGCAGGGAAAGACCAATGTCCTAGCTTATACGGTCAGGCAAGAGGGACGCCTCCTTACAGGAGGGTCAGCCTGTGGTTCTTCAACTGATTGGATGAGGCCCACCCACATGGAGAGGAGCAGTCTGCTTTACTCCGTCTGCTGATTCAGATACCAATCCCAGGCAAAACACCCTCCTAGATACACTCAGAATAATGTTTGCCGTAATGTCTGGGCACTCTGTGGCCCAGTCAGGTTGACTCATAAGACGAAGCACTGTAAGATGGGAGGGTGCAGCCTCCCTTGGGGGTCTTCATGGCTCCTGGGTGGTCTTTGCTTATCTTCTTGGAATCCTTCGGTCAGAAGATCCAGATGTGTCCCCTTGTCAGCTGGATCTTCATTACTGCACCAGATCTCCATGCTCTCAAGGGCGACTCGCTACCTAACACCTGGGCTCGACCCACGAATTCTGGCATAGAAACAACAGACAGTACCTTACACTTAGGTTGAACCCTTTAATACGGTTGTCCTGGGTGCCTGCTGTGTGAAAGGTCCAGACTGGAGGTCAAGGAGGACCAGGAATGAGACCTCCTCTAGTGGAAAAGGTTGGGAAAGGACGGGCTATGTAATTTGTGGGGCCCAAAGTAAAATGAAAATGCATGGCTCTTTGTTAAAAAATTGGGATGAAAAACAATTAGGATTGTTTTTCAAGACAGCAACAGCAGAGCATTAAACCAAGTGTGGAGCCCTTCTGAGCGCCGGATCCTGCGGGAGGGCACAGGTCACCTGTCCCTTAGGCCTTTCATGTGTAGAGTCCGTTCAGGAGCCAGATGGGGTTAAGTGTCCTGGTGGAAATTCTGGGGTATTGATTTGTGCCTCTTTTTGTTTTCTTTCCTTCTTTCATTTCTTCTTTTCCTCCTTCCCTCCTTCCTACAGGGTAGTTTCAAAAGCCTTATCACTTTCAATGAAATAGTGTGTTCATCATCCATTATACTTGTCATTCCAGATATTTATAAATTAAACAAGTTTGTGTCACTTTTAAGGCACTTGTAAATCCCGTTGCAGCAGTGGCTGGAGTTAGAGGCCTATCTGCTAAGTCTGTGCTCTCTGGATGGGTGTGGGGGTATGGCAGTCCGAAAGGTGGGGCTCCTGGAAATACTCAGGCCAGGTTTTCAAGGGGTCTGCCAGCTGTATGTCAGAATACACAGCAAGGTTCTAGGGGAGTGTACCTCAGAACCACCCCAGCAATGGCTAACCTGATCCAGAAGGCAGAGCTTTACCTCTCCGAACCTATTGTCAGGAACTTGGAATTCATTAGTGACCTGACTGGTTGGTTAGAGAAAATCTCAGAAACGTTAAAAAAAAAAAAGAAAAGAAAAGAAAAAAAAGAGGCCAGTAAGATAGGACTAAACAAAATTTTTCCATTTATTTTTTAAAAGATTTTATTTTATTTTATTTGAGAGCGAGAGAGAGAATTTCAAGCAGACTCCCTGCTGAGCGTGGACCCACCTGGAGCTCAACCCCAGGACCCTGAGATCATGACCTGAGCTGAAATCAAGAGTCGAATGCTTAACCGACTGAGCCACCCAGGTGCCCTGAACTTTTCCATTTTAGATTTTGACCCTATCTGCTAATCCCTCTAACTCGGGGGGTGGGGGGATTCATGGGCTAAAGGGGTCTTGGCAAGAGACCGACGAATTCATCAACAGTTGCTTTGGCAAACCAAATTCTCACCTCTCTCCTAGTACGTTTCAAGTAAATGAGAACCAGGAAGTGCTTTTGTAGCAAATTGTATTGAACACATAGCGTTCAAGCTCCAGGAGAGTAGAGCGTACCCCAAGGAGCTTGCATTTGTTGAAGACAATACTACATTAGAACCGCCCTCTTTACCACGAGGGGAGCCTTGCTAGAGAGAGCTGTTCTATGGGCTGCCTCCCGTTCTTTCTTAAAGAGGGCATCCACAACTAAATAACAAAAAAGAAAATACTGAACTCCTTGTAGCAGGGAATTCAAGAGGCTATAACCTCCATTCATTCCATGCACACTGATCGCTTTCTGTGGGCCAGGGTCTGTTCTAGACAGGAGGGCTACAGCAGTGACCCGCACAGACCCCAGCGGTGCCCCTAGGGAGCCCTGTTCAAATGGAAGGCCCAGTCAGGAACAGAGGTGACACGAGGCTGCTGGGAGTAAGGACATGGGCTCACCTCTGTGGTGTAGCCTTACTAGGGAGGGCCACTTGTTGTGACTTACCTACCTTTGTATTTTGTGAGGCTTTCAGTCACCAGTGGGGAAGAAAATGTTGACTTGTGGCTGGAGTGGAGGTCATGTACTAGAAATGTGATTTCTGCCCGTTCTCTTGTCCTAAACCCTTCATTCTGCCTTTGACCACTCCATTTTCTCCCTTCATGCCAACGCTGTTTTCTTCAGATGTCAACAGTGCCCTCAGGAGATGGGATGCCAGAAGACTCTGCCAGATGGCATTTGTCTGTGTTGTAATCAAAATGCCCCCTTCTCTTTGCCACAGTGTGAAGCAACCAGCTACTGTGTGAAGTGGACAAGAAACAGCACACAAACCTGCAGTAGCTTTTGAGGTCAAGAAATGTAGCCAAAGGCCGGATGCGCTTCATTCTGTTAACCTCCATGGCAGCACCGTGACTGTGGGAAAGGCTCCCGTGGTCGGTCCTGAGCCGATTCTGAGAGGTGAGAGTCCTGACGTGTTGAAGGAGGTGGGGGGAGAGAGTGAATGATGGGAAGAGCCCAAATAGTGGTTTCCTCTCTAGTCACCTCGCCTTTATGGACAGGGCTAAGCCCTTCTCATATCATCTCATTCAGGGTTTTCAAGCAGTTAATGAAATGTCATTATTCTATTTTTAATTTCTTTTCCTTCTTTCCTTCCTCCCTTTTTCCCTCCCTCCCTCTCCCTTCCTTCCTTCTTTCTTTTTTCTTTTCTTTTCCCTTCCCCTCCCTTTTTCTTTTCTTTTCTTTTCTTCTCTATGCCCAACATGGGGCTTCAATTCATGACCCTGAGATCCAGATTTGCACGCTCTATGGACTGAGCCAGCCAGGCGCCTCTCATTCCATTTTAAAGATCAGGACACTGTGACTCAGTCTTTAACTTTGCTAAAACCCAGAGCTAACTTTTACGAGTGCGAGTGCATACCGTGTGCTGTGCGTGACCTTTTTTTAACCCCCTCAACATCCTTAGGGGGGTTAGGTGGTTACTCCTATTTTATAGAATGAGAAAGTGAGGCTTACAAAAGATTAAGAGGCTGTTCAAGGCTTCAGAGCTGGAAAATGATGGAGCTTGGATCTAAACCAGCCAGTCTAACTCCTGAGTGCTCTTAACTGCTTTTCAGATTTCTTGGAGCAGCAGGAGCTATGCTGAAGGCTATCAGAGGGCCACTCAGGATTCCTCTGAAGTTCACCTTGCAGCAATGGCGCCACTGTAACAACAGGGCCAACATGGCGGCAGCCCTGAGCAGGGCAGAGGAGAGCTCCAACCGCTCACTTCCAGGAAAGCCTTTAGTTACCTGCCACTGACACAGGAGGCCTAAGCAGGTTCCACCCATGCGTCTCCAGTGAAAGATGTTTATTTATTTATTTTTAAAGATTTTGTTTATTTATTTTAGAGAGAGAGAGCATGGAGGGGAGGGGCAGTGGGAGAAGGACAGAATCTCAAGCGGACTTCCTGTTGAGTGTGGAGCTGGACTCCGGTCTGGAACTCAGGACTCTGAGATCATGACCTGAGCTGAAATCAAGAGTGGGATGCTTAACCGACTGAGCCACCCTGGCACCCTGGGAGATGTTTATTTAATAAACAGTGTTTAATGTTACTACATGCCAGGCACTCTTCTAAGCTCATGACTAATATTAACTCATTCATCCTCATACCACCCTGTATAGTGGGCACTACTGTCATCGCAATTATAAAGATGGGGAAACTGAGGCACAGAGGTGTGAAGTAACTTGCCCAGATCATAGCTAGAAAATGATGGACTGTGATTTGAGAGTAGGCAGCCTGGCTCCAGAGGACAGCCAAATGCACTTCTGAACATACTTTGGGAAAAATCCAAAATATTCATTTATATATTTATATATATATAAATTCCTATATATATAGGAATATATATGCATATATTCTAACAATATGATGACTTGTAACCACTTAAGAAATTGCTCTTTCTCCTGGGATGAAAGCTTAGCCAAGGAATGATTCTCCACTGAGAAGCTTGGGCAAGATACTGGCTGAGACGAAGGTAGTTTTTTGAAAGACTGTCTTTTGGAAAATCTCACAAACTCCTCTCAGAAAGCTCCCTGCAACACTCATCATGGCACCTCGTGGACATATCACTCTTGATCTACTATCCTAACCATTCTTCACAAAACTGATGTCTTAGAAGCACTTCAAATCTTCAAAGCTCTTGCCTCTAATCATAGCTCCTCTTCATTTGTTGGTTAAATATTTTTGAGGGCCCCAAATATGCCGAGTACTGTGCTAGGCACTGGGAAACAGCAGAGAATAAGACAGATGAAATTCTGGGTGGACTGGAGTGCTGTGCTGGTGACAGAGGACATACTTAACTGGCAATTTCAGCCCACATAATACAGGGGAAAGTGGGAGCACTGGGGGTGGGGGATGTGGGTCTCTAACTTTGACTGGATACAGGAGGTTCCCAGTGTCTACAAGACTGCTGCACAGCTGGAATCCAGCAAATGTCTACTGCATGAATGTATTGCCTGCAAAACTGGGTTCTGAAGAATCCGTAGGAGCTAGTTAAGTGAGGGTAAAGCAGAGGAGCGGGGCGGGGGGCGGGGGGAGGTATTCTGGACAAAAAGGAAAGAACCCAGTGGTGAGGGAGCAAAAATGAGGTTTTTAGAAGGACGATTCTGCAGAAGGGAGAATAAATTTCAGGCGGGCAGCGGTAGAAAGACACAGGAGTCCTTTGATGTGGTCGGGTGAGAGAAATCCGGAGGAGGGCATGGATTTGGGAAGTAGGCGAGGGCAGAGGGAAGAAGGAGGAGGGAGAAGTCAAGGATGATTTTTAGTTTTCCCGTTCAGGTTTACCCTCTAGGACACAGGGAATGCCTTTCGCGGTTCCTTTTGTTTTCAACCAGATAACCCCGGGAGCCCAGGCCTTCCCACCCCTCAGGTTGTTAAGGAATATTCGCCCCAGCCTTTGTTCTTAATGGTGAAGTCCAAGGCTCTTAAAGTGTGGAGGGAGAACCGGCCCAGTGTGGGGAAAGCTTCGTTAGTCTCTACCGTCCACGTCCCGGCTTCAGTGTCCCTCACAAGCTCGCGAACGGTAAAGGGCAAGCACCGTTTCCGGATTTTACAGAAGGGACCAGGAGGTCCGTGTGAAGCTTGCCCGAGTCACGTACTCTGCCCAGTAAGGCCCAAGCCCCACGCTGTGATTTTAAGTTCACTCGCTGGGCAAGGTGAGACACCTCGGGGAGTCCAGGACTCCCCAGGATTCGTTTATGGCCACCGTGCCCCACCTGGAGCCCGGTGGGCGCTAACATCCCCCAGCATCCACAGGGAGGAATTACGTTAGGGTTTTTCTGCCTCTAGTGAAAAAGTTCCTGTCTCCCCCTAGAGCCAGGCACACGCCTCCCGAGCCAGACCACGTGTCGCAGGTACGTTTTTTGGCTTTTCCCCTCCCCCGTTCCGTTCCCCATTCCTCTCAGCCTTAGGTGGCAGGAAAATCCTTTACCTCCGACCAATCCCACTGATGCCGAGCCGCGCGCGCGCGCCAACTCGAGCTCCTTCTCTGTACGTCATTGGCCACCTCCACCTATGCAGAGTGACAGGCAGCTTCGCCGACCTATAGCCGGAGGAGGCGGAGGCCGCTCGGCCCTCCCAAAGCTGCTTTGTTAGGGGCTCCCTCGCCGTTCCCCAGCCCGCCGCGCCTCCGCTGCCTTCCCCTGCTCTCCCCAGGCCGCGTCGCCTGCGCTCCGCATGGTGGCAGCGCCGGAGCGCGCGGCGCCCGCATCCTTCCAGCCGGGCGCCACGGGCCGGGATGCAGTGCGGGTACCCAGCGTGCTCCTGTTGTCACTCTCCAGCCCAACTCCGAACGCCCCGCTCCTGTATCCGCCGCCTCTGATTGGCCGCCTGGAGGCGGAGCGATTGTCAGGCGGCCCAATCGGAGCTCGGTTTCCCACGGGCTCCCGTGGCCCCGCCCCCGAGGCCGCCGGCAGAGGCGCCCTGACAGCTCCCATTGGCAGACGGCGAGCGGGCCGGAGCGCGGCCGGGCCGAGGAGCGCCGCCGCCGTCGGGCGCGCAGCTCTGCAGCGCCTCGAACGCCTCGGCGCCCGCAGCCCCAGGAGCCCGGCGTCCCCGCATTGTCCCCGGCCCCGTCGCGGAGATCCGGGACGAGCGTCGCGGGTGAGTACCGCGGGCCTGGAGGGCGCGCGCCGGCTGTCCGAAGCCGCCCCGAGGGACCGTGGTGCGGATGCCCTGAGCCGCTCTGCCCGTGGCGGGCACGTCCTGACCCCCGTCTCCCGCACACTCGGGCTCCCGGCGGGTCCTAGCTCCGCCCGATTGGGCTTTACTCGTATTGTTTTCGTGTTCACACACTTGGAAGGTGAGGAGCCTGTGAGGAGAAGCTAGAGGGGACATCCCTCGCGCAAGGGAGCTGTCGGGAGGGAGACGAGCCAGCGGCGCCCAGGTGCCGAATGAAAGTGACAGTGTCCAGGCGTTGGCATTCGCTCTTCTCGGCAGCAGGAGGTCGGCGCTGACCTGAGGCGGCGGCAGCACTTTGTATTTGTCGGCTGATTTTTATCAACTTCGGGGAGGGCGTGCGTGTGCGTGCGCGCGCGTGTGTGTATGTGTGTGTGTCTTCGTCCATGACTTGGGCACCTCCAGGCCTGGGTTTTCGGCGACGTTGCCGGCGCTCACCTTGGCGATCCGCGCCGCCTTCGGGGCCGGACACACGGGGCGGAGAGCCTGGGGGCCGCCACACAGGGCCGGGGACCCATGGCTGACCTGGGAGGAGGCATTTAAAGCGGCATTCTGCGCGCGCGCAGACAATGACGGGTCCGGGTGCGGGGTCCCCAGGGCTGTGCGTGGAGTCCCGGAGCCGGATCCCGACCCTGCCTCGCCCTCTCGCGGGCTCTGCCGCTCGGGTACTGCTGCGCCGCGCGGCCCACCGCCGGGTGAGGGAGCCGCGTGGGGCCCGCTTTTGTTTACGGACCTAGCCATTGGGCGAGAGCCGCGCGCTGCGCTCCCCCGGCCGAGGCTGCTGCCGCGCGCCCCCTCCGAGCTGGGAGAAGTTGGTGCGTGCTGTCAGGTGACGCCCCCTCCCCCGGCCTCCTGGAGAGATGCTGCAGGGAAAAGACGGCTAGACGGCGCCTTCGCGCCCAGTCCCCGCCGCGCACGGCGCCCCCCAGGCTCCGTGCACCCAGAGGCGCCTTGTCCCGGCCAGGGGCTCTCTCAGATTGACGGCCGTCGGGGCGCTGACCGAGCCAAGCTCACCTCCCTCCCAGTAGCATCCTCTGGCCTTGCCTCCGGATCAGCCCCGGTTGATTCCGAGCCTGCCTTTTCCTGCGTGCTGGCAAGTCTTGAAGGACGCGCGCGAGCCCTTGGGGACGCTGGCCAGTCCATGCCGGCTTTTCTGGTACCCACGCGGCCCCGCCGAGCTGCTGTGGGGCATCCTTGAGTCCCGGCGGTAGCGATCAGCTTACCCATGCGTGCTGACTTGGTGCACACTTTTAGCTGGAGAAGAGAGTCTGGGCGCTGAGGTCAGACAAACTCGGGTTCCAGTATCTGCTCAGTGTCACTCACAAACTGAGTCACCCAGGCCGAGCTACTTAATCTCCCTGCGTCTCAGTGACCGAGTCTGTAAAGTGGGGATAATGTGTATTCCCATTTGTCGGAGGGTGGGGGTGGTGGGGGTTTGAAGGACAATAAAAATCATCAGGTTAGCACCGTGACTGCCACTAACGAAACAGTGGAATGTTTCACAGCTAGAGGGAATCTATTCTAGAAGATAGACCACTGTCTTTCCCCTTTCTGCTGTTCTCCTGGCTTCTATTTTATTTTAGAAAGCTCGAAGGACTGTTTTCAGTCTCAAACAGCCCTTGTTTTGCTTGGCCTTAGGTTTAATTGTACTTATCTAATCACTTTCAGCTCCTTTTTATGTGTTTGAGTTTCCATTAGGTTTCAGTTGTTTCTTCTTCCCTCCTTCTTCCTGAAGGCAATGCTGAGGCCCAGGCCTGGGTTTGGAGGAGGAAAACTTGTCCAGGTGGGAAGCTGTTGCCTGGGAACCAATGGCCACCCTGCAAAGTGATTAACGCCCAGATGGAGGGAGGTTTGAACAGAGATACCTGGAGGCAGGAAAGGGACACTTCCTGGTAGAAGTGAAATTTGAGCCGGGTCTTGTGGTAGAAGTTTAGTAAATCTTTGGTTTCTAGAATATGCTCTTTTGTACCTGGGCTGTAAAGAGCCCCGGCCAGGGAGGTTGTCTTTGCATGGAAAACACCAAGGTTGCTAAGTAATTATCTTTGAATAGAGAAGAGAGAAACCCAAGGAGGAGGCTGTGGACTAGCCAGGGAAGGAGAAGGGGAGAATTGGTTTCATCCAGTGTCTTCTAAATGCCGTCAATGTGTTTTGACTTGTTTTTCCTCTGCCCCACCAGCCCGGCATTGCAAATTTTTGTAAGGCAAAGAGAGAAGCCAGTTTGATACAGGAAAAACAAAAAGAAGAAAAACTCCCCTACAACCCCAAATGAGAGAGTCGAAAAGAGACAATCTCAGGCTTGGCCACAAAGTAAGATATTGTTGAAAAAGATGTTTCCAGTTTCAACACCCGTTTGCTGGTTGGGGCAAGTTATTGAACGAGGTCCAGTAACATGTCCTTTGCACATCGACTTCAGGGGTCTTAACCGGCTCAGAAGAGCATACAGACAGAAACCAGGTGAGGGACTTGCAGTCTGTCCGTGGGGCGCAAGAGCCCACAGGGAATGCTTCCGATACCATTCTGCTCCCTGGGCCTGCCCCGATCACCCCAAGGAGGCGGACTCCCGCAAACAGAAAGAGCCAGTAGCCTCATTGCTAGATACCAATTAATACACGAAATAACCTATTTAATGTTCTCCTAGAGATGATTCTGAGCCTTCTTGCACTTGTTCTGGGAATTCTCTGGCCCTGAGGGATG
The DNA here is from genome assembly GCF_023065955.2 of Ursus arctos. Lineage (NCBI taxonomy): Eukaryota > Metazoa > Chordata > Mammalia > Carnivora > Ursidae > Ursus > Ursus arctos. Next base: position 81,977,639 of record NW_026623056.1, on the reverse strand, counting down.
CTGAAAGGCAGCTGTGCCCCCTGCTGCCGTCAGGGGATCAAATCAATTGGGGGCCTAGACTTAAAAGGGAGCACGTGGTTAGGAAATCTCATTAGCTGACAATTTAACTCCTCTGTAATGCTCATCCAAAGAGCTGGGACAAAGACTTGCTCTCCTTTCCCTCTGCAAGTTCTCCCTCCCAGCTTCCCTTTCCTCCCCTCCCAACAAACCTGAAAGGAAAGGCAGCCCTGGTCCACTCTCATCCCTGCCAAAATTCCTGCAGTTCGGCGGCCTCCCAGACCCCAGGCTTTCTGCAGTGCCGGGCGGAAATCCCTTCCGCAGAGCTTTGCCCATGGCGCACTGGGTCTCTCCACAAGGAGCTTGTGATCTGCAGGAGAAACATTTGTGAGGCTGTGCTTTAGTGGATGGGAAGGTCAAGCCTGCGTTTTCCCACGTGAGGAAGGCAGGTGAGAATATAGGGATCACATTGAAACCTCAACTAGAAGTCAGGGACAGCAGGGCGTTCTGTCTGAGGGTGCAGGAGGGGTGAAGGTGGGAAGGCAGAAAGAGAATTTGGTTCTTCTGAGCAATGTCCAGATTCCTGAACACCACGGACGCAGGCTTACAGTGAGAAAGAGCCTTCTTTTCACCGTCTCCAGCCGTTGGACTCCTGTATCGAAAACACTGTTCCACGGGGATCGTGTGTGCGTCTTTGTGTCTACTTGACATGTGTGCCTAGATACATACACATTTTCCTTTCTAAATTAAGCAGATGGGTAGAGTGTATATTTCTGAGTGTGTCTTTTTGTTTCTGTTTTTCTCAGTATAGGACCAGAAAGAACAGGCCCCGGCAAAATTTTCCAGTTTTTTACAATTCCAAACTTCAGGTCATTGCATCCCTAAATATTCAGTTTTATAAAGGTAATCACTCCTGTGTTTAAAAAGAAAAGTTCTCATCATGGTAGGTCAAATCACTTATTAAAAATTTTTTTTTAAAGAACAATAAATAAAGGCGGCACTGAAAGATAAAGCAGTACTCAGCCAGGAAATAAAACAATGCTCCACTGTAAAAGGTCTGGGATATCAGTAGTTAGGTGGGTTTTCCCCTTCCAGCCCCTTCCCCACCTCCTGTCCCTTCCTTCCCATCCCCTCCAGCATAAGACTTTCACTGTTTCTGGGGTCTCCAGGGACCTCGTTAAGAAATTCATTAAGGTCTAGACTGTGGTTATGGAAAGATTCCTCCTGTGCTTGTGGGAGATTCTTCTAGAAGACCTTGGAGCTCTTTTGCTCGGTGAAGAGGTTCCTCCCTAGTGGGCTGAGGCTGAGCTCAGAGGTTTGCATTCCCCAGCAAGTGGGGTCTTAGTTCAATGAAACGGTAGCAGAAGGGGGGAAGTGCACCATACTGCCGTGATATAGGAGGCAGACAACTGAGTGTCTCCAGAGGATGTGGAACAGAGTGATGATGCAGGGAAGAGCTCGGTGGGGGGGGGGGGGGAGGTTCTTTGAGCTGAGTACATCCTCAGTTACAGAATGGGCCAAGGCCCTTTGAGTTTTGGTGCTGTTACAGAGTTTCTTTCCATAAAAGGAGGCTTGGGTGCAGTTGGGGAGCCGGGGGTCCTCGCATTTTGCAGCCCTCTAGCAAAACCAGAGTGTGATATGAAGGGCATCGCATGCTTTTCTGCCCAGCGTCACTTTGAATTTACGAAGGAGGAAGGTTTTAACAAAAAACCCACCCGTATTATTTAACCTCAGTATCTGCCCCCACAGCACGTGATTTTATTAAAGTATACAGATGTGTGAGGAATTAAGCGGTTGGAAGACAGTGGACCTGGGTGCCCCCCCACCACTCCCCCCTGCTTTGCTTTGGGATGGGCAGCAGGAGGAGATGAGAGATTAGGCTATGGAGGTTCAGTTGCTTTTCCTTAAAAACCCCAAACACTGTTCTCTGTGTCCACGGAGGAGACAGGATATCCTGCAGAAGGAGCCTGGCTTTGCGATGGCTGCCTCCAGCCCAGAGTTCTCCTGCCTGCCACCGCCCTCGCCCTCCCTCCTCCTTGGCTGGGAGCTGCTAACCTTGTAAATAGAGATCAATTCTGGTTCCTTTCCTGGATTCCTCTGTCCTCTGCAGAGGTGATAATGGCCCTGCAAGGCCACCAGGTCAGCCCTGGGGGAGGGGGAAGGCTAGGGTCCGAGAATGGGTCTGGGAATGTCCCTGTGGAATTGTTGGGACCATGGACATGGAGTCCATGGAGTTTTCTACGCTTTGCTCTTCAGAAGAGGGGGTGATGGTGGGCCTGGTGTCTGCAGGTTGAGTCTGAGGGGCCCTGAGGAGGGAGGTGTGCCTTGCCTCCCCTTTCCCCCAGCCACATTGGAGGTCTCCTGCGTCTTTAGGATTCCAGCCCAGAGCCTGACCATCTGATCCTGGGGATAAGATCTCTTTTGACCCCACCTTGTCACCTGGGCTGGGTGGAGAGCACTGGCTGAATTGCGGGCAAGTGAAGATTTCCAGCAGGAAGGTCTGGGAGCCTCTGGAACTCATGAGCCAGTTTTGGGCGGTATTTTAGAGACCCAGACCTGTGACTTTATTCTTGCCGGGAACTTCTTATGTGGATTTTGGGTTTTTTGGACTTAAAAGGAGCCTGACCCAACTGAGATAATATGTTAGTTCCCCCCCTCCTTTTTTTTTTTTTTTTCAAAATGTGCATCTCCATCTCTTCCCATGACACAAGGATGTCCTTGGAAAGTGAGGACAATAAGCAGGGCGTAGGCCCCTGGGTTATGATCCCTGTGGGCCATGGGGGCCCTTGACGTGCCAGCGAGGCCCTGAGCTCCCCAGTACCGAGGACACTCCTGTCATGCCTTTTACCTGGTGTCCTGATCAGATTTACCCTCTGACACCCTCTGAAGCGCCTACTTGAGCTGTCCAGAATCAAGTCCCAGGTGTCCGAGTTGTGACTCTGATGGTGTTTGAGATAACCGAGGGCAGTACTTCGCTGGGGGGGGGGGCAGATTCTGCTGCCTTCTGGCGGTTTGCCGTGTGTTGACCTTCACCCTCTCGTGTTTAATGTGTGTTTAGACAGGGGCCCGTTGTCGGGGGTGGGGGGTGGGGAGAATGCCATATGCACTTTCTTTCATCTGAAATGTCCTTCGGATCCCTCTGTTGTCTTTTGAATATTCCTGCCTTGGTGAAGCTCTGACCGCAGGATGGGTCTTACCCTCCGCCTTTCGGACGGCTGGGGCTTCCGACGTGTTTCTTGTTCTCTTAAGGATCTGACAGACATTTCCAAGTTTGCCCTAATCAGGATGCAGTCTCCGGCTATAAAACTTCAGTCGATAAGGCTCAAATATATTTAAATTGCAATTTTTACTCGGCGGTAATGATCCAGTTGTACTACTTTCCCCTGCCATCGAGTGTATTCTTTTTTATCCATATTCTTAAATTCCAGAAATGCCAAGTTTGATTTCTTTCTAAAAACAGTGTGTAAATAATTCTGTATAGCATTAACGGACTCCTGGAACAGGCAAGCCTACGCGACAAGAGTTTTGTTCCCAGCCCTCTCTGCTCCCGCCCACTCCTGTACTCTCCAGAAATGATCACTTTTGTGCATTTTTGTTTTTTTGTTCTTCTAGTGGTTGTCTTTGTATCTCTAAATAACGTGCTTATACCACTTTTATTTATCTACTTCCTGCGAGGATGCAGGACCATTTAGCTGATCTATCGCTTCTTACCTCCTTCCTTCTTTCTCCAGATTTTTGATGGTTATATTTATAGTTCTTATATTGATTATTCTTCAGTCTTTGTTACTTGTATGGATCTCTAATTTAGCTTCGTCAACCGAAGACTGACTTTTAACCTCCCCTTTGTAAAGTGAGAATATTGGTGCCCTGATCTGTCTTTTCTCTCGACTCCCCCCGCTTCCCTAACACCCCCAGCTTCCGTCACCATCAGGATTGTAAGATTGTGTTCTGTACGCATGATTACGTCTTCCATGCCTTGTCTATAGCTTGCTTTTTTTTTTTTTTCTTCAAGATTTCATTTTTAATCTCTACACCTGATGTGGGGCTTGAATTTATAACGCTAAGATCAAGAGTTACATGCTCTACCAGGTGAGTCAGCCAAGAGCCCCTGGGTTGCTTTTGTTTTTGTAACAGCTTTATGCATATATAACTTACATACCATACAATTTAGTTCCTTGAAGTGTGCAATTCAATAGTTTTTGATATATTTACAGAGTTGTGCCGCCCTCACCATAATCAATTCTAGAACATTTTCATCACCCCCAAAAGAAACCCTGTACCGATTATTATTTGCTTCCCTTCCCCACACGTCCCCCTTGCCTCTGGTAACCACGAATTTATCTGTCTCTATATATTTACCTGTTCTGGATATTACATATAAATGGAATTGTATAATATGTGGCCTTTTGTGTCTGTGTTCTTTCACTTAGCATCACTTTTTCAGGGCTATCCATGTCGTAGCATGTGTCAGAATTCCTTTTTACGGCTCAGTAATATTTCACTGTATGGATATACCCCATTTTATTTATTCATTCATCCATTGATGGACTTTTGGGTTGGTTCTACCTTTTAGCTCTTGTGAGTAGTTACTGCTGTGAACATCAGTCTACAAATATTTGTTTGAATACTTAAAATGTTTTTTTTTGGTAAACACCTAGGAGTGGAATTACTGGGTCGCATGGTAATTCCATGTTTAATTTTCTGAGGAACTGCCAGATTGTCTTCAAAGTGGCTGCACCATTTCACATTTCCACCAGCAATGTATGAAGACTCCAGTGTCCGCACATCCTGCCCAGCATTTATCCTCTCTTGTCTTTTTGATGATGGCCATTGATGAGGTGACATCTCACTGCGGTTTTGATTTGAATGTCCCTGACGATGAGAGATGCTGAACATCTTTCCATGTGCCTGATGGCCATTTGTGTATCTTCTTTGGAGAAATGTCTATTCCGGTCTTTTGCCTGTTTTTTTTTTTTTTTTTTTTTTTTTTTTAAGATTTTATTTATTTGACAGAGAGAGAGACAGCCAGCGAGAGAGGGAACACAAGCAGGGGGAGCGGGAGAGGAAGAAGCAGGCTCCTAGCGGAGGAGCCTGATGCGGGGCTCGACCCCAGAACCCTGGGATCACGCCCTGAGCCAAAGGCAGATGCTTAACGACTGAGCCACCCAGGCGCCCCTTTTGCCTGTTTTTTAATTGGGTTATTTGGTTTTTTGCTGTTGAGTTGTAGGAGCTATTATTATTATTATTTTTTACCATTTATTTATTTGAGAGAGACACAGAGAGCACACGGAGAGTGAGAGGGAGAGGAAGACTCCCCACAGAGCGGAGAGCCCGACAGGGAGCTTGATCCCAGGACCCTGAGATCACAACTTGAGCCAAAGGCAGATGCTTAACCGACTGAGCCAGCCAGGTGCCCCAAGTTGTAGGAGTTCTTTATATGTTTTGGGTATTTACCTCTTATTGGATAGATGGTTTGCAGATACTTTTTCCTATTTTGTAGGTTGCCCTTTCCCTTTGTTGGTGGTTTCTTTTGGTATGCAGAAGCTTTTAAGTCTGATATAGACCCGCTTTATTTTTGTTTTTGCTTCTTGTGCTTTTAGATATGATTTCCAGAAAATCATTACCAAGACCCATGTCAAGGAGCTTTCTTCCTATATTCTCTTCTAGGGGAGTGTCATGGTTTCGGTCTTACATTTAAGTCTTTAAAGCAGTTCAAGTTAATTTTTGAGAGTGCTGTAAGATAAGGATCAAGTTTCATTCTTTAACGTGTAAATATCCAATTTTCCCAGCACCATTTATTGAAGAGACTTGTCTTTTCTTTCTTGAATATTCTTGGCTCCCTTTGATTTCACATTTAAAAAAAAAGAAGGGGCGCCTGGGTGCCGCAGTCATTGAGCGTCTGCCTTCGGCTCAGGGCGTTATCCTGGCGTTATGGGATCGAGCCCCACATCAGGCTCCTCCGCTATGAGCCTGCTTCTTCCTCTCCCACTCCCCCTGCTTGTGTTCCCTCTCTCGCTGGCTGTCTCTATCTCTGTCAAATAAAAAAAAAAAAGAGCAATAGTGTTTACTTCAAAAACTCAGTATGTCTGATTCAGTTATTTATTTACCAAAGCTACATGAAGGAAATATTTGCAAAGTAATTTGAAAGTGAGCTGTCTTTGGGTATCCGCTTTTGGGCATTACATTTCTGCTGGGTGATATTTCTTGTTGTGTTATGTTAGGACAGAGGTCCTTAACTGAGGGCAGTTTTGCTCGCCAGGCGACCTTTGGCAATGTCTGGAGGTATTTTTGGTTGTCACCTTGGGGAGGTTCTGCTGGTTTCTATCTAGATATAAGGAGATATATTAGGCATCTAGAGGCCAGGGATGTTGTGGACGTCCTGTGATGCATAAGACAGTCCCCCAGAAGAAAGAATGATCTGGTCCAGAGTCCGTAGTGCTGAGCTTGAGAGACCCTGCATTCAAAAGACACAAATACTATTAGCACGTATTTAAATTTCTTCACTTGGCAAAGGAGCTTTTGTTTCCTAGATATTTGGAAATGAGCTGTCAGATTAATAATGAATAATGCCTCAGCATCAGATTATTTTGGTTATTATTTTAGCTGGAATAAATGAATTAGGTATCCTTTTCAGGATAAAAAGTTTTTTTGTTGTTGTTTTTCTTTTTTTTTTTTTTTTCTTTTTTTTTTTAGAGAGGGGGAGGCAAGGGACAGAGGCAGAGGGAGTGAGAATCTTTTTTTTTTTTTTTAAAGATTTTATTTATTTATTTGTTAGACAGAGAGAGCTCAAGCAGGGGGAGCGGCAGGCAGAGGGAGAGGCAGGCTCCCCGCTGAGCAAGGAGCCTGATGCAGGACTCGATTCCAGGACTCAAGGACCATGACCCGAGCTGAAGGCAGACGCCTAACGACTGAGCCACCCAGGAGTCCCAGGGAGCGAGAATCTTAAGCAGGCTCCACGGTCAGTGCTCAGTCTCACAACCCCGAGATCATGACCTGAGCCGAAATCGGGAGTTGGACGCTTAGCCGACTGAGCCACCCAGGCACTCCTGGGACAGAAGGTTTTTAGAAATTGGATAATAAACGGATTAACACCGCAACCCAAGAAGAAAAATTGGATAATAATTTCAGGGGCTTTGGGCTTCTCAGTGCTTGAGCAAATTCACCCACTTAATGAGTGCAGAATAGTGCTTATAACAGCCCATCCTTAGCCCTTCACTCTGCTGTGGTTAATGTTACGGGAGGAAAAGCATTTGCAGTCTGATCATTACATTGTTACTCCTCTTAAGCAGTTCATGGAGCATTAAAAACATTTTCGGGAAAAATGTCCTGTGCATGATCCACTGTGACATTTTAGAAAAATTTTTTGAATGTTAGAATAATTATCTCATCTTGAGATCTCTGATTAGAAATTATCATTTCAATCTGTAAATATCAGTTGAACTTTAACATTGCCTTGTAATTAAAAAATTAAAACCTCATAGCTGGTTTTCATTTAACTAATAATTCAACAATCTATTGTTTTTTCTTTTTAAAGATTTTATTTATTTATGTGAGAGAGAGAGAAAGAGAGAGTGCACGTGCGCCTGAGCAGGGGTAGGGAGGGCCAGGTAGGGGCAGAGTGAGAGACACAAGCAGACGCCCCGCTGAGCAGGGAGCTGGATGCAGGGCTCGATCCCAGGACCCCAAGATCACTACCCAAGTTGAAGGAAGATGACTGAGCCACCCAGGCACCCCAACAATCTATTGTTTTTGAGTAGATTTAAAAAATTCATCCTATGGGTTTTCTTTTTCCCTCTCCCTCCCGCCTCCCCCTTCTGACAGTTAATGCTTAATGTGGGGATTGAGTATGCCTGCAGCCTTGGCCCTGGGAATCCTCACCCATTGTAGCATACCATTCAAATTGCCTTAAAGAAAAAGATTTGTGGGAGCCTGTCCTCGCAGGGCTTCAGCTTGCTTGGAGTAAGAACACCCAGATGTCCTCTCTCTTTGAGGAAATGGGGTTAAAACCAAATGGACGTATTTATAAGTATTGCTAGTTAGCATTAGGAACTTGGAGTCTTCTTGCCAAAGGCATTAGAGATCGAAGTCAACGGCCCATTCTTTACACCAGGACTAGTTAACAGCTTATTAGAGTGAGAAAGGCTAAAATTACCCCTGACGGACAGCCTCTGAATTTTAATTGCGGTAATCCATGTCTTCTCAGCCTGTGATACAGCAGTTCTGGGTCCCATCCACGTCAGGAAAAGTGAATTTATGGGCGTCCTAGCAACCAGTGTCTAGCAGTGTAGAATGCCTGGACTTTATTAGGGGCGCATGGAGCCAGCTCCCCCAACATTCGGGGGCTCAGCCCACAGCCACGACCGCTAAGAGTCACAGGGGTTCGGAGAGACGGGTTCCAGGAGCATAAGATACGGTCTTGGTTGCTATGTTATGGTTGCTAGAAAACCGTACATGATTTGGGGGAAAATGGAAATCTCTCAAGGAAATATTAAGGTACAGTTTTAACATTTGGAGAAGTTACTTTCTGGAATCCAGAGATGGAGAGCTTAATTAGGACATGAGTCAGGTTGGATAGTTTCATACCCTGAGTATTGCAACAGCCTCTGTGAGTCAGATCTTTGAATTTCCTCCTTTAATTTGAACAAAAGCTCTGACATCTAGAAGTGTTGAAATGGTTAATGGCTTTTGATTACCTGGGTTCATCCTTTCTCATTTTTCGCAGACAGTCCGTGGGTTTTTCCCCCACCCCCTTTTGTTTTTGGTCTGTCTCTGTGATTCTTCCCAAATATCTCATCAATGCTTTTCCCCCTTTAATTACAAAGTATTTCCTTTAATTACATCAGGTACTTATAGTGAAAACCGTATAGCCAAAATACCGACAATAAGTATCTTTCACTATTAAGACTAAGGGGGATTCTTGCTTTTTTATGAAAGCTTTTGCAGTGAGTGGGGTTCCTTTGATAATCAGAAAAATTGCACTAATTAAATCCACATTCAGCTTTGGGTTGGTGGTGGCCAGTGGGAACTTAATCTCCCAAATCATATTTTCTTGTCCCGTAATCCATTTACACATGGGGATTAATAGCAGAGTGCTCCTCTCAACAATGAGGACAATGGGAAGAATAAAGAGTATGTGGATTCTGGCCCGAGTGAGCCAAGATGAGAAAGCCTATAGGGCCGCCAAGAAGCCCGGTGATTAAATATCAATGGAAGGATTAGCTCCATTGTTGATGGATCCTTTCAGGCTAGGATTGAACCCAGACCCTCAATCATTAGAAAGTTGTTGACTTTCTAGTGTTGACTGCGTCCCTTTCTTCAGAATCCTTCTCCAGAGAGAGCGGTCTTACATCCACAGTCCCAAACATGATTGTGCCTCTTGACCTCGGGTTTTTTTCCCCTAGGATTGCCTCCTTGTTCATGAACTGTCCCATCTTCTCTGAAGGTCCTAAAGCATGGATGACTTTCAGGTCAAGTTTAATTCATGTCTGTGTTTGTATTTTAGGGCCGCTGCAAAAGGTGCTTCAAACTGGATGTCTTAAGACCGTGGAAATGTATTCATAGTCTGGTTGCTAGAAGTCCAAAAGCCAGGTGTTGCCAGGGCCACGCTCCATCCAGAGGCTGTTAGGGAAGGGTCTTGTCTTGCTTCTTCTAGCCTCTGCTGGCCCCAGGTATTCCTGGGCTTGTGACAGTATCACTACCAGTCTCGGCCTGCTTCTTCACATACAGCCTGTGTCTGTGTCTAGATCTCCTTCTGTCTCTTATAAAGCCACCAGCTATTGGATGTGGGGCCCACCCTAATCCCATATGACCTCATCCTTACTTGATTTTATCTGCAAAGATCCACTTTCCAAATAGGGCCCTATTCATAGGTGCTGGAGGTTAGGACTTGAACATGTCTTTTTTTTGGGCCGGGGGGGGGGGGGGGTTGGGGGGACGACACAGTTTAACCCACAAGAGTGTCCAGGCAGTATTCCATTCGACTGTTTAAAACAGTGAAGGACACGCAACATGGATGTGTCCTTACTGCTAAGACATTAAATTTTCCAAAAGCTGATATGTCACCATGAGTCTATTACTATTTATTTATTTACTTATTTACTTACTTTCTTAGCAAAGTGGGCTCTACGCCCAAAGTAGGCTCTACGCCCAATGTGGGACTTGAACTCAAGATCCCAAAATCAAGAGTCGCATGCTGTACGGACAGAGCCAGCCCGGTGCCCGTATGTCAACATGAGTTCAAACTTTTTTTTTTTTTAAAGATTTTATTTATTTGTCAGAGAGAGCAAGAGAGAGAGAGAGGGAGAGAGCACAAGCAGGGGGAGCAGCAGGCAGAGGGAGAAGCAGGCTCCTTGGAGCCACCCAGGCATCCCGAGTTCAAACTTTCAAAGGCCCTTTGGCTCCAGCCCTGCTTTCCCCATTTCATCTCTCAGGACTCTTTTCTCAAAAAGTTTGAGCCAGTGAAACAAAAGTCCCTTTTGCTCTGGGTTATATCCTAGCCTATCCTTCCCTCCCTTTCCTTCCTTCCTTCCTTCCTTCCTTCCTTCCTTCCTTCCTTCCTTCCTTCCTTCCTGTTGTTGCTCACGGGGTCTCCACATCTGGACTGTTCCCCATTTTTGCTGGTCAGATCTGCCTCTCTTCTTCCAGGTCTGGTTGAAATCAGCTGTCTTCATGCAGTTTCCTTGGTGTCCTAATGCCTAATGGCTCTTTTAGATGTCTTCTCATAGTCTACCTTGTGTCTCAGTGAACTCTCCTTGGACTGCAAACTCTTTGATGGTAGGGTCTCAACCAAATTGACTGTGGCTTTGATCACAGCACCGCTGTGAAGGAGCTTGATAGATGTTTAGATAAACTAGCCCCCAATGTACCCAATTTACACCATCAGCAGTCAGTATATAGGCACGGTGCATGGGTCGTTGCCAAGACAGCCGGCCGTGGAGGGTGACAGCTTAGAGATAAGCCCAAAGCAAAAAAGGCCTGTACTCAGGAGAGACTAGTGACAGACAGGCAGATTCTGTGAGGACCCACTGGCAGGAGGAAGGTGTCTCTTAGTTGCTGGTAAGCGGTCCTCCGCCAGGATGAGTCTGACGCTATGGCGGGAGCCAGAATTAGGCAGCCTGCATTCTGAGCGGAAAGGTGGGTGGGTTGGTGTCTTAGTTCAGGCCGCTATATAGTGAACTGTCATAGACTGGGTGGATTAAACAGCAGAGATTTATTTTTCTTGGTCTAGAGGCTGGAAGTCCTGAGATCAGGGTGCTGTCATGGTTGGATTCTTGATGAGAGCTCTTCTCCTGGCTATGTCTTCATCTTGTACTTACAGCCTTTCCTTGGTGCATGCACGCTCAGAGAGATCCCACATTTCATTTTCTTTTGTATCAGTTCCATCAAAGGGCCTCTACCCTCCTGACCTCATCAAAACCTAATTATCAAAACCAAAGACCCAGCCTCCAAATACCATCCCACTGGGGATTAGGTCTTCACGGCATGAATTTTTGGAGGATGCAAATATTCAGTGCATAGCAGTGAGCACACAACCAGGTGTAAGCAGTTTGGAACCAGGAGAGAAAGAGAAACCAGAAAAGCCCAAATCTAAGAGCCTTGTGCCGATACACCTTTGATTCCAAGGTGAGCTCTTGGGGACCTGGGCTTCGTTAAGGCTTACTGGGGCTTGGAGCTGGGCAGCCCAGGACCTAGCCCGCAGGTGGATGGGGAAGAATTTGTGCGTAGGTACTGAAAGTATTCAGGGGCACCTGGGTGGCTCAGCCATTAAGCGTCTGCCCTCGGCTTGGGTCATGATCCCAGGATCCTGGGATCGAGCCCCGCATCAGGTTCCCTGCTCGGCGGGAAGCCTGCTTCTCCCTCTCCCACTCCCCTTGCTTGTGTTCCCTCTCTCACTGTCTCTCTCTGTCAAATAAATAAATAAAATCTTTTAAAAAAAAGTATTCATAGAAAATCATGGAAGATCTAAGGGTGGTAGTGAGGGGTGGGGGCGGGGAAACAGTGAGGGGTGCAGCTGTGTGGTTTTAGGAGAATGCACTTTGGCTGGGAGGTAGGATTACTCTGGAGTACAAGCAGAGAGGGAGACAGTGGGAAGGGGATCTTCATGGAGGGGGTGCCTTAGAGCGTGGTTCGCGGCTTGTGGTGGGTGTAGGGTTGAGGGCACAGTGTTCATTGTACGTGACCACAGAGGGACAGATGAAGGCAACTGGTTCCAGGGAAAGTGAACATGTTGCTGGTTGGGATCTGATAAGGGTCCAGGCCTCTGGTTTGGCGTTCTCAAACTATTTTTCTGGGCTGGGGCCACATGTAGACCTGAGCAAACATGGGGCTTCGAAAGGGACTTCGCATTGCAAACGGGATCAGATCGTTCTTTAAAATGTATTTTTATTGGGGCGCCTGGGTGGCTTAGTCGTTAAGCGTCTGCCTTCGGCTCAGGGCGTGATCCCGGCCTTCTGAGATCCAGCCCCGCATCAGGCTCCTTCCCTGGGAGCCTGCTTCTTCCTCTCCCCGCTCCCCCTGCTTGTGTTCCCTCTCTCGCTGGCTGTCTCTCTCTCTGTCAAATAAATAAATATTAAAAAAATAAATAAAATGTATTTTTATTGGGGCGCCTGGGTGGCTCAGTCAGTTACGTGTCAGACTCTTGATGTCGGCTCAGGTCCTGATCTCAGGGTTGTGAGTTGGAGCCCGCGTTGGGCTCTGCATTGGATATGGAGCCTGCTTGGCATTCTCTCTCTCTCTCTCTCCCTTCCCCCTGTACCCCTCCCTCCTCAAAAAAATTGAATAAAAAATGTATTTTTATTTACTGCACGATGATTGTAAGAGCAATCAAGTACATTTAAAAGGAGAACATTCTCCCACATTCCTACTGTGGGAACATATTGGTTGCTTTTGGTTTTCTCTGTTCCTTCTTATCCATAATTGTCATGTCCTTTTTATATATTTGTAACTCTTGCTTAGATACAGCTTTGTATTTTGTTTCTTTTTGGATAACACTGCATTGTCACATGCAGTTTGGTGGCTTCGTCCCCAACTTGTCATTTATGATGATCACACATTCTGGCGAGCTGATCATTTGCTTAACCATTTTCCTTTAATTGAATATTCACGTTGTAGCTTTTTATCACGATTTCAAAAAATTTTTTGAAGTTCTTTATGTATATATTGCTTTTTTTCTTTCTTTTTTCAAACTAATTTTTCTCAATACATTCCCAGGATATGTATTTGTATTAAACACAACATTTAAAAAAGAATGACTGTTTCTGCCCGGCGGGGCGCCTGCTTCTCCCTCTCCCTCTGCCTGCCACTCCCCCTGTCAGATAAATAAATTAATTAAAAAAAATGGCTGTTCATTTGAATTGTCAAATTGCCTTCCAGAAGTCTTGATCTGTTCATATATATGCGTATATTGGACTCACCACAGCTGAGCCAGCATGGGGTCTTAATCATTAATTTGTTACTGTTAATTGAATCTCTTTCTTTGCTTTCAGGAAGGCTGAACTTTTTGTGTTTATTATTTTGAACATTGTTTTAAACTTTTAGAAAACACTGTCATTGGCTTATCTTTAAATCCTTAACATATCCTGGCACCAAGCAAATAAAATAAAACAAGCAACAACTTCCTTTTATTCCTCCCCTGTGAGACGGTGAGGTTGAAGGTCTTCCTAGCTTCTGGCATCCTGAGTTTGACTCTGTGAACCCAAAGCATAGAAGGTGAATGGGATGCACCCTTAAGGGTTCTGAGGCACAGGCTGGTGACAGGGTGGCAGGTGACCTGCTGAGGGCTGGTTTTTGTTAGTTTTGTTTATAGACTTTGTCTTTTTTAGAGCCATTTTAGGTTCACGTCCAAATTGAGCGTTTCTATAGCCCTCCTGTCCCCACACGTGCGCAGCCTGCCCTGTCATCAGCATCCCCCATAGAGTAGTACGTTATGTTTATTACCCTTGAGGAACCTGCATTGATGCCTCATTGTCACCCAGAGTCCGTAGTTACATTTCAGTTCACTCTTGGTGTTGCACATTCTGGGCTTGGACAAGCACATAATGATGTGTGTCCGTCATTAAAGTATTGTACAGAATAGTTCCACTGCCCTAAAAATCCTCCATGCTCAGCCTGTATCTTTCTCCTTAACCCCTTTCCCTCTGGCCACCACTGATCTTTTACTGTCTCCATAGTTTTGCCTTTTCTAGAATGCCATGCAGTTGAATTGCGGTTGACGTCACTCTTTGAGAGTCATTCCTTGGGAGTTTCTCCCCACTGTTTCCTGCCCTTCTAATGTGGTTGCCTCTAGACTGGGATTTTAGAGTCAGAGGATTGATAAGGCCCTGCAACCCAGGAGTCTTCTCTGTCATACCTCGGCTGAGGAATGGCACCTGAGCCCTTGTTGTCATTCCCATCGTGAAGCCAAGGGAAGGACAGGTGCCCGGCGTCCGAGAGCCTGGGTTCCAGCCCCCATGACGACTCCGTTGAGCAGGTTGACCTTGGTGAAGCCACTTCCCTTCCTGAGGCTGACCCTGTCTGGTCCCTTGGTGGCGTGATGCCAGAGCAGTGCCCACTCCCAGGTTCTAGGGGTGACATGGATACAAGGTTGACTGGCCTTTGTTAACCCCAAAGGAAGGGACAAAAGTCAATCAGAAGAGCCTGGACAGCCTTGCTCTTGGCTGAGCAAGTGAATTGTTAGAAAGTTGCTCCCTGCAGGAAATGGAGGTCTGCCTCCCTGAGTCTCCCACCGACAGCGACTCTGCCCTGGGCGGGTGTGTGTGTGTGTGTGGGGGGGGGGGAGATAAGTGAACCCCTCCACCAGTAACCGTTTACGGTCGTCGTGCTTCCCCATCTTGCTCCGATAGCTCTTTTCAAGCAAAACTTCTCCGCCCCTTTATCTGCCCTTCGTGGCACGTGGATTCTTCAGTTCTGTGAACGCCCCATTCGACGTGGCAAATCTGGGTGCAGAGAAGTGAAGTGGGCTGAATTGTATCCTCCCCTCCATTCGTGTGGAGGCCCCAGCCCCCAGGGCCTCAGCATGTGACCGTATTTGGCGATGAGGCCCTTGAGGGGGTGGCTGAGTCAGAACGAGGCAGTTACGGGGCCCTAATCCAAGCTGACTGATGTGTCCTCATGAAGAAGAGGGAGTGTGGACCCACGAGGAGTCCCGGCTGCTTGAGCATAGAGAAGAGACACAGTGACAAGGCCGCCATCTGCCAGCCTCGGAAGGAACCAAGCTGCCTGCACCTCGATCTCCGACTTGTGGCCTCCAGAGCTGCGAGAACATAGATTCTGTTGTCGAGGCCGCGCGGTTTGCACGGCAGCCCTTGAAAACGAACGTGGGAAGAGACTGCGATTTTATCCTCGCTTCCCCGCCTCTTCTCATTTTCGGGGTCTCAGCACGGCCCCTTCTGCGCTTTTCTTACTGAACTTTTCTGGGGAGTTCATGAGACATGGAGATCAACCACTGTCCTGCATTTTATACTCTCTTCGGGCAAAGAATAAGTAGTCTTTTTTTTTTTTTTACTTTTACAAATGGCCTTTATGACTGACCATTATCCTGGCTTCCTCTAAGAGATCCTCTCCTTTGTGCTGGGCCTTTGTGCTGCCTCGCTGGTTATCATCAAACAGTCCCTGCAGGCGCGTGTTGCCATCCCATTGCACAGATGAGAAAGCTGGGAAGCGGAGCGAGCAGATGGTGTGAGCAAGGCCACGCAATGTGGATTTTGTGGATCCCCGAAAACCACACTCCTCGGCTGATGACAGCACCTGGGGGGCTGGGGTTGGCCGAGTCCCCTCACCTCCCCGTCCAAGGCCACTACCTTCCCCACCCCCTTCTCGTTTCTGTCCCTCCACGAGCAGCCTGGTGTGCCCACGTGACCCTGTTCCACCGAGCCAACTTTTCTCCTCTCATTTAAGGCAATCCGATAGCTCCGAGTACTCTGTCAAAGGTATTTTATTTAGGCCCGGCTATTTAAGAATGGAAGAAATTTCCTGTTGAGAGGTTTTATATATGTGGTGCGTGTGTGCTTCTGAAGGCCAACGGGTGTTTAAGTGTGTGTGAGGCGAAGTACAGCAGACTCCGGAAGTCTGGGGACCGCGTAGGTCTGTAACCCTCCCTCTCAAACCAGCTGGCCAGCTCTGCGAGGCCTTCTGGGTTTCCCATTTACGGGCCCTTTTACTGTTATGACACCTGCTTAAATCTGGTGTTTCCATTACGGGAGGCGTGCTAGGTGGCTGCCTTGAGCGGCCGCGAGGGCTCAACGTGGACAGGCCACTGGGCTCAGACAGGCTGCTCCTCCTCCCGCCACTTCTGGTGGAAAATCCGTTTTTGGTGTTCTGTTTCAGTGAGAAAGGCATAAAAATATTTTCCAGGACCCCTCCCCCCTTTGCTGCTTGCAGCTAAGGTGGCAGCCTTTGACCATGTAGGCCCAATCTCTCTCGAAAAAAGGCAGCACTGATCAGAACGTCGTTGTCTGCACATTTCTTTTCGGAGACAAGGTGGTCTTTTAAAGCATGTTACATGGACCTTGTTCCATGAAATTCCTTGACATTGAATTTGCATGGCCGCAGAGTCCTGTGTCATCGCCCTTAGAATGATAGACCTCATCGGGCAGGAGAGCTTTGTGGACGGGGCGCTCTCACCCGCGTTGTGCAGACAGGAAGTTACTTACCAACACTGGTGTGTGTAAGAGCTCATTTATTGGAATGGAAAACAACACGCGTACGGAAAAGCGCACCTTACTGGAAGTGTCTAATTTGATGCGTACTCCTGTAACCAGCACTCAGATCCAGAACCCAGGACGTGCTGAGACCCCAGAACCTTCCCGGGTGACGAGATGGGAAGGCGTCTTCCCCAGGGCCCCCGGATGGAGCACAGCCCTGCCCGCATCTTCATTTCAGACTTGCCTCCGGAGCTGCATTTCCATCGGTTTACATTTGTCTGTGGATGTTTGTTACCGCAGCTCCTGCTGACCGATAGCTCTCCTTCCCCTCTGTCCTGGCCGCACGCCGCTGCCCCCCCTCCCCCCGCCCGCCATCGTGTTTTCCTTTGGGTTTTTCATCTTCCCCCTGGAGGTCAGCCGTCCATCTAATGCATGTCTGATCACGTCAGTCCTGGATTCGAACTTGTCCGAGTTGCCCCATTGTTCGTCGACTGAAGCCCAAGCGTCTTGACATGGTGTATGTGCCCTGCTCTGCCCCTTCTGCCTCACTCTCGCTCGCCCCGGCCTTGCCCGCTCAACCCCGAAGGGGACACAGGTTTGCAGCTGCCAGTGGCGGGGGAGGAGGTTGGGGAAGGCTGTATCCGCACTGAAGAGCATCAGATGTGACTCTGAATTTGAGGCATGTAGGGGCCTCTTCTGGGCTCCAGTGGTCCCCTACTGTCCTCATCACTCTGTTCAAACGTTCTTGCATTTCAACTCCTTTCGTGGCCTCCTGGGGGGTCCAGATTACAAGCTTCACTCACGTCTACAAACACAACATGGTCCCGCATGTGCTGGTACAGGGGTGTGGCGGTCACACTGTTTGGTTTACATCGTCTGCTTGGCCACTTACTAACTGCATAACCTTGCTCCATATCTCAGTTTTCCTATCTGTCAAATGGGGACACTAGGAGTACCTTCCTCGTAGGGCTGTTGTGAGGAGGAAGCGAGTTAATTCCTGTAGATGTTTCCAACGGGCTTGGCACCTGGGTAAGAAGCTCAGAAATGTCAGCCCCAAACCCTTTTTTAGTAGTGTTTTCTCCCCTTCTGGTCCGTTCTTGCTCACTTTTTAAGGCTCCGGGCGGTCACCATTATCTCTAGAAAGCTTTCCGGGCTCTTCTCCGCTGGCATAATCACCCATTGTCTCCTTTTAATCTGTTTGTGTGCCTCTCTTCCTCGGGGGCCCTGAAGTCTTTGAGGGCAGGTCCGTTCTAGATCCTGTCCTCCCCTTTCCTGGCGTGGGGGCTGGCACCCTGGAGGCCTTCAGTTTGCTGCTTGCTCAGGAAAAGAAGAAATAACGATCCGAGTGTGGGGATGTGCCTGGGCTGGACCTCAAACTCACGTGTCAGCTGCAAATGAGGGTCTGGTGGCTGTTCTGATCCCATGGGGAGGTGTGGAGAGTCTGAGCCCCACTAGTGATCAGAGCAGTAGGAAGGAGAGCAAGACGGGTGGAGAAGCAGCCTTCGGGCTGACTTGACAGTTAAAGGGACCTGCCGCTATCCCAGAGCTCCCATGGGATCTTGGGGTGGACGGGCAAGTTTATTCTCCACCCCACAGTGCCTCACATGGAGTCGTTTCCCCACCAAGCTCTACAAAGCTGGGTGTCCACACCTTTCATGAATCTTAATCAGAATATTGAAATAGCTTTTGTTTTAAGGTGAAAGGAGAAAAAAATGGGGTTAGTGAGAACTTTCCGGGTCAACTTAGAGCAGCAGAGATGCTGAGAAGAAAATGCCAAGCCCTGCAAATACCCTAACAGTGATTATTCCTGTAGGGTTTTTGGGGTGGTGAAGACTCAAGTCATGGGCAGGCAGAAATGAAGCTTCTTACGTGCTAATTTGGGATTCTTTGGTTTATCCTGGAACTTAGAACAGGGCCGGCCATGAACCCAGGGACTCCGTTTCCTGTAGGTAAAGCTGTTTGCCTTCCCAATGCAGGCACTGAGATTTAATGACTTTTTAATAAGGCACGGGGCTCCGCAAAAGAAAACATCCCCTGGCCAGCATGTTGGGGGCTTAGATGTTAATAGTGAGTTTGGACACATTTTTCTTCCAGCCCCGAGCATGGTTTTTCTTCCTTAGGAGCTACTCAATAAATATTCTGTGTTTTCCATTATATTGAGGGTGTTAGGTTTTTGGATCTGAAACTCAGGACTGTGGTGAGGTTCTCCTAATTCCAGGCAGCTCTTTCCCACAGACCAGAGGGCATCTTTGTCCCTTGAAATGACTGTGAGAGGAAAGCTCACCATGTCTTGGAATTGGGTGTATATGAGATCAGGAATCCCTCACACTTGGGGAATTCTTCGTCGAACTTCATTTCCTCCTGGTCACACGTTACAGTCAGAGGGTCTCTAGCTGTACTGCCCACGGTGGTGACCACTAGCCACATGTGGCTACTGAGCCCTTGAAATGTCTGAATTAGGATGTGCTGTAAGTGTGAACTATAGACCGGACTTCAAAGACTTAGGAAGAAACAGATCAATATAAGTTATCTTAGTAAATTTTTCTTCAATAACTTTTTTTTAATTAAAAAAATTAAAAAAAATTTTATTTATTTGACACACAGAGATAGTGAGAGAGAGAGTGAGAATACAATTGGGGGGAGAGGGAGAAGCAGGCTCCCCACTGAGCAAGGAGCCTGATGTGGGGCTTGATCCCAGGACCGTGGGATCATGGCCTGAGCCAAAAGCAGGTGCTCAACCGACTGAGCCACCCAGGTGCCCCCCAAAATTTTTTAAAGTAGAAAGTATTCATTTTTTTTTTAGTTTAGTTGTTTGTTTATTTATTTATTTATATACTTAAGTAATCTCTACACCCAACGTGGGGCTCAAACTCACGACCCCGAGAGCAAGAGTCACATGGTCCACTGACTGAGCCCGCCAGGCGCCCCTCAATAACTTTTGTATTGATTATATGTTGAAATACTATTTATGATGTATTAGATTGAATACAATAGGTCATTAAATTTAGTGTAACCTTTTTACTTTTTTAAAAAAAGATTTTGTTTTTATTTATTCAGAGAGCTTACATGTGAGCAGGGGAGAGGCAGAGGAAGAAGGGGAGAGAGAATCTGAAACAGATTACACGCGGGGCTTGATCTCACAACTCTGAGATCATGACCTGAGCTGAAATTGAGAGTCGAACGCTTAACTGACTGAGCCCCCCAGGCGCCCTGTCCTTTTTACTTTTTTTTAACGTAGCTACCAGAAAATTGGAAGTTGTGGTTTTATTGGCTAGCCTTGCCCTAGAGGATGACTGCCCACTTAGTTTCCTGGGATAACCTGCCAGACTGGGTGAGTTATCTCTTACTTGAGGAATCTCTTAGTTCTGACGGGCCTTGCAAAGCATGTTTGAAGCCAGAGCATGGAGAGAATGACAAGCAGAAGGGGGAGCGACTCCCAAAACAATGAGTTTTCATATCTAGCTCATGGGAAAGATGGAGGAATTTTCACGGCAGCAAAATTAAGCGAGACAAGTTCGGACGATCAGGTAGACACGATGATCAGCACCTATTATGAATAATAATAGTGCCACATATTTAATTGTTTGACTCCCCTTTCACAGTTTAAGAATAAAGAAATGAGTAGTCATAAAACCCCAGAATAGTTTAGGAAAAATTAATCACAGCGCGTACAAGCGGTAGTGTCGCGAAGGAAGGGGGCACAGCATATCAAGGTGAGATTTCATACGCTGGTTTGTTGTATCCGTAATCATGTGCCAGGGCTGGGCTTGTTCGCGGGTGGGCCTTGGAGACCTGCCTGTTTAGTTGGGAGAGGTTTCTGTGGAATCTCTACTCCTGCTCCTTAGCCAGAGTAGCTTGTTAGTTTCGGCATCATTAAATGGCTCTGCAGGAGAATGGATGATAGGCCTGTTTGCATGTTGGTTTCATATTAGTTTCCCTTGCTGTTGGTTGCTGATTTGTTTCTCCCCATGGATGCCAAAATTCTTGGGATGAGAGATCTTGTTTTATTTTTCTAAACTCCTGTATTGTTGGGGTGCCCGGCTGGCTCGGTCGGCAGAGCATGCGACTCTTGATCTTGGGGTTGTGTGTTGGAACCCCATGTTAGGTGTAGAGATTACTTAAAAAAACAAGCAAACAAAACTCCTGTATTGTTGCACATAAAATGCACCTTTAGTTTGTGTTTGTTAAATGATAGTGGTTAATAAAAAAAAAGCAGATCCTTCTTTTTTTCTCCCTCCTGCCCTCTTTCCCCTTCTGGTCCCACTGTTTCCATTTCTTTCGTGCTCTTTCTTTCCATACTGCTTTCTTTCTTTCTTTTTCTTCTTCTTCTAAGGTATGGGTTACATGGAGAAGTCCTGAAAAACGTGTGTTCCCCTGGCTTGTCTGTACCCTTTCTTTTTCTAATAAAGCCTTGCCTTGACTGAGTGTTGCTTTATTTCTTTGCCCACCTCTGCCCTTCCTTCGGCATACCCTCCTTGTGCAGGCAGCCCCAGGGGTGGAAGGCGCTCACGTGGTACCTGATGGCTGGCTCAGCACAGACTTGCCTTGGACAAGGGCCAGAGCCAGGGTTGGAGCTGGGCAAACACTGTTCTGCTGGGGGAGCTGATTGGACGGAGGCCCAGGGTGGAGTACCCATGGGCTCAATGGAGGCCTGGTTTTCCTTAAGATATTCCAAAGACTGAAGGGGGAAGTAAACAGTCCGCTAATTAAATCTGTAGGTGGCCGTAAATTTGGAGGTGTTGCAAAGCCCTCTGCACACAGAGAGGACGTTGGGAAAACACAGAGAGCTGTAGAAAGGTGAGGCAAGGCTCGGGAAGATTCGATTCTGCCTGGAAAAGTACAAGCCACCATCTGGAGAGCAATTAGCCATGGTAGTGTGCTCTGTGGGGCGTAAGTCAGTGGCGCTGTGATTGACTTCCAGCCAGAACTGTTAAGTCCTGTTTCTGGTTCTTGATAGTTAGTAGTAATTGTTTATTTTTTTTAACCCCGAAGTTTATTACTTAGGAATCAAGCCAGTCCTACGGTACACTGTGTGTATAAGTCTTGGCCTTGAAGGGTGAGCAGATAAGAGAGTGTTCCTCAAATCATTTGTCCCTCTGCTTACATTTCCATTGGCTGTGCACCCCTAGGGTGGTCAGGGGGTCCAGGATCTTGGAGGTTGGTTCTGAGTGCTGGAAGTGCGGCTGGACAGCTGGTGGGGGCAGGTGCCTGCTCGGTATAGATCAGAAGGCGCCTTGCCCGCCAGGAGGGTACACGCAGTTGGTGGGGCACCCCCTGGTTTACAGGTTTCTAGGTCTCCAAAGCCTTTGTGGCCTTGGTTCTTCCCAGGACCTTCATAATCCTACAAGTCTTCTTCAGTGCCCCGAGCAGGCTTCCACTGGCCAGTTTGAGAAGCCATATGCTAGTGATGGGAGACATGATTGCCTCGAGCGGGAGGAGCAGGGTTTTTTGGTGTTCGATCTCTGTGCAGGTGTCTTGGGCAATCTTGGCCACCTTGCTTGGTTTCTCAGCCTCCATTTCCTTATCTGTCGAATGGCCACCATTGGGTTAAAGAGATGTTCTAGATGGAGAACGTTGCTCACCCGTGAAGTTCAGCTGGATAGACGTTAGCCATCCTTGAGTCAAGTGCAAGCAGGTCATATTCAAGACCTTTTCAGTATGAGTTCAGAGGAGACCCTCCCAGGTGAGGTTGCCCGGGGCGATGGCATGGACACTAGACAGAGCTGGGAGAAGAAGGATCATGTCCCGTCCTGCAGCCTGAAGGCAGGACCTAAGTTCACAGGTGAGTTTCCTGATGTGGTTGTTGGAATGCCAGGTTATCCTCTTGCCTTCCGACATGCTAGAGTAAATAAACGTTTATAGGGAATTTATAAAAGCAGTGATGGAGACCAGTAAATGATGTGATGGTCCCGATGGAAACTGACCAGGGGACAGGGCGCCTGGGTAGCTGGCTGTTGGTGAAGCATCTGCCTTTGGCGCAGGTCATGATCTCAGGGTCCTGGGATCGATCCTTCTGCCTGCTGCTCCCCCTGCTCCCCTGCTTGTGCTCTCTCTCTCTCTGTGTCAAATAAATAAAATCTTAAAAAAAAAAAAAAAGAAACTGACCAGGAGGGTCAGGAGGGTCGAATCTTCCCTGTGAGAGCATCTTGTCTCTTGTGGACATTGCCCTGAGCAGGAAGGGGCACGACCCAACCTTTCTCTGGAGCTGAAGAAGGAAAGCTGTCTGGGTTGGAGGTTTCGGACTTTATGTTTATAAACACATGTCTACAGGCAGCTGCTTTGCAGAGACTGTCACTCTCTGTGTTTGAGGAGGGACTCTTTTGGGGAGAAGGGCGGGGTAATGGGTGACCTGGTTTGTTTCCTTTGTTCTCTTCTGGCCAAGACTGGGCAGGTAGCCCTGACCCACAAGGTCTTAAACTGCCTGAAAGGAAATCCATTTGCTGATAGAGAAGATACACTTAGAGATAAAGGAGAGAATATTTGGTTTACCGTTTCCTCCTCTGCCCGGCTCCAGGTATCAAAGAGCTGGTGACTGGACCATTCTTTTTGGGTTCCTGAAATCTTACCCTTGGAACTCAAATCAGACCATAATTACTCTGGTAATTGTCTCCTAATTGTTTTATCTGCCTTCGTGTTGTCTCCCCAACCCAGTGGGACCAACGACCCTTTGAGGACAGATTTCCTGACCTCTCTCTATTTTCCACCATGATAGGACTCTGTAAATACCTGGCTGAAGGATTAAAGAGGGATTTCATTTCTGTAATTTATAGCCTTCCGGTCTCCTAAAAGGATCAGATGAAAATGTGAATTTTTACCTTGAGAAATATTTTTTGTTTTTATCTTGAGAAATATTTTATCATTATTACTACTATTTTAAAAGATTTATTTATTTATTTTAGAGAGCAAGAGGAGAGCATGTGCGAATGGGGGTGGGGCAGAGGGAGAGAAGCTTTAACCAGACACCCCCCCTCCCCAGCACGGAGCCACGTGACTTGGGGCTTGATCCCATGATCCATGAAATCCTGATATTTAACGACTGAGCCCACCCAGGCACCCCTATCTCGAGAAATATTTTATTTATTTTTTATTTTTTTAAAATGAAGGTCATATGCTTAGTGCACTGATGCCCCCTCCTGCTCTGGAAGAAATGTCTTTATTGATCGTCACCTAGTCAGTCCCTAGTCTCTCTTGTTACTGTCTCTCTCTCTGAATGAATGACTTGGTGTTTAAATACTGTGGTTTGCTCCACCGCCTTGTATGCTGGGAAGCTTAGAGTCACCACTGTTCGGGGCTTCCCATCTCAGATGTATTAACGCGTGTATCAACACCAGCCTACCAGACTTGCGGCACCGCCTTGTACGCTGGGAAGCTTAGAGTCACCACTGTTCGGGGCTTCCCATCTCAGATGTATTAACGCGTGTATCAACACCAGCCTACCAGACTTGCGGCACGAACAGACATGGAGCACAAACATGTTTCTGTTTGTGTGGAGCCAGGGAGACACTTCCTTGGGGGGAGAGTTTGTATCTGAAGGGTAATGGTGGGTTTGGTCAGACCCTTGACCTCAGGGAGACTGGGGGCCACGAGTAGGTTTAGGAGCATGGGGGCTGGCAGGTGGGAGCTGGGAAGGTGATTCCAGCATTGCATTGGAGCTCGTGACCTGTAACGCCCTTTCTGTATCTTAAGGTTTTGTGATAAGTGGCAGGGTGGGGTGTATTGGAGGGAGGTGGCTGACACATGGGGGATTTTAGCCCAATCCCTTCCCTCTGGGAGTCTCTGCACTTGCCTGGGAGTAAATGGTTAACATGGGGAGAGTCAGCTCTGAATTCAGTGATGTTTTAGGGCAAACGAGCAACTGGCAAAAAATGTCTGCTTTTTGCTGCTTTTTTCATTTCTTGCTCTTTGTCTAATTCATGCCTGTCTCCATCCATGTAGATACTCAGTAAGTGTTTGTTATTTAAATAATAAATTGTTTGCACTTTAAATTGCATCTGCCTAGGGATGCCTGGGTGGCTCAGTTGCCTTCCGCTCAGGTCATGATCCCAGGGTCCTGGGATCGAGGCCTGCATTGTGCTCTCTGCTCCTTGGGGAGCCTGCTTCTCCCTCTGCCTGCTGCTCCCCCTGCTTGTGCTCTCTTTCACTCTCTCTGATAGATAATAAAATCTTTTAAAAAAATTAAAAAAATAAATTGCCTCTTCCTGAAGTCTGTAGGACTCTTTATTTTTAGTGCTTTCGACAAGGCACTGAAACTATGGCCCCGGCTTCCTGCAAAGTGGAGGTGGATAAGCGTCCTTTAGTGTTGGCCCTTCCCAAAGAGCCTAATAACCCGAGTCTCTCCCACCCCCTCTCCCTTTCCAGAACATGCCTGTGTGTCAGCATGAATAAGTTCCGGTGGCTGTGATGATGGGTTGCAGTTCGGGGTGCAGTCAGTGCAAGGAAGCCCCGGCTGCTGGGTTGGCAGAGGCAGGAGGTGTGATGAGTTTTGGGGAAGGGGGGTCTTCATTGGTGCGCAGAGCTTCCGGCTCCAGCTGTTGCCAGGGTGACTGTATTTGGGCAAGAGTGTGTTAAATCGATTCTCTGTGCTAGAATCCACTTCTCAGAGGTCCGCTTCTACGTGGGTGGCCCAGGCATCTTTAGGCGTTCTCGGGAGTGTGACAGAAGACCAGGAAACAGAGACCACAGGCTTTTGAGAATCCCACAGATAATCTATGAAGGTAAAGTATGTGATGATCTGTGTGACCCCTAAACTTACTGAAGGACTCCTTCATATGGGATTGGAGGTCTGTGTAAGATTGGGAAGCATTCACATATTGTTTCCATTCATTCATTCGTTCAATTATTTAGTTAGTTAGTTTTGTTTATTTAAGTAACCTCTACACCTGATGTAGGGCTTGAACTCACAACCCCGAGATCAAGAGTCCCATGCTCTACTGCCTGAGCCAGCCAGGGTGCCCCCCGTATTGTTTTAGAGTGAAGGGGAGACCTGGGCCCTTCCTCATGGGACTTCCTCTCTAAGTGATCTGCTGAATGATTCTTTTCCTATTCACATCGATATAAAGGATTGAAAAGGCCATTAATTTTCCAAATGAACTCAGCTGTTAGAGCCCCTGGCCACAGACAAATAGTTCCATATAAGCTGGACTAGAAGTTTCCACCATGCAGTCTGGGTTCATCAGAGTCAATAGAAACAGGTGATCGGGCCTTCAGCTTCTTTTGCTGGTGTTCCCTGTTCTTTACTGTCTCTAGTTGCTTCTCATCCTTCCCTCCTCAGTCCGCTGCTGTGGGTCCCTGATCCTGTTTGGTTACCCCTCTGTCCAAAACCAGGGGTGCCGTGTGGGAGCCAGCCAGGCCTAACAGGATAGCATGGTCAGCAGTGCCCAGGGGATGAGGCCAGGCAGACCAGGTTGGAAGCAGGTGTGTTCACTTGGGTGAGGTATTTAACATCCGCCCCCCTCAGAGTCTTGCTTCATGCAAGATGGCAGATAATAAGAGTCCCTCACGTAGGGGTTAATAGCCCAGACCGGCATCAGACTGCCTGGGTTTGAACTCTGGCCCCACGGCTGCTGCTGTGTGACTCTGAGAAAGTCTCTTGACTCAGCCTCAGTTGGCATATCTGCAAAATGGGATACAAATGGTATCTGTCTCCGGGGATGTTGGGAGTGGTCACTGGCTCACAGATGATAAAAGTTTAGATTAGGGGCAAGGCAGCCACCAAGTACTGTGTTAACTTTTTGGTTTAATGAACTACCTAAAGGGACATTACATCGTAAAATGAACATAAAAAAACCACGTGGGCATAGTACGGGCTCAGTGCGCCTTCGCTCTTCTTCTTGGCAGACAGTAAACCGATGATTCCTTCCAATTTCTAATTAGATCTTCTGTTTTCCTGTTTCAAAGCTTTCAGGATCAAAACCGTCCCCCAGCACACGAAGGGAAACCTTGGTGCTCCTTGCACCTAGCAAGGAAGAGCGTTGGCCTTGGAGTTAGGATGGACTGTTGAGTTCTGGGTCTGGCATCCACCAGCCGTGGAATTCGATCCTGTCTTGGCTTTGTTTTTGCATCTGAGCGATGGGCATTATGATGCCTGCAGGGTGAGCTGGGTGTGTATTCTTGTCTCTACTTGGCTGAGGAGCCGACTGAGGTTCAGAAGTTGGCCCACAGTCCCACGGTTCGTAAAGAGCTGACTGAAGCTAAAAGGTCGTCAGACTGTCCGGGATCGTCCAGGAGTCCTGTTACATCATCAGGCTGCTGCTCTGAAATCGTGTTCTTTTTGTTCTTAATTTCAAAGTCTAGACACCTTCCTTCAAGGAGTCTTAATTGGGTGCTTCCTCTGACTCGTTCTCCGCAGAGAAGTTCTGCTGCTTCTATCAATGCATTGTGTTCTTTCAGACCCCTTTTAATGGCACAATTTGGGAGTTTTTTTCTGTGAAAGCATTTAAGTATTTAGCTGTTCAGTTCATTAAGCTCTATTTAGCAAACCCTGCACCTCATAAAGTTTCAGGGAGCCCTTTTTATGTCTTGGTGTGGCTCTGTTCCTTCCTAACATTCGTAAAGAGAGAATGAAATGCAACAAGACGTTCTGTTTGATTTCCTTCTCTGCAGGTCCTTTTGTAGGGCGTGAAAGGTTGGAAAGAGAAGTCTTCTCTTGCAGAGGAGTTCCTGCCCTTGAGCCACGACAAAGCTCTCTCTAGCCCTGACTGGTGACGGTCTGTGGGGAATGCTTGAGAATTTGCTGAGATGGCTTTGACGGATAGTCAGTGAGTTACAGACTTCGCGGTTGTTGCTGGAACACTTGTCATGTTGAGATACCGGGTAATATTAGTTACACAATGGAGAAACAGACGTTTAATTTGTTATTTAAATTGGTCAAATCAAGGGGCGCCTGGCTGGCTCAGTCAGTGGGGCACGCGACTCCTGATCCCTGAGTGTAAGTTCAAGCCCCATGTTGGGTGTAGACATCACATAAAAACACGAAATCTAAAAAGAAAGAAAGAAATGGGTCAAATCAAAAGATACTTCCTAGTCATCACTGTTTTCAATTCTTTTGTTTGTTTTCTGCCCACCCCTACCACCCATTTTCAATTTTTGATATGTTATTGCCAGTGATCCCTTTACGATAAAACTGTTGGTAAAGGACTGCTTCACCTGAGAAAAGTGGGAGCCTAAGGCCCAGAAACAAAGGCTCCCCTAGAGCACAAATGAGAATATTTAATAATTTTGTAGGAGGGACATGACAAATCATTTCTTAACAGTTAGAGTCCTTGCTCACCTTTACTTCTTCAAGAGGCTCAATTGTATATACGAGGGTTTTATGTCATCATTTGTGATGTGAAAACCAAGGCTCACAGACATGAAATAATTTGCCCAAGGTCACATACACAGTGAGTGCTGGAGCCTTAGGCTTTCTGGAATTTTAGAATATGATCTTAAAGAAAAACTCTAAAAACTATTTCCTAATTTAAATTAAGACTTCCAGCTTGATTTTTTTTTTCTTTTGTTTTTGCCAACTTTTTGTCCCTTCCAGACCGTAGAGTAGAAAGCCAGCCTCGTTAAGAATTTTAGGATGAGGGTACTTTTTAGAGAAGGTGGTGGAGTTGAGGTAATTGCGAGTAAGCCAAGCAATCTGTCCCTTCTTAAGTTCAGGAATAAGCAAGCATAGAGCCACTTGATGTGTGAGTTCATAACTTGTGGAATGAAAGGAAGCAAGCATGGATCATTTATTAAGCACCTGTTCTGTGGCAGGCTGTGTTCTTTCCCTCGTGCTGTGTATAAACCCCTGACATTTGTAAGCCGTGGGTCCTTTTCAGGATTTATTGTCACCATACGAAGCAGGTGTTGCTTCGCCTATGAAAAAGGTGGCAGACGCCTGGAGAGTTTTTAATTGGTCCAGCAAGGGGTGAAGCAGATCTTGAATTCAGCTTCCGAGTCCAAGACCAGACTTCTTCTCCTGCTCCACAGCTCATGTTACATAATGTTTCTTTATGTGTATATGCGGTATAAATCTCTAATCGGACGGCTGGGAAGTGCCTTTGGCCGGCTTTGTTGCTTCAGCTGTCTGGAAGGAATGGCTTTCATAAACATGGAGAGGGAATTGGATTTTTACTTTGTGATAATTCATATTACAGAAGCGGGAAAGGTCATTACCACGGGAATTCCCTTCATCCCTGAAGCTGTGGGTCTTAAATGAGTTGGCCCGCCCTAGGACAGTCACATTTTTTTCCGTTTTGATATTTAATACCACATATGCCTTTTTTTTTTAAGAGAAATTTCATGAATGAAAATTTAGAACTCGAAAGAAAGATGGAACCTCACCCATAAACTTAGCAATCTTAAATAGCTATCATAGTGTTTCTAGTCTTTTATCGTGGTAAAATATATATAACATAAAATTGACCATTTTAACCATTTGTAAGTGTCCAGTTCAGTGGCATTACGTACTCTCACATTGCTGTGAGATTTTGCAGACGAATTTCCATACCCATCAAACACTAACTCCCCATGCCCCACTCCCAGAGTCCCTGGCTGCCTCCACTCTACTTTCTGTCTCTGTGAGTTGACTGCTGTAGAGATCTCACGTAGGTGGAATCACGCAGTATCTGTCCTTCTGCGGCTGGCTTATTTCCCTTAGCATCATGTCATCAGGGTTCATCCACGTTGTAGCAGGTGTCAGAATTTCTTTCCTTATCGAGATTGATAAAATTCCATTGTATGGAGAGACCACATTTTGTTTATCTGGTCATCTGATGATGGGCACTTGTGTTGTTTCCGTGTCTTGGCTGTGCTGCTCCGAACATGGGTGTACGAGTACTTCGAGTCCTTGCTTTCATGGCTTTTGTGTATATACCCGGAAGTGGAAATGCTGGATCAGATGAGAATTCTATGTTTCATTTTTTGAGGAACCTCCATACTGTTTTCCACCGTGGCGGCATCATTTTTTATTCCCACCAGCAGTGGCAGGGGTTCCGATTTCTCCACATCCTCACCATTTCTTTTCTGGGTGTGAGGTGGTTATCTCTTTGTGGTTTTGGTTTGCATTTCCCTAAGGATGAGTGCTGTTGAGCACCTTTTCCTGTGCTTATTATTAGTATTGAACCAACTAGTATACCTTCCAGTGTTTACTTTGGCGTCTGTTTTTATTTCATGTGTGTAATTGTCGTCTACACAAAACAATGCTCAGTGTATTCTGTATTTCCCGCCGACCATCATCATCACCAGGTTTAGTGTTGTAGTGGAGTGTGAAGGTATATTTCAAACTCACCTGATTGATAATTTAATTTGGTGATAATTCCCAGCACCCAAATCCTTTCCCTTAGGAAACCTATGATCACTGGTTTTAGCAGCCCTCCGTTGGTGATACCACAGGGCCATGTACTGTTGTGAATACTCTTCGGGATTTCAAATTGAGTGTCGGGAGCTTGAGGGTGAGTTACAACTTTTCTTTAACCGCTGCTGATGCCCAGAGAGTAGGGGGCATCTTGTCTGTCTGTGACGTGTATGGCCGGGCCACCTGGACCCTTCAGTGAATGGGTTAATTGCCTTGCTTCCGTTTCTAAGCGGCTGAGCACCCTCTTCTTCCCCATGGTGGTGTTTTCCACTTCCTCTTGTCTTTTATTTGGAATCTGGAGACTGTTTTTCGTAGAAACAATGTTACCGGGGTGACTGTTTCCCAGGTTACTTCTGAAGGCCACGGGAACCCACATGTCGATTTGCCGGTGCCAGCACGGCATGCTGGGAGGGTCAGATGGACGGAGCTGGCACCTGGCTTGTCCTGACCCCGCCACTGGGAGCCCGCTGTGCCGTCCTGCTGAGTCCAAGTTTCCATGTCCGTAGGATGGAGATAACACCGGCTAGCGTGAGAAGAAGCAGCGAAGTGATTAATGAGTCTGTTGGTTTCTAAGTCACACACCTGGGAGCTTAAAACAACACTCATCTGTGCCCTCCCAGTTCTGCAGGCTGGAAGTCTACAGTCAGTATCACTGGCTCAAAATCAACCCTGTGGGCAGAGCCACACTCCCTCCGAGGCTCTCAGGAGAACCTGTCCCTTGCCTTGTCCAGCTCCAGGGGCTGCCAGCATTCCTTGGCTGGTGGCAGCGTCACTCAGGCTTGGCCTCTGTGCTCCTGTTCCTTTGTCTGGTGTCCTTCTCTTCTCGCATCTGTGAAATCTCCCTCTGCCTCTGTTTCGTTGGGATGCATGTGATTGCGTTTTGGTTAAGATCCTTTAACTCAATCGTATCTTTTCTCATGTGAGGTAATATTCACAGGTCCCAGGGGGATTAGGGTCAGGGGATAGCTTTGGGGGACATTCCTTACAGGATGAGGGAGAAAAGTAATAGTGTTCTCCACCAATGTTTTTATGTGATGGGATTGACTTTTTTTTTTTTTTTTTTAAGATTTACTTATTTACTTAGAGAGAGAGAGAGAGAGAGAGAGAAAGAGTGGGGGGAGGGGTAGAGGGAGAGAATCCTTCAAGCAGACTCTGCGCTGACCATGGAGACTGTTGTGGGGCTCGATCCCATGACCCTGAGATCATGACCTGAGCCAAAACCAAGAGCTGGACACTCAACCAACTGAGCCACCCAGACGCCCCTTGTCTTAAGTTTTTTACATGGATACCTGAGATCAGGTGATGGAGCAGGGAGTTGATGTGGCTTTACCCCTCTCCCTGTGCGTATTTAAGCCCTTGGCATAGGGCCGGGCAGAGACAGAAGCCCATACACACTAACGATTCTGAGAATGTTCTGCTCTGCTGCCTTGACTCTCACTCATTTTCATTCTAACTTCCTTTTGTCCATCTTCTTCTTTTCCTCCTCCTCTTCCTCCTCCTTTTTTTCTTTCAGATCCTATGTGGGCACCCATAGCATGTTGGGTTTTGCCCATAGCAAGTGTCAGTAGCTGTGATGAGGCAAGAAGATCAGAGATTGCAGGTTGAGCACTTAGGTAATTCCCTCCCTTGGGGAGCCCACGCGGATGAGTCAGCTCTGCTGTCCCCGTGGAGCCAGCGAAGACCCCTTCTAGGACATAAGCTGGGGTTGTTCCCAGCATTTCCTGGGTGCATTTTGACCTGCCCAAGGAAGCTAACCTTGTACAATGGCCTTGACTGGGAGCCTTGCATTCATTTTTCTTAAATCGCTTGTTCCATGCGAGTCCTGACCGACCCCGGTTTTATTCTATAGGATTCGCTGGGCGTTGCTGCCTTTGCGTGCCTGAACATGGACTGGAGATTTCCTAGCCTGTAAAGTTGCTGATTTCACACTGCCCCTTCCGGTTCTAGAAGAGGTTCATTAGGTTAACTCAACAAGCATGTGTTTTTTCGGTGTCTAGCTTGTGCCAGGCGCTGAGGGGCTTGTGAGGCTCCTAACCAAGCAGGTGGAAGTGGAATAGAGTATCGATTATGACTATAGCAGGGGGCACCATGCTTGAGCGGGCGTCCGAACCCGCTGGAGAGCTCGTCAGAGCACAGTCTGCTGGCTCACAGTTTCCGGGGTGGAGTGCAAGGATTTTGAGATCGCTGCTACTGGCTCAGGGACCACACTTTGAGAACCGCCATGCAGTGGGGTCATGGAGGACAGAGTATCTAACTCAGTGGGGAGGTCAGGAAGGCTTTACAGAGGTGGGTGTTTTCCAGCTGGGCTTAGGATGAGCCTGATTTTCCTAGATGGACGAAAGAGGATGGGGCATTTCAGGCCAACAGGGTGTGTGTGTGTGTGTGTGTGTGTGTGTGTGTGGCGAGGTAGGGAATGGAGTGGCGGGTCATGATTTTGGAGGGGTTGCCTGTGGCTAGATTGTGAAGAAATGGGGAAAAGCAGAGAACAAAGTGTAAGAGGGTTTTTTTTTTTTTTGGTCGAGGGCACAGGAATCTTGGGTTTCTGTAGAAGTGTAGTCACGTCTCTGGAAAACTAAGAAAGAGTGCCCTTTGGCGAAGAGTTGCCCGACCAGGTGAGGAGGCCCCTCTGCCCGCATCTTGGGTTGGAAGGAACCCCGAGGTGAGTTTGGAAGCTCCATGGATGCCCGTGATGGAAACGAGGAGAGCTGGAAGCAGGAAGGAATGCGGCTCTATCTCCCTTCCCATCTCTGCCATCTTCCGGTACAGACTTTCTACCTGAACAGAGTTGGCTTTGTCCTGTCGTCCCTCCCACCGTCGGGCTCCAGGAGGCATGTTTTCTTGCTGAGAGAAGGCCGCTCAGCGATGCTGGCAGGGACCACACCCCGACCTAGAGCCACAGGCTCTGCTGTTCAGATCCTGAAGGATTTAAGGACTGTAGTGGTTTCAAGCTTGGAATCAAAACAAGTTTTTCATTTCTTTCTTTTTTTTTTTTTTTTAAGATTTTATTTACTTATTTGACAGAGAGAGAGACAGCCGGCAAGAGAGGAACACAGGCAGGGGGAGTGGGAGAGGAAGAAGCAGGCTCCCAGTGGAGGAGCCTGATGTGGGGCTTGATCCCAGGACCCTGGGATCACGCCCTGAGCCGAAGGCAGACGCTTAACGACTGAGCCACCCAGGCGCCCCGAGTTTTTATTTTCTTTCTGCGTGGTCACTTTGCATTTTCAGCAGCTGCATGCCTGGCCCTGAGCAGTTGGTGGCTCACCTTGAGAACCCGGGCAGCAAGAGCCTCGAATTTGCACATTCTCCCGTTCAATCAGTTTGGTTAGATAATTGCCTTTTCAGTTGAAAAAGGTTTCCACTTTCTTTAGTCCTGGGTTTGCATTACATTTTGGGGCAAATAACTTTGACTCTATAGTCTGTTCTTTTTTTTTTTTTTTTTTTTTTAAGATTTTATTTATCAGAGAGAGAGCACGAGTAGGTGGAGGGGGAGAGGGAGAGGGAGAAGCAGATTCCCTGCTGAGCAGAGAGCCTGACATGGGGCTCCATCCCAGGACCCAATCATGACCTGAGCCAAAATCAAGAGTCAGACGCTTAACTGACTGAGCTGCCCAAGGGCCCCTCTGTAGTCTGTTCTTAATTTCAACTCTCAGGTCATGGGGTGGAAGGAATTGGGGGTGGGGGGGGGAAGGGTGGGATCAGAGCAGCTTTTGAGATACAAGGGGATTTTTTTCCCTCCAGAAATGTCCCTCTGTTGCAGTCCTTTGAGGGAATGTGCCAGAACCTTGTTTTTGCAGGCAGATCTGGTTTGATGTAAAGAAAACAGCCAACAGGCATGATTCCCATACAAGAGACTCCTTTAAAATAAATTCAGAATTTCACTCGTGTAATAAAGGTACGATCTGGCTTCTAAGGAGCTGATTTTGGCGGTTTGATTCCGCTGCTAAAGAACATGGAAGAAACGGCTAGGACGGAGAGGGCGAGAGCTGGCGTGGCTGTGCTGTCCTGGTTAAGAGTTTGCATTGTGGGGGCGCCTGGGTGGCTCAGTCGTTAAGCGTCTGCCTTCGGCTCAGGGCGTGATCCTGGAGTTCCGGGATCGAGTCCCACATCGGGCTCCTCCGCTGGGAGCCAGCTTCTTCCTCTCCCACTCCCCCTGCTGTGTTCCCTCTCTCGCTGGCTGTCTCTCTGTCGCATAAATAAATAAAAAATCTTTAAAAAAAAAAGAGTTTGCATTGTCATGGATGTTAACTAGACTTAGCGTGTCAATCATTTTGCAGCATATGCGTATATTGAATCGTTATGTTGTCCGCCTGAAACTGTTGTAAATGTCAGTTATATCTCCATTAAAAAATGAGTTACTTAAAAAAAGTTTGCATTTTTCGAGATGCTAGATAGCATCGAAACTCAATAGGAGCTCTGCTTAGTAATGAACATGGGCACCTGAGACAGTGAGAACATTGAGAGATCAATTAAAGCAGCATAGTCTAGGGGCATCTGGGTGGCTCAGTCAGTTCAGCATCTGACTCTTGCTTTTGGCTCACATTGTGATCTCAGGGTGGTGAGATCGAGCCCAATGTCGGCTCCTTGCTGGATGTGAAGCCTGCTGAAGATTTTCTCTTCTTCTCCCTCTGCCCCTCTCCCCTGCTTGCGCTCATGCTCTCCGTCTAAAAAAACAAACAAAAAAACCCCACACAGACAAACCGTAAAACAGCATGGTCTAGTGGGTAAGAGCATGGAGCTCAGTTTCAGTTCCTAGGCATGAACGGTGGCTCTTCACTTTGGGTTAGTGGCTTCTCAGGGTCTTCATTTCCTCATCTGTAAAATGGGCATAATATAGTTCATCTATCTCATAGGCTTGTTGTGAAGATTGAGTTCATATTTGTGATGCGTGGCATTTGTGTATGTATGGCACACGTGTATAAATGTCTGTTAAACAAATCAATTTCTAGAGGGTAAGAATGATGAAAAAGTAAATGTTAGATTTTACTAACTTTTTAGAACAGAGCTGTTAGCCCTCTGGAAACCCTGCATAGTCTTTAATTGTCCAAGCTTATGTGGTTTTTGTGGTTTGTTCTAGAACATTCAAGGTTCTCTGAGTTTAGAGAAGATTATCTTAGACTTTGGATAAGAAAAGGAAGCTCTAAGAGTTTCCTTTAGAATTTAGTTTCTTAAGTTCAATATTTGGGGGAAAAAAGAGCAGGAAGAATCCTGCAGAAGGTCATGTCCATGGTTTTCAAACTGGGTCGTAAGGCATTTGTTGGTTTATTTAGGGCTGTTGTGATAACATTTAAAAAACTGCAGTAGATTAGGCAATTTCAGTGCATCCCACATAAGGAAGGCAGGTGTCTTGTGAGACATCTGTCTGTTACATACCTGGGTGTCTGTAGGAGGTCGCCGTGTGATATTTCTTAGTGTCGGACCTGACTGGCTACCCTCCTCTGTATCCGCGGGGCCGGACTGGTGCCTCTTGTCCGCTTCTGCCAGTCACTGCCAACTGCTCATCACTTTCAGATGGATTCTCAGGTTAGATTTTTCTTTCTCTTTTTTTTTTTTTGTGAGAGAGAGAGTGTGTGTGCATGCATGAGCTGGGGTGAAAGCGGGGTGGGGGGGGAGCTGAGGGAGAGAGAGAATCTTAAGCAGGCTCCACACCCAGTGCAGGGCCTGATGCTGGGCTCAATCTCACGACTCTGATCATGACCTGAGCCAAAGTCAAGAGTTGGACAATTAACTGACTGAACCACCCAGGCGCCCCTTATATTTTCTTAAAAATATTTTCCCCTTGCCCTAGCAGCCAGATGTGTAGGCTTGGGATTTTATTTTTTATTTTTTATTTTTTTAAAAATATTTTTATTTATTTGAGAGAGAAAGAGTGAGCGAGCATGAGCGGAGGGGGAGGGGCAGCGGGAGAGGGAGAAGCAGACCCTCCCCCACATGCCGGGGCTCAATCCCAGGACCCCAAGATCATGACCTCAGCCAAAGGCATAAGCCACCCAGGCGCCCCTACTCTTGAGATTTTAATAATTTTGGAATATTGTTAGTACCATTAAATTTTTCTTTTTGCTCTTCTCTGCCTGGAAAATTTGGTAACTTTGGGGGTTGCACGTGATCAGTCCAGGATGGGAGAGTCCCGAGGAAGGATATTTAGGGATGTTACATACAACTGGGAGAAGCATGCCTTGGCGACATAACTCGTTGTTAGGATTGATGAAATCCCTTTATAGCTTGGACCCTATGTGCCGGGCACATGGTGCTTTATAATAGCGCCTCATTTGATTGTCATAATAGTAGTCGCTAGATATTATTATTATTACCCTCTTTTTTACAGATGAGGAAAACCCAGGCCCCGAGGGCATGACTTGGCCAGGGTGGCTGGCTGGGAAGTGAGAGAGTAGGGACCCGAGCCCAGGCATTCTGGCTGTAGAGATAGTGCTGACGCGTAGTCCGCCTCGCTGTCTTGTAAATCAGTTTCCGAATTTTATTAGAAGCTAATAATTTTGATTGAGCCTTTCTGTCTATTGCTCAGTGCCGTCAGGGACCCTGACCTTCCGTGCCACCAAACTGCTCAACCCGGGGCTCCTAGGCTTTAGTTCCCTAGAGTTGTGTTAATAAGGTACTGCACGCTGGGGGAGTTAACAACACACCTGTATTCCCTGACCGTTGTGGAGACGAGAGCTCCACGACCCAGGTGCTGTTGGGCCTTGCCTTGTTCCTTCGGAAGACTGTAGGGTCAGTATGTTCAGGCCTCTCTCCTAGATTCAAGGCTGCTGGCCATCCTCCGTGTCCTGTGGCCTGGAGGCACATCCCTCCAGTTTCTGCCTCCCTAGCCACATGGCCTTGTCTCTGTGCCTTCTTACAAGGAAACTAGTCGTGTGCCCTTGGGAGCCCTTGGGAGCCCCCTTCCCTCCAGTAGTCCTTAGCTTATTGCATCTGCAGTGGCCAGATCATAAAATGTAAACAGTTTCCACACACGGTCACTGTCACGGGCTAATTGTGTCCCCCTCAGATTCATGTGTTGAAGCCTTAACCCCCTAGTACTTCAGAATGGGACTGCGTTTAGAGATGGGGCCTTTAAGGAGGTAAGTAAGTTAAAAGGGTGGCCCTTAGGGTAGGTCCTAATCCAGTCTGATTGGTGTTCTTAGAAGTCGAGGAAATTTGGGGACACACACACTACACACACACACACACACACACACACACACACACACATACACACACACACACACACACACATATCATGGATGCGCTCTCACACACACAGGCCTCAGGACAAAGCGGTCCTGCCAACACCGTGGTCCTGGACTTCCAGCCTCCACGCCGTGAGAAACGGAGTTTCTGTTGTTTAAGCTCCGGTCCGTGGTACTTCGTGAGGCAGCGCTAGCAAACGGAGTCACGTTCGCAGGTAGGAGGGGTTAGGACGCCAGCATTTCGGGGGGACACAGCTGAACCCGTAGTACCAGGGCTTGATTCCACCTCGTAGCTGAGGAGATGCCGTGATGACCCTGCCTCCTTGGATGCTGATTCCGGTCTGGGGTTACATGGAAGCGTGGCTTTGCCCTTCTTTCCTGCCGCGGCGCTGATGCACCTGCCGGAAATAAACGCACACACGTCCTGCGGGATGGGGAGGGGCCTGGAGGCCAGCGTGTAGGGCGATTAGGCAGAGATTGTCCGCTAGGTCACCCCCCAAGTTAGCAGGGTTTAGAGGCACGTGGAAACTTGCCGACCGGAAGAGCTGCCCTTCCAGGTAGTTCCTCCCGAGGGAGAGGAACAGGGGGCGCTCCTGTAAGGGAAGAGCCTCTGACTTTTATCCCCTTTACAGATGATCCTCTGATGGCTCAGACCAAGCACTGGGGACGGATCTGGAACTGGAGCTCACGCTTCCCCAGTCCCCTGCCTCACCCCGCCCCTCATGGCCCCGCCTCCTCCTCGCCCCTCCCTCCCTTCCTCTCCTCTCCTTCCTCGCCCCGCCCCTCTCCTCGCCCTGCCTCTCCCCTCCCATCCCCTCCTCTCTCCCTCCTCCCCTTGCCCCTTCCTGCCTCCCTTCCCCTACCTCTTCTCTCCCCTTCC
Source organism: Ursus arctos (assembly GCF_023065955.2). Lineage (NCBI taxonomy): Eukaryota > Metazoa > Chordata > Mammalia > Carnivora > Ursidae > Ursus > Ursus arctos. Next base: position 81,939,617 of record NW_026623056.1, on the reverse strand, counting down.
CCTTCCTCCTCCCATCCCCTCCTCTCTTCTCATCCCCTCCCCTTCTCCTGGCTCTCTCCTCCGAGGTCCTCCTGGGGAATGGGAGAGGCATAGCTCCCCTGGGAAAGGGGATGAGCCACCACTATGAGACGCCTGGTTATTTTTGCTTCCTGCCTGGGTGTGGGCGTTTGTGTTGACAGTGGCGGGGGAGGCGGTGACGGGCGCTGGAACAGTCGGGTGCCCGTGGAGCGGGTGGGAGGTGGTGCCTGTGCCAGGCAGGTGACTTGGCACTCACGTGCCCGGGGGGGGGGGGCTTTGCGGGACTCCGGGGAGCTGGGTTTGCTCCTCGGCGCTGGGGGTCCCATTCCCTCCTCCGTGTCACATGTAGAGGGGGGCTGCCTGATCCCACCCCCAACACACCCAAGGGGTGCAGTGGTGGCTAACTGGGTGATTCTCACTGGGGTGACCTCCAGCTCAGCAGGAGGGTTTGGAGGCCGTCCTGAAGGGTCGTGCCCAGTGCTCTCCATCCCCATTACTCCATCAGATATGCTCCTAGTGCATTTAAACATAGATCCTGTGCTTACCCTGACCTCCCCCACCCCCACCGCACATTGGCTCTCAACTCAGCACTGGCTGCACTGGAAATACCTGTTCATCATCTTGGGTGGGGGAAGGGGGCAGAGTGAGTTACTAGCCTTTAGCCCACTTGGCTAAGCCGAGGGTCCCGCAGTATTATGCCCTACCCAGAATGCCCGCAGTTTCCCTACTGCCATCCTGTAGGGACGCCCTGGAGCTGCCCCTGCAGGGTGAGTTGAAAAAGACCCTGGGGACGTTGAAACCCAGATCCCTTCCATGTTAGGATCCCTGATGGTGTCTGAGGCACCTATGTATTCAACAGATTTGGAAACTGAGATTCAGGTCAACAGTCCTGGATCATACCCGGTTATTCGGTTAGAAATTTCGAGATGAAAGTCTCGTCCTCTGTTTTTCTCTCTCTTTGCTCCCACCACAAGAATCCCAGTCCAGGGCTTTCCCCACAAGTTCCACCCTGACTGGTTTCCTAGGGCTGTGGTCACAAAGTAGCCCCAGCTGGGTGGCTTGAAAGCGGATTTATCCTCTCACAGCCCAGGAGGCCAGAGTCTGAAATGGAGGTGTTGGCAGAATCATGCTCCCTCAAAGACTCTAGGAAGGATTCCTTCCTTGCTTCTTCTTGGCATCCGGTGGCTCCAGAGTTCTCCACGTTCTCCCGCCTAGAGCTGCCTCCATCTTGACATGCCCTCCCCTGGGTCTGTCTCTGTCTCTAGATTTTCTCTTCTTATAAAGACACCAGCCTTTGGATGAGGGCCTGCCCTAATGTCATGTGACCGCATCTTTACTTGATTAGTCTGCGCAAAGAGCCTATTTCCAAACAGGTCATATTCATAGCTACCTCAGGGTTACGACTTCAAGATATATTTTGGGGGACACATTTGAACCCTTAACACCCCCTCACCACCGCTGCCACTGCGTTGCCACCCTGCCTTGGCTTCCCAGAATATGATTGATGTTAGAGGCGCTGCTGCCTGTATCAATTTTATTATCATTTTCAATTTTATTATCATTTCAATAATCATCATTTATTATTAATTATCATTTATTATTAATAATTATCATTTATTATCTGTTCCCCTCTTTGTTTAAGCTCAGAGTTATCCTTTTGATTAAGTGTCCCCCCCACCCATTCCCTGCTAAATCTTTTTTTTCATTATTCTCTGTGTTGTCAGGTCTTTTTTTCTTTTCTTTTTTTTTAAAGATTTTATTTATTAATTTGAGCACAAGTGGGGGAGGGGCAGAGGGAGGGAGGAGAGACTCTCTAGCGGACTCCTCACTGAGCATGGAGCCTGATGTGGGGCTTGATCTCAAGACCCTGGGATCACGACCAGAGCCGAAATCAAGAGTTGGATGTTCAATGGACTGAGCCACCCAGGCACCCCCGTCAGGTCTGGGTGACAGCACACCTCCATCTGGACATTTCTGTTTTGTGGCTTTCTGGGGGAGGTACACACTCTCCTAGGATCCTGTGTGGCACTCACCATGGAGCCCAAACAGATATTTGCCTATATTCTGATTCCTGTCTCTCTGTCTGTCATAGTAGGCTCTAATCCCTAACAAGACGAGGGACCATGACTTTCGCTCCTGACTGATTGTACTCCTGGTACGTAGCCCAGGGCTGAGCATGTAGCTTGTGTTTTAAAATGTTAGTTGGATAGGGGCTCCTGCCTTCGGCTTGGGTCATGATCCCAGGGTCCTGGGGTCAATCCCCACATGAGGCTCTCTACTCGGTGGGGAGCCTGCTTCTTCTTCTCCTTCTCCCTGCTTGTGCTCCCTGTCACTATCTCTGTCTCTCTCTCTCAAAGAAATAAGATCTTTTTAAAGATTTTTAAAAATAAAATATTAGGTGGATAAAAAAGAAAACTTGCTTTTCTATTAATTATAGTTAGGGAGAAGTGTGGTATGATTTTTAAAAAATACATGTGCCTCCAAAACAAGTTAAAAATAGAATTACTGTAAAATACAAGAATTCCACTTCTGGGTATATATACAAAAAAGTTGAAAGCAGAGACTTGAAGAGGTATTTGTACCCACATGTTTGTAGCAGCATTGTTCACGACAGCCAAAAGGTGGAGGCAACATAAGTGTCCATTGACAAATGAATGCATAAAATGTGTATAAGTGCAATGGAATATTGTTCAGCTTTAAAAAGGAAAGGATTTTTTTTTTTTTTTTTTTTTTTTTTTTTTTTTTTTTTAGGGACAGACAGAGAGAGAGAGCACACAAACAGGGAGGACAGAGGGAGGAGGAGAGCGAGAATCTGAAGGAGGTTCCATGCTCAGTATGCAGCCCAACATGGGGCTCAATCTCATGACCCTGAGATCATGACCTGAGCCAAAACCAAGAGGCAGACGCTTCCCCCACGGAGCCACCCAGGCAACCCAAAAAGGAAGGAAAATTCTGGCGCATGGATGAACTGTGAGGACATTATGCTAAGGGAAGTAAGGTAACCACAAACAGAGAAACACTGTAGGATTCGATTTATCTGAGGCACCTAGTCCAATTCGCAGACACAGAAAGTAGAATGGAGGTTGCCTGGGACTGCGGGCGGGGGAGGAGGAAATGGGGAGTCAGTGTTTAATGGGAATGGAGTTTCAGTGTTGCAAGATGGAAGGAGTTCTGGAGATGGACGGGAGACGAGGTGGCACAACAACGTGAGTGTACTTCATGCCACTGAGAAATTGACAAATGGTTAAGATGATCAGTTTTATGTTCTGTGTCGTTGACCACAGTTAAAAAACAGAAATGGAAGGATGTACACGCACACACACACACACACTCACACTCACGTGCACGCACCCATGAAGATGCGTGTATGTGTGCGCGAAAGAGAGAGGGTTGGTTTCCAGAGCGTGCTCTGGAGGAAGGGAAGGGAAGGGAGATGGGAAAGGAGAGGCTGCAGGAGGAGCGGGTGGTGCCTGCCGGGAGGGGAAGTAGCTGGGCTGGAGGGAAAAGATGGGGGTGGTTATCAGTGCCTGGGGTTATAATCAGAGCTCTGTCTCCAGCCAGCTGTGGGATCTTGAACAAATCAATGGTTTCCCATTGTGGGCATCAGCTTTTAAAAGGAGCTGGAATAGTAACCTCTGAAGATCTTTCCAGCTCAAAAACTTCAGAGGTTTTAAGCCTCTAACAAGGTAACGCTGATTCACTGATGTTTTTCACAGTTCTCTGCAGTATCTACGCACAGTGAGTGCTCCCCTAATTCTGGCTCTAGAGTATGTCTGTTTGAAGCAATCATCTTTCTGTTAGGAATTCCTGGTATTTTTAATAGCACCAGTTAGTTTGGCTTAAGAAGAATACATTCAGTTTTTTTTTTTCCTTGATCTCTCTTTGCTCCTATCCATTTGCCAGGTCTTCTACTCTCAAAATTACCTTGGTCCTTTTTCTTTTCTTTTAACATTTGTTCATCTTCATCTTGTATTCTAATTATGCTGACAGTAGTATCTCTTGGGCGCCTGGGTAGCTCAGTGGGTTAAGCGTCTGCCTTCCACTCAGGTCATGATCCCAGAGTCCTGATATGGAGTCTCGAGTCTAGCATTGGGCTCTCTGCTCCGCGGGGAGCCTAGTTCCCTGCTTCTCCCTCTGCCACTCCCCCCACTTGGGCTCTTCCTCTCTCTTGCTGAAAAATAAATAAATAAATAAATAAATAAGAAAAAAAATAGTATCTCTTTGCATGAATTATGTTGAATCCTTATGGCAGCCCTGGGGGGTCGGTTCATGATCTCTGTTTTATAGACAAGCTGAGTGGTTAAGTACCTTGCTTGGCCTTGACGTCACCCGGCTGGTCAGTGGTTGAGCTGTGACTGCACCTGGTTTGTTCCCAGCTCTATACCGTGGATACTGCCCTAGGCTCCTGCAGTCCCTGTCCCTTCTGTATCCTGGGTCCTTTTATGGTGGGGACTATTTCTTTTGATTTTTTGGTACTTCTAAGGTTTCCAGTCCTGGCCTGTCAGAGACAAATAACATTTTTTTTTCAAAGCTAACTTGCTGATTTCTTTTAAGAGGCATCCTTCCTGTCTCGCTGTGTCAGGGAAGGGATATCTGTTGTGCTGAGCAGACAAGTCCGTAGCTTCTGGGGAGAAGAGTTAGGGTCCTCAGAAGTTCCCTCTGTGAACGGAAGAGTAGTTATTAACAAAGTATCGGATTCAGCAAAAAATACAGGCTAAGGAGGGCTCCTTTAACATCTGAAGAAGCAAGGATCACTCAGGGTCTGGGCATAGAGAAGCCAAAATGCGTTCCTGCATATGCCCTCCCCGGTAGAACTCATCAGCTCCTTTTGAATCCAAGAGACACTCCCATGGAGAACTAGCTTCAGATCCAGTGGTTTGAGCTAACTAGGAGGTAGGACGTGTCCCAACTTTGGAAGTTTTTCTGTTGTAGTCTTCGAAAAAGTAGCAGAGGAGAACCCTAAATCCCCGCCCCTCATATCGCTCTCATTTCTCCAACGGGCATTTTTGAACTTGGAGGGATGGGGGCATTGTTCTCAGAGGGGCTTCTGAAAGGCCAGGTAGAGAAGTCACCCATCGGAGCCACCTTCTTTCTGACAGAGTGGCAGCCCGTCCTCCAAGAGTATAAGGTGAGGGAGTGACCCCGAGGATTGGATTCTTTGCCCGAAGCTGATGTGCCCACTGCTTCTGGATATGCGTCTTGCTCGCCTCTCCGTGAGGATGAAGTCAGGCCTCTCGTTCCCCTGCAAATGCAACTGGGGCCGGGCTTGTCGTTTTCTGAGCAGGGCTCTGTGGAAACGTAGTGTAGGTTGCTCTGTAATGCATGTGTAGACTAGCAGGAACCTGTAAGTCTGCTAACAAGTCAAGACAGACAGCAGGCCAACTGTCAGCTCACTCCTGTCCCACTTGCAAAGAGGTCATGCTTCCTGTGGAAGCTCGAGGCCCTTGTTCACTGTCAGATGGCGCCTGGTGTGAGAGGAGAGACAGTGGATCTTTTATCCATTTGTAAGTGATGCCTGAGAAGCATTAAAGATCCGCTCTGGAAAGTGGACGAGCTGGTCCCAGCTCCTGCCTTAGACTAGCTGGAGGATTCAGCACATGGAATCGTCCTTTGAGTTTCAGTGTTGGAAGGGGCTGTAGTTGGGCCTCACATTTGATGCTTGAGAAGACATCACTGCTTTAGCACCTTGGCCCCAGGTGTGTTCTTTCATGCAGGGGCCTGGTTAAGCTCTTCCTGCATGTTCTTCCCAAAGTTCTACACCGCGTGCTAGCTTTACTCCCGTTCTGGACTGGCAAGTGTCCTCAGCCCCAGGGCTACCAAGATGGAAATATAGTCTCTCAGAAACTTGGGGCGGGCCGGGGGGGGGTAGGCAAGAGATATATTCATGATTCAGATGACATGGAAAGTCCCAAGCAGGCAGTCCTCCCACACAGGGACCCTTGGGTCACCTGTGACATTTGCTTCATGCTCAGCAAATCTTCATGTATTGGACAGAGCCTGGGATCGGTCCTTTGAGGTGTGACATGTGGAGTTGCTGGTCTAGAGGGTGTGTTTACACTACCCAAACTCGGCAGAGCAGACCTGTGCAGTCTGACAGGGCGAGGGTAGGCCCTTCTGGTGGGAACGCTGGAAACGGGGGGAAGTGAAGTATTCAGCTGTTCCGTGTGATTGATTTAATTGCTTCCCTTCTTGAATGCGCGTAATCAGGACGAGACTCTTGGACTTGGAATGGACCACAGCTAGCAAAGCCTGTTGCAATGTTCATTTTGTCTTTTGAAGACTCACCTGGCATGGGTTTGGGGCTGAGCTCTGAACAGGCCTCCTGGGGTACCCCTGTGTTCATGGTTGCAGCTGTGGCAGTACGGGGACTGAAAGCCTGGTCAGCCCATTAACAGGAGCCATTTTTGTGATTTTTGGCCCATTCTCCATGCCCCAGTTCTCTGATCTATAAAACGAGCAGAGAACCCAGATGATCTCCAGTAATGAAATACTCTGATTCCAAGATTCCAGGGCTCTCCTTTCTGAGATTTTTTGTCCTTTCACAGTTTTTCTCCCTTTTTTGAATTGACCGTTGCCAAGGCGAGTCCATCATCCTACCTCCACTAAGAGGTTAGAATGTGAGGAGGATTCCTTGCCTGACTGATTGCCTCTCCTGAAACTTCCTTTGCCCTCCCTCTGCTGGAGATGCTGCTAAGCCGAGAAATGGCAGGCGGCCCACCTCGGAGAGTTCCACCACCTGCATTAGCAATCCTTGAATAATTAGGATCTGAGTGTACAGGGAAACCATGGAATGCATTCAAGGCTGCCCTCCAGGGTCAACCAGGAAACTGAAGACAGATGATCTGGGCAAAAAACATCTTAAGGCAGCTTCCTGAATGGAGCAGAAACTTCTAGAACCCACCTGACCCCATTTATCTCAGCATCTCAGTTTCCTCTTTTCACCAGCTGAAATCCTACCCTTCCTTCTGTCTTCTGCCCTGAGGCATGGTGCTGCCCCGGATCTGGCGGGTAATGCTGCTGGTGGTGGAGGTAGAGACAGGTGCCTTCTTACATTGCTGCCTTCCTGGCAGGGATTGTGGGTCCTCAAGTGTCCTCTGGTATATCTTCCTTCACCGTTCTCTGGGATAGGTGGCTGGTGCACTGGTTTGGTGACCTTATTAGAACCAGTACTGCTGAGTCATTAATTCTGCAGGTGCGTTCCTGACCCTGGCAATTTCCCCTGAGGCCTCCAAACATCTGGGTGAAAGCTGGAAAATCTGGGGAAGCTAAAATGATGTCCGAAGCCCACTTGTATATTGGTCATTTTTTTTTTTTTGAAGATTTTATTTATTTATTTGAGAGAGAGCATGAGCAGGAGGGGGAGGGGCAGAAGGAGAGGGAGAAGCAGGCTCCCCGCTGAGCAGGGAGCCTGCCCCTGGGCTCGATCCCAGGTCCCTGGGACCATGACCTGAGCCGAAGGCAGATGCTTACTCAACGGAGCCCCCCAGGTGCCCCTATCATGGTCACTCTTAGTGAGCCTTCCTCCGGTGGGATTTTACCACGCCTGGTAACTGGACATACAGCCTGTTGGATGCACGTATGCAAGCAGATGGCTTCTTTGTTACGGGTAAAAACTGCTTTGTGGACTTTGTGGATTCCAGCGAGAATACCAGTTTTGTGTTGATGGAATAGCAGTTTTGTCTTAGTCCGTTTGGGCTGCCATAATGAACTACCACACACTTGTTGGCTTAAAAGCAATAGACGTTTATTTCTCAGAGTTCTGGAAGCTGCAAGTCTGAGATCGGGGGTGCATTATCAGGTTCTGATGAAGATTTGTAGAGTGTGCAGCGCGGGCTGCAGTCCTCACATGGTGGAAGGGGCAGGGAGCTCCGTGGAACCTCTTTTATAAGAGCACTGATCGCCTTCCTGGGGGCTCCACCCTCCTGACCTAAGCACCTCCCGGAGACCCCACCTCCAGGTTCTGTCACATTGAGCCTTAGGATGTCAACATACGAAGTTTGAGGGACAGAAACATTCAGAGCAGAGCACAGGTAGAGATGAAGGACGTCAGGAAGGGCGTGGGCTTGGTGACTTTGGTTGGGTGAGTCAGACTCAAGCATCACCTTGCTTCCTGCTAGCCCCACAGATGTCTAGAAATTGATTTCCTGCGTTGGATTGACTCGGACCCCCTCTTCTTTCCATCCTGCTTGACCTGTCGTTTACTGTTAGCAGATTGTTATTAAAAAAAATCCAGTGCCTTCCCTGCCCCAAGGTGGCCATTAGTTTTCCTGAGGGGGCCTGTTTTGGGGTTTCCTGGGAGGTGGGCGGTGTGTGGGATGCAAATGAGCCTTTGCACGGGTGGGGTTTGTGGTCATTCTTTAGCCGTGTCTTCATTCCTCTGGGAAGCGTGAGGAACCCCACATGGTGGCTGCCCCCAGTAGGAGAGGGGTGGGGAGGGAAAGGAGACAAAAGGGAAAAAAAAAAGGAACCAAGAAAACACTCACTATTTCTCACATGGCTCTTTCTTTTGCAAAGGCTTATTACTGAAGATCGCCTTTCCCAGCACGTTATTTGTATTGTAAAAGTGTCCTAGTCCCTCAGGGGGCTCAGAACTGCATTTTTCCTTAAAAGAGCGGGAGGAGAAGAGGATGTATTCATTTCCTGAGCGGCCCTAACAAAGCACCATGAACCAGGTGGCTTAGAACAACAATTTATTCCCTCACTAGAAGTCAAGGTGTCAGCCGGGTTGGCTCCTTCTGGAAGCTCCATGGGGCGGTCTGTGCCTTGCCTCTTGCTAGCTTCTAGTGAGAGCGGCAGTGCTGGGAGTGCTTGCTGCTTCTCTTGCAATCTGGGCCTCTGTAGTCCTGTGTCTCTACGTCTTTCCATGGCTTCTTCCTCTGTATCTGTTCTCCTTCTGTAAGAACACCAGTCATGTAGGATTTGGAGCCCACCCTACTCCAGTAGGACCTCATCTTAACTAATTACAACTGCAGTGGTCCTTTTTCATATCACGCTAAGTTACTGGGGGGTTACGACTTCAACAATCCAACCTGTAACAGACGCTTTATGTATTGAGCCCGAGGTAAATGGATGGGGGAGAAAAATCTTGTTGGCCAAGGGTCTGCTGCATGGCAGGCGCTGTGCTCGGCACTTTCAGCTTCTCCTGCTTGAATTAGTTTGTTAGGACAGTCGTGAAGGTAGGTGTTGTTATGTCCATTTTACGGATGAGGCAGCTGAGTCTCAGCAGTTAAGTGGCTGGCCCCGTAACATACAGCCTGTCGGTGGAGGGCTGGGCTGGAATCGCGGTGTCTGATGGCCAGGTGCTCTGGGCATTTCCGGCGTCCTTCCTTCTCTGCTGCTGCCCCTCTTTGCTGGAGTATGTCCCCTGCAGGTGTACGTGCCTTCTCCGAGCACGGAGCCACGCGCAGGGCAAGTGGCTCGAGTGCATCCTTACGTTATTGGTAATTAAGGTTTGTCTCCCTCTACTAGACCGGGAGATGTTGTCTTACATTTCTGGGGGAGAAGGACCCTCTTTTATTGAACCTATACCCCGCTTTCTGACTATCCCCCTATTCCTCTTCAAGTGCATATATCAATTAATTTTCCAATGGCAGTTCGTGTGCCAGTTTCAGGCACAAACCACATGGGTGTGCAGTCCCCCAAAACACTAGATTGGAGCCCAGATCGTGGCTCAGAGGAACCATGGGTTTCCTGAAGGGAGAGAGAGGTACTGTGGGGTCCCTTGCCTGGTGTTCCGACAACCAGAAAGCTAGATGAGCTCACCACCTTCTCAATCTGGCATCTCTGGACAGTATAGCCTCTTGTCTTTCTATTGTTGTCCTTGAACTTGTTCAGCCCCTGTGAAGTTTACCAGAAGAGGAGTCTGGACCAGCAAGGAGGTCCATTTCCCCATTTTGACTTGCCGGCACTGGAATCCATGCAAGATCATCATGGAAACTCTTAATATATCGCGTAGATCCAAGGCTGTCTTTGAGTGACAGAACCCCTGCATGGCTTGCTGGCCGTTATTTCCAAGGGAGGGTGGCTGCCGATGGAGGCAGATGGATGCTGTTTATATTCGGGGCTGCCCTGCTGAGGAATGGGTTTCCACCAGCTCCCAGAGCTGTTCACCAGGGCTTAGCAGGTTGTGGCCGTGAGAGGCAGGACCGACGTGCCATGTGTCAGACGATTAAATCTCAGAGCGAGGAATGTGAGCTTGGGGAACAGGGCTATGGGGAATCGTCGGTTGTAAGTAAGTTACGTAGTTTATTTTAGGGGAAATTTCTATCCAATTTAGGTTGAAACTTGATAGAACGTGCTTTTCCAAGCCCCCAGCTCTACTTGTCTGGAACGAACCCTTTCTGAACAGGCAGCTGTCCAAGCACAGCGGCCCATGGGGTCCCATCTGGGCAGCACCCTGCCAAGTGACTCTAATCCCATTTGCTATGTTCCTCTGGTCTAAGTTACCCCAAACCATATGCTTGCGCTATTATTTTCCTCTAACGTTTTTATTATTTTTTTTTATTTTTTTATTTTTTTAAAGATTTTATTTATTTATTCGACAGAGATAGAGACAGCCAGCGAGAGAGGGAACACAAGCAGGGGGAGTGGGAGAGGAAGAGGCAGGCTCATAGCGGAGGAGCCTGATGTGGGGCTCGATCCCATAACGCCGGGATCACGCCCTGAGCCGAAGGCAGACGCTTAACCGCCGTGCCACCCAGGTGCCCCCCTCTAACGTTTTTAAAGGTCATTTTATTTTATTTACATATTTGACTAGGTAATATACTAACATGGTTCTAAATTCAAAGTATGTAAGAGTTTATAATGAAAAGCTTCCCTTCCACCCGACTCCTAGCTACCCCTCTCTTCCCTGAAGAGAAGCTATATGATGTTTCCAATTTCTTGTGAGTCATTTACAGGTATATTACACACAAGTGACTGTGTATGTGTGGGTGTATATCTCTAAATCTATCTACATACACACATATATGTCTTCCCCGCTTTTCCTCTTACACACATGGTAACATTCCATACGTTCCATTCTGCATGGATTTTTTTTTCACTTAACAGCTATTTTTAAAGATCTTATCAGCATTTAATTGCCTCCTCATTCTTGTAACTGTTTGTTTTGCTATTATTTCAGACTTACAGAAACGTTGCAATAATAGTGTAAGAAACTTCCATATGCCCTTTACCCAAGTTCACCGATTGTCTGCATTTTGCACCATTTACTTTATAATTCTTACTGCATGTATGTGAATACATAGCACGCACATTTCCACCTGCACACATTTATCCTCACACGCATTTATATATACACGCACACATTTTTTTCTGATCCGTTTGAGAGTGCGTGGGGAGCATTACGTCCCTTTGCTGTGTGACTTCTTCAAGTGTGTCGTTCCTAAGAGCAAGGGCGTCCTCACACAGACTCAGCCTTTAATCCCATTGTACTTAATTTATTTGCACTTTCCTCCAAGTCTTATTTTATATTCGTTATGTGGGTATATGTTTTTTGTTAGTTTTTTTTTTAAAGATTTTTTATTTATTTACTCGACAGAGATAGAGACAGCCAACGAGAGAGGGAACACAAGCAGGGGGAGTGGGAGAGGAAGAAGCAGGCTCATAGCGGAGGAGCCTGATGTGGGGCTTGATCCCACAACGCCGGGATCATGCCCTGAGCCGAAGGCAGATGCTTAACCGCTGTGCCACCCAGGCGCCCCATGTTTTTTGTTAATTTTTAGGACCAAAGTACCGTGGCTTTTTTTTGGTCAGAGTATAGAGGAATCAAGATGTTTTTTCGTATTGAGCCAATGAGGTGTTTTTTCTTGGATCTTTGGTGAGCTCCTGTACTTTCCCGAGCTTCTTCCTCCCGGAGCAAGAGCATTCTTCGTCGGGAATGGGAAGAGGGATTGCTCTTGATCCTGGGGGCTTTGTCTCTCTGCCTCCTGACGGATCACGTAGAGGCAGGAAGTATACCTCTTGGACACTTTGCATCCTTATCAAGTGCCTAACGTGCTTTAGGAACCTGTCCGAACTGCAGGAGAAAAATCAGGCCCAGTCCCTTCCCGTAAGAAGTCTAACTCAGTTTAACAAACACTTGTAGAGCTGCCTCGTCTGGGGCAGCCGTGCTACCAGCCCTGGGTCTACACTCCATACTCCTGCCCGAGTTCATGCAGTGGCCTCCACTCCCCCTTCTCCAGCCCCAGCCCCAGCCCTCATCACCCACTTCTGCTGGATTCGATTCTCTAAAGCGCAGCTCCAGTGGGTCACGGCCACTCCCCTAATTCCCATGCTAAAGAATCCATTTTCGATGACACCTCTCTCATGAAGTCTTCCCTGACTCCCATATCCCTTGTTTTCTCATTACGTTACCCTTTCTTAGAAGGGTATTTCCATTCTCCTTCCCACTCTTCCTTATTTCCTGTGTTCTAGAAAGAATCCAGTGCCACCTGGGCTGTGTCTGAAACAGAGTTGAATTCTCGATAGGCCAGCATCGCACCTGGTATGCAGCTGACCCTCAGATATTTGCAGAATTGAGCTTAATGAAAGTTAAAATGGTCATGAAGTGGTTTTGGTAAATTTATAGTTTCAAGTACTGGAGGTGTTTGGGAATGTTCATAAATGTATTAACAGCTTAAACAACTTCATTAAAAGATGCACATACACTAACTGTCAGCTTCATTAAAAAGGCAACATCATTAAAACACACCTTAAGGATCTTTATGTACCCAGATTCACCCTTTATCTTTCCATTGGGTACCTGTGCATTTTTGTTTGGAACCAGTATATATATATATATATATATTTTTTTTTTCTCACTTACCCTTTTCATGTATGCATATTAAAGTAATTATTTTCAATGCTTAGGTAGTTTCAGGAAACCAGTTAATTGAAGCATAAATTTGTAGGCATATAGCAGAGAGATTTTCTTTCTAGTCAGATGCTGTTATCACTTCTTATATGTCTGTTTTCTGAGGGTAGAGAGCCTTACATGAAATTCATATCTTTAGCAAGATGATTTATGTACTGCCTATTATCTACCACTTATGCCTCTCACCAATCTCCATTCCCGAACAAATTGCTTTGAAAATTTTCCTTCCCCAAGTCTTATAGATTCATGAGTCAGTTTATTTAAAGTCTAAATTTGGGGAGGACTTTTAGCAGCTGGTAGTCTCTGAATTGCTAAAGCAGAAGAGATAAATGTGTAAGGTCTTTGGAATTCTGGCTTGCATTGCTCTTCTTGGGTGGGCATGGAGCACCCATTTCTACCTCACGAATATATTTTACAGGGTGTCAGCTGCTTAACCTCTGTTGGGGTGGGCTGCAGTCAGGGTGCGGAGGATGCAGAGCTGGAAGCAGACTGGCGATTGACAGGAAGTCATTATGAAGGTTCTAGTCACCTGTCCTCTCACTGACTTGCTGGGGATCTGGTCCTGACGGTCTGACACATTCTCTTTTGGTATTAAGGTGTGAGTAAGATCCCGGACTCTTAGTAGTGGGTCTTCGTATAGGATTCTGTCAGTTAAGATATTTTCGATGTCAGAAACAAAAGACCCAGCTATCAGTATCATAAACATTTAGTATCTCACATGATGAGGCCAAGGTTCATTCAACAATTCAGAATTGAGTTCTTCCCATTTTTTTGTTCCGCCGTGTTCAGGGTATTTGCTTGATCCTTAAGCTTATTTCCACACAGTGGCGCGGGTGGTAGCTGGACTTGCAGCTGTGTGTGTAGGTGCAACAAAACCTGGCCGAAAGACAAAGCCCTTTCCTGCACCTTGCTTTTTTTCATCTGCAGTCAAAACTCTACACAGAACCGCTTTAATGGCACATCCTCTTCTTCTATTGGCTAGAGCCGGGTCACATGGCTGGCCCTAACCCAATCACAGGCAAGGAGCAGTGGGATGCTCCTGATTGGTTCGTGTCAGGCCTATTTCAGGCTTGGACAGGTGGTTCTGCAGTCCATTATGGCCGGGGATCGCGAACTTGTGTGGTCCGTGTTCTGTTGGCAAGGAAGGAGGCCCCAGCAGTGGCTCTTGATAAGGCCGCTAGGGATTTATTATTATTATTATTTATTTTTGTTTATTTAAAAAATATTTATTTATTTAAGCTAGATCGAGCATGAGCAGGGTGGAGGGGCAGGGGGAAAGCAGACTTCCCGCTGAGCAGAGAGCCCCGGTGGGGGGCTCGATCCCAGACCCCAAGAACATGACGTGAGCTGAAGGCAGATGCTTAACCCACTGAGCCACCCAAGTGCCCTGGGATTTATGATTTTTAAAAATATGTCTAGGCTTGCTGATGGTCTAACAAACATTTTGTTCCTTGCCTTACCCAGTGGTGACATTGGGACATTTTGAATTTCTGCATTCTGGAGTGTGATATCTTAGACTTTAGAGATTCTTCCTGCAACTTTAAGACAACTGCCATAATTTTTTATGACCATGGAATACTTAAGCATTTTACACAAGGTGGAGTTAGGGCCTCACATTAACCCTAATCATTATGAGGGGAAGAATAAACACCTTTTTAAAAGTTAAGAATAATAACAAAAAAGTGCAATAGATAATGGGCATCTCTGCAAAGTGTAGGTTTTTATGGTGGAAACTGACGTTAAAATAGTGCAAATACAAGTTCTATGGGAAAAAGTAGGAAAGGCAGACGTTTCAGCTTATCCTAGAGTTCTTTTCCTTTTTTTTCCTAAAACAAACTTTCACATTAGGCCTGGGATAAAACATGCTTCTTTTTCCTGTCACTCCTACCGGTTAATAAAACTGTTGAAAGGACATTTTAATGAGCTGGAAACCTTATTTTTCTGGAAGTCGTCTTTGAGCATTTCGAGCATGGAAACAGTCAGGCGTGGCAGGGGGCCTTGACCTTGCCCCTCTGCGGCTCTCCCTGTCCCAGTACTCTCTGCTGGGAGATAGATGAGGAGCTGACAAGCTGTCTCAGATTCAGGGCAGCGTCTTTCCTAGGAACAGATCCCTTGCAGGTGTGCTGTGTGCATGGCCTCCTGGGGTTGGCTTCCCCACACGGGCTGTCATCAAGGCGGTGATGGGCCCGAGTGACCAAGGGTGTCCCCTCATGTCTGCCGGGGGGGTGTGTGTGTTCTGCATGTCTTTTCTAGCACAGTTTTTTTTTTTTTAAGATTTTTTTTATTTGAGAGAGAGAGAAAACATGAGTGGGGTGAGGGGCAGAAGGAGAAGCAGACTCCCCACTGAGCAGGGAGCCCCATGTGGGGCTCAATCCCGGGACCCCAGGATCATGACCTGAGCCGATGGCAGACGCTTAACCGACTGAGCCACCTAGGCGCCCCCTAGCACAGTTACAGATGCCTGGTGCCGAGGATAGTCTTGAAATGTACACGTGGCAGGTATTTCTGTTTTGCTTACTATTTCTTTTCTGCCTATAAATGTCATTTTTGTTGGAGAGAATGGTGAAATATGGAAAGGCACAGAGAAGAAAACAGAAGATGCCCAAATCCCACCCCTTGCAGATTGTGGCTGTTCACATTTCTGTCCATCTTTTTACTGTCCTTATCATGCATATCTCTGCCCTCCCTCCCTTTCTCTCTTCCTCTTTTTTTTTTTTTTAAATATTTTATTGATTTATTTGACAGAGAGAGACAGCCAGCGAGAGAGGGAACACAAGCAGGGGGAGTGGGAGAGGAAGAAGCAGGCTCCTAGCGGAGGAGCCTGATGTGGGGCTCGATCCCAGGACCCCGGGATCACGCCCTGAGCCGAAGGCAGACGCTTAACGACTGTGTCACCCAGGTGCCCCTCCCTTTCTTTCTTCCTTTCCCTCTTTCTTTCTTCTGTCGGCACATGGTGAGGACCACACGTGATATAGGTATAACACTGTATTTTTTTCTCCCAGTTAATATACGGTGTGGGATGAGACTGATCAATTCAAACCCCAGCTCCTCTTCTAAGCAGTGTGTGATATTTCTGTGCCTCAGTTTTCCTAATCTGTGAAAGGGGGTAATGGCTGTTTGAGGACTGGTTGTAAAAGATCCCAGTGGGTTGCTAATTCCAGTGTCCAGGATTGATGTCTCTTGGCAGGTGTTCCCTTATATCTCAGTGACCAAACTCTATCCCACTGACCTCTCCCCCGTGACCCCTCGCCCAGCTGTAAAGTAGGGCTGAAAACCCTAGTTTTCAGGAAGAGGAAAGCAGGATGTCCCAGGTAGCTTAGGACAGGGCTTCTCAGCCTTAGCACTACTGACCTTTTGGGCTTCAGGCTTTGTCGCGTGAGGGGCTGTCCTATGCATTGTAGGGCTCTGCCCCTTAGATGCAGGTAACCCTTCCCCCAACTCCAGACATTGTCGACATTGCCTTTGCTTGAGACCCACTGGGCTAGACTAGTCAGGATTTATCACCCGGGGCTGCCCATGGCCTCCCTGAACAAAACTGATAGGCAGCCAGGATGAGCCCACTTGAAGGTCAAGCCTGGGCTCTGACTGCCCACATTCCCAGACTCTCAATATCAGGCATTTTGTCTCAAGATAGAAGCTGCAGGATCCAGCTGTCCTAGGTAGGAGGAATCCAAGGGAAGATCTCCCCATGGTAGTGTCACCCCATCTCAGCCAGGACCACTGCCTGTCCTTGCTTGACTCCAGGGGGGGACACCTGTGGTCCCAGTGAGTTATCAGGGGAGTGGACCACACCGTAGGATGTCCTGAGCGGTGACATCACTCCCCTTTTGTCCCAAGCTGAGGGCAAGGCAGCTTCCCACAAAATGCTTCTACCCCCAAACTCCCCCAAATGAAGACGCCTGGGTTCTCATGGTCCTTGGATGCCCCATGAGGAAGGGCAGCTCAGCCCGTTTTCTTCTCAGAGGCCAGCGAGGCAGCAGGAGCCCTCCCTTCACCTGGCCGGGCTGCTGAGCTTGGGGACAAGGAGCAGTCACATGGAACCCTGCTCAGTTCCAGTGCACAGCTGGGCCCAGGGCGGCACCTCAGGACACGGGACGTTTGTCACATGTAAACCACGTGCTTCATAAATCTCGCTTCTGCAGGCTGCCCGAGCTGTCCTGACCTGGAAAGATGGCTCGGCCCAGCTGGATGGCCCTTTCTCCCGCCTGTGCTTCCCCCCAGAGGACTTAGTGGCAGAACCATGGTGGCACAGCAGACCTCCCAGGGGCAGCGGGGAGTGTTCCGAGGCCACCTGCCAGCTGTCAGAGGGCAAGGGTTTTCATTCTTTCCCAGGATGATCCAAAGTGGAAAATGGTTGGGGGTCCAGTCTGGATGGCCCCCCGGCCCCTCAAAGGCACGCAGCTCAACAGTACAGAATGACGCCTCTGTGCACACACTTCGGGTTTTAGGTTTTACGGTGGACGAGAAGCATTTTTGAATCATGACTCAGGTCGTAGAGGGATGGGATGTGCCGTCGATTTCTACTCATGGATGGAGAGCTTATTCCTGAACCCACAGACTCCTAGAGGATGTTGACTGACGCCGTCCTGGGAATCATCCAGTTAGAGCTTCTCGAACCTCTGTATGGTTAGGTGGCAGGCCGAGCTCAGAGGACAGGCTCTGGAGAGGGCTGTGACCTGCCCTCACCAGCTGTGCGACCTCGCACGGGGCACGCATCCTCTCTGGCTCTACGTCCTCAGCTGCAAAATGAGGCTATGGTAGCCCCTGCCTCAGGAGTGTTCTGAGGACTGAGTGTGCCTCGACCATTTTCTGACCCATGGTTAGCACTCAGTAACTGGTGTCCAAATTGTCGGCTGTGCACTGCATCCTTGGGACACAAGACATGCAAGGCCCGTCCCTTCAGGAGTGTGCTGTCTGCAGAACGCAGGCTGTCCTTAGGGGTGTGGGAGCGGTATGGAGGGTCCTGATGCCGTCACGGCTAGTAGAGTCCCCCAGAGGGAAGATGGCCACTCGAGGTTTGAGGTTCGGGGTGTCCATTTTGACTCATAATTCTAGAGTTAGCCTTTGGCTTCTCCCTGTCTCCCGTATCTCCACATGCTCAGGCAACGGAAGTATTAAACATTTCTCAAACATTAAGCTGCTTTGCCCCGGATTACCATCAGGATTTTATAGGCTCCTAGAAAATCTCCATGAATCATAAAATGTTCATCCAGCAGCCTCCTGATATCTGATTCATGGTGCGGCCTCTACCGTAAGAGATGAGGCTGGCCCGCACCCGAGAGCCACCCGGGGCTGCTCTCCTGGGACCAGCTGGAATGCGGCCGGCTGCAGACTGAGGAGTGGGAAGGCAGCTTGGAGCTGAGACTTGCTCTTGGCTCTCTGTTCCTCTGGGGGGTTTTTATCCCCAGGGTGGCCTTTGGGCCTTCCTCACCACTTGCAGTCTTTTCTCTGTCTTATAGAAGCAGTTTTACCTGTAGGCTCCATTCCTGGGCCACGAATGGCAAAAGAAGGGAGTATCTCTGGCGAGTTCATCACCTGGCCATCACTGGCAGGGGTGGGGGGCTTGGAACATGAAGATTACATGGCTGGGGTCACCATCCTTGATGGTATATAGACTCCCCTTCCTGGGAATCTGAAATTTCAGGACACATAGCATTGTGGCCTTCAGGGGTTGCCTGAATAGCTGGGCCTCGAGCAGGTCTACCCAGGTAGAAAGTGGTGGATGAAGGATTTGAGACCCACAGTGTTCCGCTCCTGCAGACGTCCACAGATCCTTTCTGTTCCTCTCCCTGATTTTCACACTGGTGGAGAGGAGCCAATGGTCAAGTAAGGTCCTTGCTCCGGAGGCAGCTGGGGTTGGAGGCCACCCACGGTTGCCAGCCCCCGTGAACTTGACAAGCGGGTATGGAAGTCTTGATGTGTGGAGCTCGTACCTGTTGGGTTTGTGCCCTCCGATGGAGCAGGGAACAAAGCAGACGCAGCCCCCATGCTCGCAGGCTTCTGCTGGAGGCCACGGAGGGGAGAAGAAGATCAACGGGCGGGAGGGGACAGTGTGCTTGGTGGGTTTTCTGACTCCTTGTTCAGCAGTGCTCAGCCATCGGGAATGGCTTTGTTCATTCCCTTTTTCCAAGGCTTTCCAAGGGTCTGCAGGTCTCGTGCTGGACTCTGCTTTCCCACCTGCTGGGACGAGGAACATGGTGTGTGGGCCTCTGCGCGGATTTGTCCGACTCTCACGGTATCAGCCGGCTCTGCCGTAGTCTCCCCTCGCCGCTGGCTTCGCCGTTCTCGAGTGCTCGCAGGACCCGTGCTGCCGCCGCCGTGGGTAGAGCAGTGCATCAGTGCCCTTTGGGATCCCAGCGTGAATGGGGGAGGCTGGCACAGAGCAGCTGCTTCTCCGCTGAGACCCCCACAAAACAAGGAGTGAGTCTCACCATGCTCAAACTGTGACATCTGTTTGAAAATAAAAAAGTTTTAATTAGAAGGAGCATTTCTCAGCCTCAACCTGGTGCTGGCTTGTCTTAACATCGAGATGAAAATAAACTGGCTGCAGCTTCTTGGCACCAGACCCACTCTGCCATTTACACACTGACTCTTGGGTTGGCGTGTGTGGTGGAGCTGAGTGCGAGTCTTTTCGAGAGCTCCGACGCCATAAAACGAAGGGGGGGGATGGTGTTTACCCCCGGGTGGTGGGGTCTGCCGTACCATTTGCTTCGGGACCCAGCGGTGTTGGCCTAGTTGTGTTCACTTACGTGTGCAAAATGCCTCTTCTTTATAAACGCAGGAGCCCTGAAAGGCAGCGGACAATAGTGTAATGCGAGGCCCGTGGCTTTTCGAGGCAGCCCTGGGCTCATCTTCTCTTTCCTCAACTGTGTGGCCTCGGGTGGGTCATGTGGTCTCTGAGCTTCTGTACCCTTATCGTGAAATTGGTGTAACACCTTCTTTCCCAGGCTGACGATGATATTTCTAGATCATATACGCACAGTGCCTGGCACAGTACGATGGGCAAACGGTACCCATTTGTATTATAAGTTAATGGTGAGTGCAGTTCTTACCTTGCTCTGGGTCACGGCCACGGTCTCCCACGGTGTTTTCAGCACCAGGGTGGCCTTGACTGTGGATGCTTCTGGTCTAGTTAAGGACTGGCAGGCCTAAAATTCACTACGCCAGATGCACAGGGGCTGGCAAGTGGGCGTGTCCCTAAATGCCAGCCTGTGCCTCCCGTCAGCCTTCTGTCCCGCCTGCGGCTCCCACCCTGCACTCTCCCCACCCGCCTCCTGGCAAAAGCCATCACACACACAAACAAAACATAGTCACTCAGCCTAGGGAATAAAGAATAAGCCCATAATAACACTTTCTTGGTTTCCTTATGCCAGTCCCAGGTGACGGAAAGGCTGGCTCTTGAGGGGTATGTGCAGAGCAGAATTTCACAGTCAAGATACGTGATTAACAACAGGTCCCCCCCTTGGGCTCTGGGTTGTGTTTTATTATTGAGCTGAGGAGGGATATGGTGGTCATCCAAACTCACTTTCTTCTTAAATGTAGGAATTCCTCCCCTCCCTCTTTTTTCCCCCCAGGAATCCGTTTTAAAACATCTCTGACCTGTCGGCCTCTATCTGTACCCCTGAATACCACTGGACAACCAGATTCTCTCACAAAGCAGCCCCTTTCCCATCTTTGGGGGCATCTCTAATTTTCGCTGGCCCTGAGCTGAAATCCTTCTTCTAGTGAGCTCACCGACGGCCTGGTAGCCGTCAAGAATCTGAAGATCATTGCTGCGTCTTCCCTATACCTTTCTTTCAGGTGAAATTTTGCTATTTCCTCAAGGTCTCAGTCCTTGGGCTTTGTTTTTAGACCACACAGGATTCTTGCTGCTTTCGTTTTGGGGTTGCTCTCCAGATTGTCAAAGACCCCCTTGAAATGGCTTTCATTTCCTGTAACTAATCCCATTACTCCAGCTGTGTTTCGACCATTAACCTTCCATTCTCTAGATGCATTTTTAAAAAGATTTTTAAGTAATTGCTCCACCCAACATGGGTCTCAGACTTGCAACCCCGAGGTCAAGATTTGCATGCCCTGCCACTGAGCTAGCTAGGCGCCCCTCGCTAGATGAATCCTTAGCTTTTTTCTTTTTTTAAAAGATTTTATTTTATTTATTTGTCAGAAGAGAGCGAGTGCACAAGTAGGGGGAGCAGCAGGCAGAGGAAGCAGACTCCCCCCTGAGCAAGGAGCCTGGTGCAGGACTCGATCCCAAGACCCTGGGATCATGACCTGAGCTGAAGGCAGTTGCTTAACCGACTGAGCCACCCGGGCATCCCGCATTCTTAGCTTTCATAGCCTGCATTTTTCTCTTTCTTCTTTTGTAGCCATGTGACCCTGTTGTCCCTTTAGCTTCCAGTCACCCAGACAGTGTGAATTCCATTGGAACCCGTCTTCCCTGCCTGGGCCTGTGCTGTTGGTTGCATTTAAACTTACAGGTAGAAGTTTGTGTGGATCTAGAAGCTTTCAGTGGTCTAGATCTTGTTGAGTCGACAGTCCTGGTGTTCGTTTGTTCTATAGTTTGGACATAGGATGGCTTCTTAAGAAGCCATTCATTTCAGAGTACCCCCTCCTCTTTAACCCTGAAGTTCAATGATGCGGACTGCCACCAGCACGTCTAGACCATGGGCAGGTAGAAGAAAGAAGAGAGGAAGAAGAAATATGGATCTCTTGGGGGAAGTGGAGAGTTCCCACCATTTTTTGTTTTTTTTTTAAAGTAGTGGCAGTTCCTTGGTGTCTACAGGCCGACAGACAGTGTCTGTCTCCTTGAGTTCTGGGCTGGTCCTTCTGTAGGACTGTACTTGAACCGGCCTCACCAATGAGCCTTTTGTAGTCGGAGTTTCCCCAGCACAGAGAAGCTGTGCCTCCTGGTAGCTGAACAGGTGGCTGAGTCCTGTTGGGCTTGCAAAGCCCAGACCTACTCACCTTTAGTAGTTTTCATTGGTAGCTCACTGGATTTTCCTTCTTTCCCCCTGCAGGTCTTTACCAAAGACTTGCCCCCCCTGCCCCCCTTTTCCCCTGTTCTTCTTCTTGTATATTTGACCTGCTATAAGTCAGAACAGAGATTTTTATTGAAAGAGTGTAGGATTTGCCGTGAGAGAACCCGGCTTGGACTCCAGGCTGCCCTGTCCCAGGAGTCCTGGGAAAATAGCCACGGGGCAAAACCCTCACGAGCCTTGGCTGCCTCCCTCCTTGGTACCCGGAGTGAGGTGGCGGTGGCGTGAGATCACAGTGACAGAGCGATACGGAAGGCACTGTTGAGTTTTGGGGGGTGATAAGTAATCACCCCTTCTCTTCCCAGAGTTTAGAGCCAAGTGATAAGTAGAACAGAGAATCCGGACAGCTGGGCGATGAGAACATCAGCATTACTACAGATAAAGCCGGTTGGAGAGCAGGCTGAGAGGTGAGGAGCCGATGGGCTCGTTCACCCTCTTCCCGACTTGAAGGGCCGACCAGCGCTGGGAACAGGGCGGAGAAGGAAAGGAGAGTCCTGACGATGATCGGCTCCGGAAGAGAGAGTTCAGAAGGCAGTCCGCCAACCAGGAAAGTCCGCTTCTTCCTTGGGAGGAATGACTGAGGGAATGTGGAAAGAGTGCTTGTCTCAGTTTCCCCGGGGCCGCCATAACAAAGTACCACACACGGTGTGTGTGTGTGTGTGTGTGTGTGTGTGTGTGTGTGTGGCTTACACACTGGAAATTTATTGTCTCTCAGTTCTGGAGGCTGGAAGTCCAAGATCAAGGTTTCTTGTGAAGGCTGTGAGGGACCGTCCGTTCCGTGCCCTTTTTCTGGCTTTTGGCAGTTTGCTGGAAGTCTTCGGTACTCACTGGTGTTCCCTGGCTTGTGGAATTGTCATCCTGATCGCTGCCTTTTTCTCCATGTGGGTGTTCTCCCAGTGTGCCCATCTGCTTTTAAACTTCTCCTTTTATATAAGGACTCTATTCGCCATTGGCCTTATCTTAACTGATAACATCTACAGTGACCCTATTTCCAAATCACATCCAAATCAGATGAGGTATTAGGGGCTAGGACTTTGACATATGAATTTGCGGGGAACACAGCCCAACAGAACAGAGGTCTAGCTCTTTCCTTCCAGGAGAGGGGAGAGAGATTCTATCCCTTGTGAGGTATTAGTACCCAGTAGGTGCTCAGTAGTTCAGTAGTTTTCTTCTCTTATGGACTGAACTGTGTCTCCCTATTCCTCCCCCCCTCCCCCTCCCCCTCCCCCCCAATCATATGTTGAAGCCCTAACTCCCCATGTAACGCTATTTGGAGATAGGACCTTTAAGGAGGTAATTATGGTAAAATGAGGTCAAAAGTGTGGGGGCCTAATTCAATTGGGATAGTGTCCTTAGAAGAAGAGGAAGGGGGCACCTGGGTGACTCAGTCAGTTAAGCATCTGGCTTCGGCTCAGGTCATGATCCCAGGGTCCCGGGATTGAGCCCCGCCACGGGATCCCTGCTCAGTGGGGAGCCTGCTTTTCCCTCTCCCTCTGCTGCTCCCCCTGCTCATGCTCTCTCTCTCTCTCTTAAATAAACAAATAGAATCTTAAAAAAAAAAAAAAAAAAAAAGAGACACCAGAGCTCCTCTGTCTGTAAGCATGTGCACAGAGGCAGGGCTGCGTGAGGACATGCGAGGAGCCCCCTGACGACGAGCCGGGGAAGACAGGTCTTCCCAGAAGCCAACCCTAATGACTCCTTGCTCCTGGGCCTCCAGTCCCCAGAGCTGTGAGACAACACGCTTCCGTTGTGTGCGCCCCCCCGCGTGTGTGGTACTTGGTGGGGCGGCCTGGGCCGACCCAGACGCTTCCCTTTCTCCCAAAGGCGACCGTGTGTGCGGCTCCATTTCCAGTAAGGTGGGCATTGTTGGGGTCAGGGCCGGGGAGCCTACCTTTGCTCCGGGCCAGGGCAGGGCAGGGCAGGGCAGGGCAGGGGCTTCTTGGCTGGGTTATTTCCAGCCCCTGTCTTCACTTAATGGATTGGATAGCTCAGGATGAGAAAGTTTGAGCCATTTCCTCGAAGCCACTTTAGCAGATTAGACAGTGAACCCGAGGATGAATCCCAGTGCTCTCAGAGCTCTCTTGCGTAAATCCAGGACAAATATATTTAATTCCTTATTTAAAAATGCAATTCACAGTGACATGCGGATTTCATTGAGTGGCAAAGAAATGAAACAAAGTGGGTCAGTGTCACACGGCACTGTTTTGTGATAAATGTAGGTTAACTGATTTAATGGAAGGCCACAATCGAAGGGAAAGTGGACTTGAAAAGCTTAAGCCCTCGAAAAATCTCCGGCTACCCACTTATGTCTAGGAGAGAGTAGTGCTGTTCTTCGAGCCTAAACCTTGTATCAGTAAATTCTTTTGTTCTGCCTTAAGTTAAAACTGTTGCTTTAATTTAAAATATATTTATTGGATGGTGATTATGTGCCTGGCTTCGTGCTAGGCATTAAGCACCGGGCGCTAAGATGTAGAGTTGCTGTCCTGCATTGGCTGACGGTCCAGTGGGGCTGGCGTAAGGGAGCACGCTCTGTTGTAGGCGTTACCTGAGGGGGCAGAGGGACGTGGTTGCAGCATGCTGTGGGAGCATATTGCGGGACGGTGGTGTCCCACCCAGACTGAGGGCAGACACCATGGATGGCTTTCCTAAAAGAGGTGAGACTTGAGCTGAGTTTGGGGCAAGAAGTCCTTGGTCTTCAGGCAAAGCTGAATAATGGTATGTCAGGCAGAGAAAACAGTATCAACATGGAGATGTGGGAGGCCAGCCCACTTGGAGGACTGTGTGCATATTGCCTCTTTGTCTTTCTACCCTTCTTTTCCTCCTTCGCTTTCCTCAGTGGTGTTTTGGTAAGCTGCCTCTGCAGGATGACTAAAAAGACCTGATTTGTAGGCTTTGCCAGTTTCTGCGGTGTAAGGATTCCCTCCATGACTGATTCCAAGCTACCAACATGGTGTTGAATGCCCCCCGCCCCCAATTTCTAAAACTACAACAGTTGGTCGCAGCCTGTACGGTCCCATTCAGTAGGCCACTGCCTCCCATCCACCCATCATCTGTCCGTTCATCCAGCCATCATCCATCTATCCGTCACCCATCCATACATGATCTGTCCATCTGTCCTTCCATTATCTGTCCATCCTTCCCATCCCTCATCCATCCATCCATCATTCATCCGTTCATCCTCCCATCACCCATTCATCCATTCTTCCATTCTTCCATCATTCATCATCCACCCATCCATCTGTCCATCTGTCCATCCATCATATCCATCCATCTACAAATGTGTTTTTAACTAACAGAATCTTAGAAATAAATCATGTTACAGATTTTAGAGTTCCTTTAGTCAACTCTTCTCATTTTATAGGCAAGAAAACTGATATTGAGAGAAAGGAAGTGACTTAAAAATCTATTTGCAGAACTGAGATCAGGACTGTGGTCTTCAGAATTTAGGTCTGCAGCTGCTGCCTTTGAGTTAAGAGTGCACAACCTCAAATATAGCTTGGTAATTTCCAAGTTGGAACGATGTGGAATCCGTGTTGTACACACCACATTTCTGTCAGGCCCTGCTTTTCTGTGATAGTCCTAAGGCTCATCGAAGTCATTTTGTTGTCTCTGTAGTTGCTGGGTCCCAGCAGGCCCACAGTTTCCTTCACAGGGGGTTCAGAATGTCACAGTTGAAATTGCATTCTTCTCCCAGTTTGGAGCAGTGAGCTTCAGAATTTAATTTAGCACTTGGTTCTTGCCATTTATTCCGTCTTTGGTGTTTCTGGATTTTATTGGCCTCTCTCTCTCTCTCTCTTTTCTTTTTGGTGCTATAGACGTCTCTCCTTTGGGGCTCCCAACTCAAGCCACCCATTTGTGGTTTTAGCTAGTTGCTTCTTGGGACCCCCATTTTTCAACTCCATATCTGGAGTCGAAAATGTATTTCCTCCTTCTTGGGCTTCTCGCATTGTGTCCTGGAGTTCTCGGGAGATGAATAATTGACCCTGCTTTTGATGGTCTGATTTCAATTGTTGTTAACTCTGAGAGAGGAAGGGTCACTCTTCCTCTCTGAGAAGCTTTATTTTGAAATCACGGACAGACCGGCTGGTGAATTGAATGCTCCAGAGGACTCTTTAAAATGAGCTTCTATGTTGTAACGTTGAGTGAGAAGAGCAAGTTGCTGAAATGCGCGTAGCACGCCACTTTTTTAAAAGAGTAATAAGCAAACAGATTGGTGGTTACCTCTGGATGGTGGTGGAAGGTAGAAATGAGTTGAAGAGAAAACTTGCACCTTTTAACTTCATATGTTTCTGTATTGTTTAATTTATTTTTATGTTTAATTAGAAGCATGTAACATAAAGCCAATCCAGACTAAACAGCCTGCTTGTATTTTAAAAGGCTCATCTGGGCAAGGGCGATAAACTTTCTGTTGCCTTCTTACCACAATTTTCCGTTTGCCCAATAAAAAGTTTACAAGTGTCTAGTTTATAAATTGTAACCTAACAATTTTAGGTACAATTAATCTTGGTTGCTAGAAAGTGGTAATTGCACGGGTATTCAAACCTGTTCAATAAGGGCAGAATTTAAACCTAAGCTTCCCTGTGAATTCTCCCTTTACCTAATAATTTTTACCAGTTCTTTCCTAATGAGGTTAATCATCTACTCGAATGCACTGCCTAAGCTGGTCATTATTCAGGGTTTCCAACAGAGGTTCTAAAAACCTCCTGGAGACATTCTGTGAGCTGACATAGGGTCATTATTTTTTTTCCCAGCACTCCTTGACTGTGGTGCTCTCAGCTGCCTTGGAAGGGGAGAGTCGTTAGATTTCACGGGCTTCCCCGGAATAGCATCGTGTTCGTGATACCAGCAATCCTGCCTTCCCTCCTCTTTCCCCTTAAATGAACTTCTTTCCTGTACTTGGCAGTTCTTTCCTCGTCTTTAGAATGTCCTTTGCCATTACTGTTCTCAAACTGGGAAAAATAAATTTAGGCCCACTCCCCGTGGCTCAGAGCATTTGAAAAGGCAGGAAGGTGTGGATATTTACAAGAAATTGATCACTTTGAAATAGTCTAAAATGGAAAAATAATGGCACTTCTTACCTGGGTGTTTGCAAAACGATGCAGTTTGTCTCTGCCTGCTGTCTCTTATCAGAATAATTTTCAGAACCGTGTGGATTGGGTGAATGCTATGTTATTGATACAAAAGCACAATTGTTGATTATGCCAGTGGAGGAAAATAATCCCTCTGTTTCGCGCTCTGTCTTTTAAGTTATTAGGTTGAACTGTCTGAATTGCCAAACTGAGCTACCGCAAGGGAGTTTCGTCCCGTTCAACCTAAGAGAGCTTCTTTGCTGAGTTGTTAGACATCAGAAATAGTGTTTACATTAGGAAAGACACGGGACGGCTGTGCTTTAAGGAAACGGGACATCCTTTTTTTATTTGAACCTGTCTCTCATGGTTAGCGTTCACTTAGTTGACACTTGGTTGTTGCCTCACTAGCTTTCAGAAAGTATCTAGAGCAAAATTGGTTGCCTAGCAACATGCTCCAGCCCAGGAGGGTTGGAGAATGGGTCAGTGATTAACAATTATGTACAATCAAGTTTAAAAATGCATAGCAGCCTGCAACATTCACGCTCTGACCACCGGAAAGTCTCAGCATTCTGCCGGACCGGCTGTGTGGCTATTGTATGTGAATTTATTGCAACTGTGGTCTGGACCTTATGGTTGCAAGCCAGAAACACTTTGCTCTGGACTGAAAGAGGCAGTTGGTGCCCCTCTGTACATTGATCCATTTTGCAGAAGCATCTGACACCCATCATTGGGTTGGCTGCCTATTTGGACGCTCATCTCCTTGGAAAGTGAAAAGAGAAAACGAAGAATTTGGGTATTTATGAATGTTGTCATCTCAACAAACTTGGCCCCTATTAGTGAATCTGTAATTTACCGAAGAACAAGTACATACAAAATGACTGACTACGGCTCACTCAGCCCGAGCCACTCTTCCCAGAATTACGAATGCTGTGCAAATGTTCTTCCTGAAATGGCCCCAGCCCTTAATCGTTTCTCTTCCTTCCGTTCCAGCAAAAGAGAAGACAAATTTTGCCTAATCCAGTCCTTACTTAATCTTTCTGTCAGCACAAATATCGATGGTGTAAATCCTGAAAACGGCAGTAAAGCTAGGAGGCATTTTTATAACTCTGGCAAAGCTAATAATGTACATTTCTTTGTTGAGAATCATTGAGTTTAATTGGCTAATCAATTTTTAGGCCCTTTCCATTTGTATTTTGTTTAATCAACAAAAATAAATCGCCCTGCCAACCTTGAAAGCTCCAAGTCGGAGAACAGTGGCAAATACTCCATTTGTCCTGCCAAAAGTGCTTTCCAACAGAAATGTCTTAATTGAAGATGATTTATATTCAGAAGCGGGGATGTTTTATCATTTGTCTGAAGAAGGAAAAAGCTGTGTAAGCAAGCAGTATGCAGCCGTTTTAGGCATTGTTTTTGACATTTATCTACTCTCTTTATCCCTCAGATGTTTCTACACAAACGACCTTCCCTAGTCCTTCTTGCTCATGATTCAGGCTCCAGCTCCTGAACTAGGTGTCGGGTGCTTTCCAGAATTTTTG
Organism: Ursus arctos; assembly: GCF_023065955.2. Lineage (NCBI taxonomy): Eukaryota > Metazoa > Chordata > Mammalia > Carnivora > Ursidae > Ursus > Ursus arctos. The sequence continues at coordinate 81,911,110 of NW_026623056.1, read as the reverse complement.
CTTACCCCCGGTTTTTGCAGAGAGCTCTTCTAGAACTGAGGCCTTTGCTCTTTTCTCCTGGGTTTTCCTGTCTCCTGACTCCTGTCTCTGGGCCTCTGGTGGGAAATGGCTGACTTCTTGGTGCTGGAGGACAGACCCCGTTTACCTTCCCCCCACTGGGAGGTGGGCCCCTGCCTTGCTTTGTGGGCAGGAAGACCTCGGGAGCCATGGCTGGCTGTGGGGTCTCGGTCCACGGTGGGGGTGGGGGGGCTTTGATCGGGGCAAGCGACACACTTCCCTGAGAGTGGCAAGAATTCGGGGTTTGCTTTTGCTGCCTTCTCTGCCCTCCAGGGAAGGGGGGATGACAAGAAGCAACACTGATTTTATGCCTCCGCGATGTGTTCCCCTTTCTTAACAACGTCCCCGTGTGGTAGCTCCGGCCCCAGGTTTAGATGAGGGTCTCAGGATGTCTGTACCAGCTTGTATGTGGGGCGGCTGCACCTGGCGTTGTTTCCAGTTGTCTTCCCATTTCACTGGCTGCTGGAAGCTGGCAGAGAACCCCCCTCGCTCCAGTATCACTGGCCCTGGGTTTCCCCGGTGGGGCTCCTGGGGTGCAGGTGTCTACAGCATGGGTGGCGGCCACGGTTTGTGACTGTTTGTTGTGTGTCTAGCAGTGTTTTGAGAGCTTCACATGGACTCATTCATTTGATCCCCACTCGCCTATTAGCTCCTGCTGCCCTCATCTTACAGATGAGGCACAGAGTGGTTGGGGGATGGCCTCAGGGTCACATGGCTAATCGTTGGGGACACCGGGATTTGAAGCCAGGTCACCTGACCCAGCGCCCAGGCTCATTGGGGTCCACCTCCCACTGGATATACCCTTGGTCTGTTCAGCGTCCTGCATGCCTCCAGCGCAGGGAGGAAGCAGCTAAGATGAAAGGCGAAGGAGAGTAGCGCGGTTTGATGGAACTTGCTTTGGACTTGGTTTTGGACAGTAGAGGCCATTGATGGGCTCACTGCCTTGATTCTTGGCTCATTCCTTCATCTTCAGCTGCCCTGGGTGGCCCTTCCTGCTACCTTTTCTCCATCCTGAGTTGCCTTTTAAAAGGTGCCTCTGCTAAAGGCCCACCTTCCATGGGGTCCTCTTCCACTGATGGGAGGCCATCTGTTCTCTAGAGGCCACTGAGAAACCAGCATCATGACCGGCCAGTTATTCTATGGGCAAAACACTTATGTCAATCCAGGACCCAATATGATGCAATTTAACAACTTTTCAATAATTCCTGCAAGTCACTAGTTGGAGGAAGCCAGTGGAGTGGTAAAAACCCAGCAACCGTGCTGTGTGCTAGGGCTTTGGCTGTTCACCTCTCAGCCCCAATCCGCAGCATCTTTGGGTACCAGGGATCAAGCGATCCCTGTGTCAAGGAGGAACGTGGAAGAATCTTCGTAGTCGGTTGGAGTGGGAAGGCCCGCAGCAGGTCAGATCGCTTAATGTCCCGATGAGGATAATACCCGCCGAGAACGGTTTCTGACGCCAAGCCCTGTCCAGAGTGTTTTGCATCAATTAATCACGAGTTTTCCATCCGTCCCATTAGGTAGATGCTGTAGTCCTCATTTTACAGAGGAGACAATCTGCAGTGTTGAATGTGCACGTGTATTGTAATTTTAGGAACATTAACATACAAAACACAGCTTCGAGTCGCGGACATATGGTGCTTGGCTCGTGGGCCGGTGGAGGCAGTGTTTGGCTGCTCTTTGGAGCACAGATGCCTCCTTATTAGACGGTCCTTGGAAACCAGCTTAAATGTGCAGGGCAATACCATAGCCAGCATTAATTGAGTTCTTACTGAATGCCAGGCACTGTTTTAAGAACTTGGCATGACTTTTTTTTAAATCGAAAGAGAGCTACTACCTGATTTCTACGTGAGGAAACTAAGTCAGAAGGGTAGTTAACTTGCCCAGGTCAGTACACGACGAGGCCAGGAGTCAGCTGAGTCCATTGGGCTCCCGAGCGGGGCCCTTCATCACAGCCGCCTCTGCCTCTGCGCTAAGGCCCCGGTCCAGCGGGGGGAGGGGGGAGGCGCGGGGGAGGGGCGCAGTCACTGGGCTCCGTGTGGGTCAGAGGCTGTGTGGTCCTGTTCAGGGGCCCTGACCCACGTGGCTGGTCCGTTTTTTGGGGCATCCTCTGTGGTGTGGAATTGGAGGTTGATTTTTCTCAGTCTTTTGTAGGCTTCTGTTCATTTGTAGCCACGACCATCCCAGTGGGGAAGAAAATTAAGAAGAGCTCGGATATGAATCATAAAACATCCCTGGGAAGGCATTTGGAGTGTTGGATGCACATTTTCTCATTGACACCCCCCCCCCACCCCTATGAGGTACATACTGAATGGTGGTCTCAATGTTGCGAAGGGGAAACGGTGGCTCCGGGGAGGGCCAGCCACCCTTCTGGAATCCTGGCTCACACAGCAGAGGAGGGGTCTGGGAAGGGAAGGGCTGGTTCCACGTGGGGGGCTCTCCCCTGCCCCTGGGATGGGGCGTCAGCTCTGCCAGTCTACTGCTTTTCCCCTCCTGCTTTGCCACCCCCACACTCTCCTGCTGCCCTGTGCCTCAGTGTCCCCAGCTTTACAGAACAAAAAGATGAGATTTTCCTCAGCCTGTGACTGTTTTTGCTTTTGCTTGTGCATCCGAACACCTGCTGAGCCGATGAGCTTTAGAAATGTCACTTGGCTGTTGGGAGGGAGCTGTGAGTGATGGGCGGGAACACACCATCCCAGCTGCCTTGAGGAGTGGGTGGTGGCGGGTGGGGGTGCGTGGTTCCTCCTCCAGCCCGGCCCTTGGTGCGGGGAGGAGGTCCTGTTTTTGCTCGTGCAGCCCGCACAGGTACCCATCGTCCGCCTGGTCATTTCTTCTCCTGGCCAGACCGAGGCTGTTTCTGCACTGTTTCTCTTACAGCATTGGCTCCGCATGTTGGGGTCAACGTTTGAGAATACAACTTAATTTTTGACCTTTTTCTTTCCTGGAGTTTGCTTTTTAGAAAAAATGCATGTATGCCTTTACAGAGAATTCTGGATCTAAATTCTGGATTTTCACTGGCACCCTCATACCCAGAGCCTCCTTAGCCATATCCTACCCTCCCGGTTCATACCACGAAGTCTAGCTTAAAAACTGGGTTTTCTTTTTTCTCCCCACCACTCAATTGCAGGCAAGTATGGAACATTAACATTTTGATTTTCTGCCCCCCTTCTCTTTCCACTGTTGTCAGTCAGAGGCCTGGCAGGAAAAGATAGGGTACACTCAGAGAGGTGAGAGAAGAGAGTTGAATGCAGGTGTCTGTCTCACAGGGTCAGGGAGCAGAGAGGGGGCGCGAGGTGCCGGGGCTACCTGGGGAGGCCCCTCCGTCTTCATCTGTTCAGGCTGCTATAACAGAATACCACAGACTGGGATACTGATAAATGACAGAAATTTATTTCTCACTCTTCTGGAGCCTGGGAAGTCCCAGACTTCAGTGAAGACACTGCAGATTTGGTGTCCGGTGATGGGCTACTTGTGGGTTTAAAGATGGCCGTCTTTTCCTGTGTCCTCGTGGGATGGAAAGGATGACGGAGCTCTCTGGGGCTCCCCCCTCTCCTTTTTTAAAAAAGATTTTATTTATGTGTGTGTGTGTGAGAGAGAGAGAGGGCACAAGTGGGGGTGAGGGGCAGAGAGAGAGGGAGAAGCAGGCTCTCCACTGAGCAGGGAGCTGGACTCGGGGGGCTTGATGATGACATGAGGCTCGATCCCAGGACCCGGGGATCATGACCTGAGCTGAAGGCAGACGCTCAACCCACTGAGCCACCCAGGCACCCCTCTGGAGTCCCTTTTATAACGGCACGGATCCCATTCATGGGGGCCCCACCCTCATTGCCCTAATCACCCCCCAAAGCCCCACCTCCTAATGCTATCATATTGGGGGTCAGGTTTCAACATATGAATTTGGGGGGCATATTTAGTCAATGACACTCTCCAGCCCCTAGAACGAAGGATAAGGGGAGAGGGTTCCTGAGCGAAGCTGTGACCTGCGGTGGAGAGACCTCCAGTGACCCTGTAGGGAGGAAGCAGGGAGATGCGTGCTCCTTCCTTCTTACCCTCCTCCTCCTCTCCTGGCTTCTGCCGTTACCTGCCGTGGGGCCAGAGGGCACGGGAGCCTGGTTGATGCAGGCCACGGGGGTCAGCCTCCCAGGGCACAGATTCCAGTGGAGAAAAGCGGGGACACAACCAGGCAATATTTAGCGTGTGACCCTTCGGATTCTTCAGTACCTTTTATCCAGTAGATGGCACTTTTGACACTGTGAAGGGGCGGCGTTGTCATCCTTAAATGCTCTCCTTGGGGGATCGGGCATCACGGGAAACTGCTCAGCTTGTGCTCTGGAGGTTTTGTAATCCTGTTCATGATTGGAAGCTTCCTGTTTTTATTCGATGCTTTTAAATCCCAGCTTTTAGGTTTTCCTTTTTCTTTTTTTCCTGTTCTATTCGTATGCCTGTTATTACAGGGCTACTTTGAAAGGCTTCATTACGACTCATGATGATGAATCCGTCTTCCTCAGCATCTCGGGGAATTATACGTATATAACTCACATGGTGTTATGTTCAAAGGTACTTTTCTCTTACGTGATAGCCGGATGTATAGAAATAGGCACTTCGTGATTTTTGCAAAACAGAGAAATTACATGTGCGGAAGCAGTTGGGAAATTAAAAAGTGTTATACAGTGTAAAGTATGGTGAGGCAGCAGGTGTAACCAGTACCACCCAGTGTGGCTCTGGGAAGTGGGGGTTCTGCTCCTGGCGCCCGCTCGCACCCTGGGACCTCAGATACCATCTCTGGGTGCCAGCCTCTCTCTTATAAGGCGGGGTTACCATCCCTGACAATGACCTTCTCCTTAAGCAAACTTAGGTCAGGGTCCTCTGAGCCCTCTTTTTGATTAGACCTGCACCTTGCATGGTCCCTGTCCTGTCTTTGGCGTGCCCAGCCCAGTTGTAGCAAGACTCCTGCTAAGTCAGTTTAGAGACTCCCCCGCCCTTGGTCTGTGATCACCTTGGGAGGCAATAGCTGGTCATGCTGGGCTGCCTTCAGCACGAATCCTATTCTCTGTGGGTTTAGTAAGAACCCCCCTGCCCTTGACGTGTCCTCTTAGAAGGGACCCCCTTGCTCTCCGTGTTCGTTATGAATCCCCAGGTGTCTTTGCTGCATTCCGAGTTGAGTTCATCTCTCCTCTGTTGCAATAGCCCCGAATAAAGTCTTCCTTACCATTTTTTAACAAACATTAGAATACTTTTTTTTGTTTGTTCATTTGGGATCCTCCAGAACTTCCAGTCCAACCTACCCAGTACTGAGAGCCAGGTGGGCCCGCTGCGAGGAGCCCGCTCGGCCGCTTGTGGGCCAGTGCTCCTTGCTAAGAAGCCCTGCCTCGGTCTCAAGTTCAAAACTCACCTTCACTTTTTTGCTCCTTGATCTCAGTTCCGCTTTTCCCTGGAACCTGTTTCCTCCCTCCTTTAAGGAAGAAAAGAGCTTCGTAAATTTTAACCATCTTAATGGACATAATGTTAAAGCGGTGTCGATACTGACCCTCTTGCTTTCTTTACCAGCATTCTGGGCCCGGGTGGAACCGTGTTGTGGGCTCGGGGATATTGTTGCTGTAGGAGGCTGTGTGAGGGGGATGCCCCTGGGGGTTGCGTTTGTATGCACTCTGACTTTGTTAGAAACCCCATGATGGCTCTGCTTGTCTGCTTTCCAATTCTGAGTGCTCTGTTTCCCCCCCGCTGTTCGTTCTTGATGATGCCTTCTTGGATGCAGTTTTATAAATGACATGCTTGTTTTTCTTTCAGGGGGTAAAGTGCATGGGCTTTGGGAAAGCTGTTGGTTACTCAGAAGTATTTTTTTTTTTTTTAATTTCCAGATGGCCGCGTCCCAGATATTAACATTATCGGAAGCCTGACCTCCATACGGTGAGCAGTTTATACTCTCCTAAACGCTTTGAAGGACTTTTTAGGTGCAGCAAGGGTATGTCAATAGATTTGCTTGTTCATTTATTTGTTGATCATACAGCCCAAGATCTGTGCCTGGTGTGTGTTGATTTTCACTGTCTCTTCCTGGACCACCTCATATGTGGGCATCTTTGAAAAGCAGTGACTTCTGTAGGATCAAAACAACCGAAGTCCTTTGCTTGAAGAAGAATGTTAACTTGTGGATTTAAAAAGAAACTCAGATTTATTTTTAAATATGTCCCTATGACTCTGAAAAGATAGGGTTCTTTTAGTTACGCCTCCACACACTGTTATCACGTACAAAAGAATAGTAATTCATTTCTTAATATTACTGAATATTCACATTCAGATTTCCCTGATTGTCTGATAAAATCTATTTTCACAGTTAGTTAAAAATCCCTGAGAGTAATCAAAAGACTTAAAGTCCACACACGGCATTCGCCGGATAGTGTCTCTCTCTCTTTTTTTTTAAAGACTCTCTTTTTTTTTAAAGATTTTATTTATTTATTTGACAGAGATAGAGATAGCCAGCGAGAGAGGGAACACAGGTGGGGGGAGTGGGAGAGGAAGAAGCAGGCTCCCAGCAGAGGAGCCTGATGCGGGGCTCGATCCCAGGACTCCGGGATCACCCCCTGAGCTGAAGGCAGACGCTTAACGACTGAGCCACCCAGGCGCCCCCGGATAGTGTCTCTTAAGACTCTTTTAATATGTAGGTTTCTTGTCCCTGTTTTGTTCTTTCTGGCCATATTTTTGGTCAAGAAGCTGGCTCTTTTGTCCTGTGGCATTGTCCACAATGTAGACTCTGGGGCTGGCCTCCCTCTGTTGTCATTAAATGTGTTTTATTGTCTCCATAATGTCCTATAAACTAAAGGCTTTATTGGATTCAAGTTCCTATTTTGGGGCCACTGTATTTCATGCATGATAATGTAACTTCATCAGGTGACATATTTTGTGTCTTTCTGAGGTGTTAATATTGGCAGGTGCCGGGAATCTGATCATCCTTTATTGGGGCCCCAGCAGCCACTGGTGGCCCGCAGTGGATGCCTGTGTCATCTTTCATTTAAGGTGTTTACAAAAAGGTGATAATCTCCTTCTGTCATTTCTTCTGCATTTATTAGCTGGCACATTTTTATCAAGAACTTTATTTCAATTTTTTAAAAAAATTACCTCGAGGTGTTGTTTGTACATAAAAGGCAGAATAATGGCTTGATTTTTTTATTTACCAGAATAATGAATTGATTCCATATTATCCTTCAAAGATGATCAGCGAGTTTTTAGAGAAAGATGTTATTGCAAACCTTTGGATTCTTTATGTATTTGACCCTGGAGTCAGGATGTGGTAGAAGCAGTAATTTTAAAAAGCCTCTGTTTTTAGATGTATAAATCTACTTACTAAACAGTTCTGGGTAATAAAAGAAAGAAGGGGAGGGAAGATGTGGAGTGAAAAAGGAAGAAACAAGAATCTGTAAGCATGATTGAATGAGGATGGAAGTAGGATATGAAATGAAGATGCTAAGAAATGAGGAATGGAAGGGGAAAAAAGAAGGAATCATCTGAGATACTCCAGAGCAGATAAGTAGAAGGGGATTAATTTATTCAAGAGATGCTTTTTTACCCCCTGCTGCCTGCCTGTCTCAGTTCGAGACGCTGAGGCCGACATCCCTGCCCTCATGGAGCTGACCTTCTAGTGTGTGTGAGGTCTGAAGTAAGGCACAGCATGTCTGCTGGTGATTCATGCTTTGGGGAGAAACCAAGTGAGGAAGGGCAGTCGAGCATCCTGGAGATGGGGTTGGAGGATCGGGCTGTGATTTTCATAGAATGATCAGGGAGGATCTCTCTGAGGACATATTTGAGCAAAGACAGGAAGGAGGCGAGGGAGGAAGCCAGGTGCCTTTTTGGGAGAGAGCGTTCCCGGCTGAGGCAAGAAAAGTGCAGAGGTCCTGAGTTTCAGGTGTGTTCAGACGCATCAGGCGTGTTTGAGGAATGAAAGAAAACCGTTGTACCTGTTACAGCGTGAACGAGCAGGAGAGGACTAAGGGGTGATTAGGGAGTTGATGGGCAATGCGGGTGTGTATGGGGATCCAGGTTACATAGGTCCTTGCAGGCCACTGTAAGGATTTTGGGGACCATGGATGAACATGATCTCACTTATTTTTTTTAACATGAGAAGAGTGTTTGGCGGGGGGTGGGGTGCGTGGGATCAATGGCAGAATTAATAAGACCAACTAGCAGGTGGCTCTGACTTGTATACTGGTGATGGAATTGGTGAAAAGCAGCCAAATTCTGGATACATTTTGAAGGGAGAGCTGATAGGATTTGCTGATGGATGGGGTGTGAGGTGTGAGAGAGGAGGAGGTGTCCAGAGAGAGAAGAGCCACACGTATTGGGGGGTTGAGAGGTGACATTGGCGGACCTTGGCCGCTCCAGGCTCCCTGGACCTTCCCCGGCCATTCAGCAGGCAGGAAGAGTTCCAGGCCACAGTGGGAAGGCTTGCATGTAGATGTTCTTCATTCTTGAGTGGTTTGTGAGTTGCTGGCTGGGTTCGTTCCCTGGTGGACAAGTCACCTCTTTTAACTCAGTGACCACAACCTGTCCCTGGCCCTGGCCTAGTGCCAGCCACAAAAATGGCCGGGGTTGGAGGTCAGTGCTGAACCTCCAATGAATGTCCAGTTCAGAAGACAAGCGTCATGGGGGCTCCTGCATGCCTCAGTCCGTTAAATGTCTACCTTCGGCTCAGGTCATGATCCCAGGATCCTGGGATCGAGTCCCACTTCTCCCTCTCCCTCTGCTGCTCCCCCTGCTTGTGCTCTCTCTCTCTCTAATAAATAAATAAAATCTTAAAAAAAAAAAAAAGAAAGGAGGACAAACCCCATGACAGAGCAGAAGCTGCTTCTGTGAGGGAGAAACCCTTGTATCTTGAGAGCAAAGATTATCGAGGACCGATTCCTACCTCGCGTGTCTAGACTTGGTTTTGGTCTTGGAAAAGTACTTCTGGGTATAATGGGAAGAATGCTGTGGGGCTCAGTGTCCTGGTGGATGGTTTCAGGTCACTCCTCTCTCTCTGCTTGTTCCTGTCACCTTCTTACCGGAGCATTGAAGTCTGCTGTTTCACTTCTCCTTCCCAGCACCCTGAGCACTAGAACCCGGGGAAGGCAACTTACAGCCCTGGGCCTGTTTTGCTTGTTTGGTTTTTTAAATTAAGTTTTAAATTTTAATTCCACTATTGTTAACATACAGTGTTCCATTAGTTTAGGTGTACAGTATAGTGATTCACCGGTTCTGTACATTAGTCAGTGCTCATCATGGTAAGTACAGCCCTTATCGCCATCGCCTATTTCCCCCATCCCCCCCACCTCCCCTCTGGTGACCATCAGTTTGTCTCGATAGTTAAGAGTCTATTTCTTGGTTTCTCTCTCTCTCTCTTTTTCTCCCTATACTTCTTTGTTTTGTTTCTTAAATTCCACATAGGAGTGAAATCATGTGGTATTTGTCTTTCTCTGACTTATTTCACTTAGCATAATACTCTCTAGCTCCATCCATGTCGTTGCAAGTGGCAAGATTTCATTCTTTTTTATGGTTGAATAATATTCCATCATTCCTCTTTATCCATTCCTCAGTTGATGGACACTTGGGCTGCTTCTGTGTCTGGACTATTGTAAATAATGCTGCTATAAACATAGGGGTGTGTGTATCCCTTTGAATTGGTGTTTCTGTAGTCTTTGGGCAAATACCTAGTCGAGCGATTGCTGGGTCATAGGGTAGCTCTATTTTTAGCTTTCTGAGGACCCTCCGTGCTGTCCCCAGAGTGGCTGCACCAGCCTGCACTCCCGCCCGCAGCATTAGAGAGTCCTTTTTTTGCACATCCTCTCCAGTATTTGTTTCTTGTGTTTTTGAGTTTCGCCATTCTGACTGGTGTGCGATGATATTTCATTGTAGTTTTGATTTGTATTTCCCTGATGATGAGTCCACGGGTCTTTGTAAATAAAATTTTAAAGTCTCCATTCTTTTTCTTTCTTTCTTTCTTTATTTATTTATTTATTTATTTTATTTTATTTTTTTAAAAGATTATTTATTTATTTGACAGAGAGACAGCCAGCGAGAGAGGGAACACAGCAGGGGGAGTGGGAGAGGGAGAAGCAGGCTCCCAGCGGAGGAGCCTGATGTGGGGCTCGATCCCAGAACGCCGGGATCACACCCTGAGCCGAAGGCAGACGCTTAACGACTGTGCCACCCAGGCGCCCCTCCATTCTTTTTCTTTTTAAAAAATATTTATTTATTTTTTAGAGAGAGAGAGCGTGTGTGCAAACAGGGGGAGGGGCAGAGGGAGACAGAGAGAGAGAAAGAGAGGGAGAGAATCCTCAAGCAGACTCCTCACCGAGAGCAGAGCCCAATGTGGGGCTTCATCTCACGACCCCGAGATCATGACCTGAGCCGAAATCAAGAGTCAGCTGCTTAATGGACTGAGCCACCCAGGTGCCCCAGTAAATGAATTTTTATTGGGACAAAATAACCCTGCTTTGTTACTATTGTCCATGGTTGAGTTAGTGCTACGTTGGGGGCAGAGTTGAGTAATTACCTGAACAAAACATAAAATATTGACTATTTGATTCTTCACAGAAAGAAAGTGTACTGACCTATGGACTAGAAAATAAGTAAAGGGTGAATAAGGCTATCAGCATATGGATTGCACAAAAATATTCCTTGTCAGTCACTGAAATGCCACTCAGGCTTAGTGTGAGTGCATGTGAAGTTCTAGGGCTCACAAATTGTGGCTTAAAATTATTAAAATTTTACTCTTCTTTGTTCATTCTTCTACAGATTAGATGACATTATTTTGCTGCAAAGGAAGTATAATTCAGCGTGGGTAGGTTCACATTTAATAACGGTGTCATTTTACTGGGCAGGTGGTTGAATCTTAATATTAGTACTGAATATTAATGTTGAACATTTAGTAATCCCAAAGTTTAGCATTTGAGTCCTGATTTGCTGTGCCCTCTTCCTTGGATGGTAGAGAACTTTCTCTTCCATATGAGTGTACGGGTATGTGGTTTGTTTTGCCTTCATGTGATCAAGAATTCTCCATCATTTCGGTAAATGTCAAGGGTTCTCAAAATAAGTAGAGTTGCATTTTCTCCCCCTAAATGGGACTCAGCTAGTTTTATCTAAGTTGTTCCTTTTGTTATATTGTGTGCTACCTTATTGTGGAAGGCTGTGGAATTCTTTATGTAAAAAAAAAGAAAGAACGCAGTAGATTTAAAATATAAAGGACTTTTCTTTCTTAATTGCATCTTAATATAATAAAAGCCAAAGAGTAATTATTAAAAGTGATAGAAGAAAAGAATTAAAATAATAAAATTGCTTAGCAAAGATCCTGTTTCATAATGCATTTGGATATAATTGGTATCATAATGTGTAATTAACAGTCTTTCTTTGAAGTAGGAAGCGTACGTTTGGGCAGGCAGGGGACCTCTCAGGATGTGCTGATGTCTGAATTAGTTCTTGCCAGAGCGCTTCCGAATCTGTGCATCGATTGTGGCATCTCGCTTCCTTCCTGCCTTGTTAGGTGCTTTCTGTGGGAGACAGAGATAATAAGCTAAGGACTAGGACAGAGGGTCCTCCAACTCTTCACCAGCTAGCCCCCCATGACTGCCCGGGGTTGGTCAGGGGAGAGAGGAGGAGACAGACCCCTGAGTACAGACTGTGCTTTTCACTCAGTCCGTACGGTGATTCCCTGCAGTAGACCAGGGGCACGACCCTTTTTGTCCTGGTGTCAGGTTGGCCTGGAGCTTATGCTTAAAACAGGCTGAGAAACCTCCTCATTTTGTAGACCCACCCCCATGCCGGCCCCCGTGGATTATATGGCAGATATGGCCAAGAATAATGAGTCTGAGGAAAAGCACCACCAGGAGAAAGAGGAGGAAGGTAATGGTTTCCCAGGCTCAGAGCCTGAGCCTCACTTTCTCTACTGCTCCCCCCTTTGGCTCCAGTTGACTTGAGGATTCATTTCCAGGCAGATCTGAGCTTTTATTTGTTATTCCTTTGGTGTTGGACATCCTTGCCTACCAGGCGCCATGTCTAGGCTTCTCAGAGAGCTGGTGGTGGTGGGTGCTCTTCGACGCCCCCTGGTGGGGGACATTGGCTCTGTGTGAGGTAAAGAGGCTGATGTGGAAACATCTTTTGAAAGGGGTCATGTGATGGGAGGGGGCAGCAGCACTGCCCAGCACTTATTTGAAAGAGACACCCCCTGGTCAGGGATTTGGGGCCTCTTCTTTGGAAATAGCGCTTATAGTCTGGGGCATGTTCTTTGGAAAATCTTCCTCAGTGGCAAGTCTTTCTCTTTTTGGGTGGTTTTGATTTTCAGTAAAATTCTTAATGCAGTTACATCTCAGTTGGTTTCTTTTTTCTTTTTCTAAGATTTTATTTATTTATTTGTCAGAGAGAGAGAGAAAGAGAGAGCACAAGCAGGGGAAGTGGCAGGCAGGGGGAGAAGCAGGCTCCCCGCTGAGCAGGGAGCCCAACGTGGGACTCGATCCCAGGACCCTGAGACCATGACCTGAGCTGAAGGCAGACGCTTAACCGACTGAGTCACCCAGGCGCCCCTCTCAGTTGGTTTCTACGTCCATTCTTGTCGGCATGGTGTCCACTCTCCACAGTGTAGTCAGAGGGATCTAAACAACACTCTAATCTCATTACTCCTTTGTTTGGAACGTCCAATGGCTTTCTACTACCATGGGTTTGAAAACCAGACTCCCCACATGGCTGCAAGACCTCAAGTGATTTGTCCGCTCCTCCTGCCCCCACCTCATTTCCTCTTAACTTCGGGTCCTTCCCACACCACCTTTCTGGGACTAGAATATAGCCAGCCTCAGGCCTTCCTCCTGCATGCCAGGGATACTCTTCTTCCAGCTCACCCAGTCAGTCCTTTACTTCCTGCAGGACTCTGCTCAGATGTCCCCTACCCAGACAAGCCTCCCAGAGCATCCAATATGAAGTAGCCCCCCCTCAGCACACAATGTTCCCAAGCCCATCCTCTGCTCCCATTACACTGCTCTAGTCTCATCATGGTACTGGGGGCCACTGGAACTCTCTCTCTTACTCACTGGCCTGTTCATTGCCTGTCACTTCCTTTCGAGCCAAGGCGTCGCCAGGTCATTCGTGCCTCATGGCCTCAACGAGGCTGCCACAGCGCATGTGCTGTCATTCTGAGATAAGTCTACGTCACATGGTAAATTCTTCAGTTGGGCCATGTCTTCTAAGTAATTTCCCAAGAGGACTAGGTTGAGGGAAGCGTTCCGATTCAGAAATAGGTGTTCGGGTTTATCTTGATAACCAAACCAAACCAAACCAAGACTGTCTCTGATCAAACTTCCTGCGTGGGAGTTGTCTGCGGTGCGGAGGCTTGTAACCCAGGGTGTGTATCCTGTGGTTTTAGACATTAGTAGCCTCCCCCTGAAACCCCGAGCACAGGGCTTGGTTTCGCTTGGGTAACTAGGAGATTCTCTCGGGGTTTCTCAACCTCAGAGCTGCTGGCACTTCGAGCTGGATGCCTCTTCGTGGAGCACACTGTCCTGTGGGATAGTTAGCAGCCTCCGGGGCCTCTGTGACAGCACACTGCCCCGGCTGTGACACCCAGAGTGTCGCCAGATGTCGCCAAATATCCCTGGGGAAAGGGGCGTGACATCTCCCCTGTTAGGAACCACTGGTCTAGAAACACCCACACCTGCAAGATGCTACTGTTAATCTTCTGTACCATCCTTTATCATTTATCCATCAGCGTGGCTCAGATTGGAAACAGTAACGTGTTATTCAAATTGGGATTATGTTGATGACTGAAGTTTTGTTTATAATCAGCATTTATGATCTTAGTTTCTTTGTCGTTATTGTCCCATTTATGAAACCTTCCCCCCCCTCAACAAAGGAGGGGGGTGTTCTTTGCTAACGCATTGTGTGAGTTTGAGACTTAAAATCACAGATTTGGCTGGAAGGACTCTTGAAGGATCTTTGGGCACTAAATGCCCAGTTAAGTCAGTGCCTCATTATGTTGTTCATTTTCATAGCTTAAAGATTTTATTTATTTATTTTAGAGAGAAAGAGCACGAGAGAGCAGGGGGAGGAGCAGAGGGAGAGGGAGATGGAGAGAATCTCCAGCAGACTCCACGCTGAGCACAGAGCCTGACGTAGGGCTCAATCCCAGGACCCTAAGCTCATGATCTGAGCCGAAACCAAGAGTCAGACGCTCAACCAACTGAGCCACCCAGGTGACCCTCATCTTCGAATTTTAAAGATGAGGAAAGTAAGGCCCAAGAAGGACAGCGATTCACCCAAGTCATGGCTAATTGCAGAGCGATGCCCTTAGGGGTGTTTTTCCATGCGCTTTTGCTTTCTGTGTCGGTTGCTGGTGTGATTAGCAGAGCTCTTGGCGGTGGGGGTTGGGGAGCTCTTACCTCCTCCTCGTCAGGACCCCTGCTGGAGCCTGAGCATCGAGTAACACTGTCCTACGTGTGTCCAGGAGTTACAGACAAAATAGTTTTTAAAAAGATGACCAGAGAGGACATTAGGGGAGTCAGAGAAAGGGAGGGACAGAGGAGCACCTTACATGGCAGAGACATTTAACTCCGCAGGGGCCACTGAAATGCAAAGGAAAGAAAAAGAGGAAGAGGAGGAAGTCCCGAATAAAGGAACCCAGGAGTCAGTTAGCAGAATGCAGTGTATGGATCTTGTATAGATTTTGATTTGAACAGACCCACTCTGTGTGTGTGTGTGTGTGTGTGTGTGTGTGAGAGAGAGAGAGAGAGAGAGAGGGAGAGAAAGAGAGAGAGAATATCAGAGACGTTTAGAAACTAAATGGATAATATGTAGCAGAGAGGAATTTTTGGTGTAAAAAAAGTGCTGTGTTGATGTTTAAGAGAAAGGTCCCTGTCTTTTAGCAATATATTAAGTATTTATGGATGGCATAATATGATATCTGAGATTTTCCCCAACATAAAGAATCTAGTATGGGAGGGTTGTAGTGAAACAGGATTGAATAGTTGAAGGTGTGTTATGGGTACATGGGGATTATGTAACCATCATAAAAATCACCATAGTAAAACATTTTTTAAAAATTGGAGGCTGATCAACTTCAGTAAATTGCAAAGTTCTTTGCAGTCAAAAAAATTGTAAATACAGTGTGAAACATTTGTCAATTTTGTCATCCTATCTCAAAGAGAATCTTCCAAGCCCAGCAGATGCTGCCAGTTTCGCTGGCAAAGTCCCTTTGTCTGGGGCCACAGGCGGACGTGGGAACAGGGGCTGAAGGAAGCTTGTCCTCACCAGATGGTCAGGGAGGCTGCTGCCACCTCACCTGTCACCAGGTCTCGCCCTGTCTGTGTGTGCGGTGGCCCTGGGAAGTGGTGGTGACACAGGCTGCCGAGTCCGAGGACCCAGAGGGGGTCCCACAGGACCAGCCAAGAGGGTCCTTGGATTTATGCAGGATAGAAATCAAATGGGAGGTGAGGGGCGGTGAGAACAGAGTTTACTGGAGATACAGAGTTTATTGGAGAGCATCTGGAAGACTCAGAAAAGAGAGGAGAGCGACTGTCGTCTTTGCTTGGGGTCTGGGGTTTTCACTGAGGACTGTGGTCCAGGGTACGTGTCATTTCTGTGGACCAACCTTTTTTCCCCCAAATATTTTATTATTATTTAAATATCATATAAAGATGACATGTTTTTTGTAGAAACCACACAGAGTAAAAATGAAAGTTCCTCTCCTTCTCTGTTTCCCCATCAATTTCATTGCCCTCTCCAGAAATAATCGTTTATAATAAAGCGATGAGTATCTTTTTAGGGTTTTTTTTTTTTTTTTTTTTGGTTATTACCTTCAAGACAAGGTTTTTGTTTTTTTTTAATTTTTAACAATGCTAAAAAAAAAAAAAATTGAAGCAGTCACAGAAAGTTGGGAAGTATAGTCCAAGAGAGCTTTCTCCTCCACCCTCCTCCCTCCCCTCCCTGGAGCCTCTTGAGTACGTTACCCGCCATCCTGGAATTCTTAGCCATCTTTCCTACCACCACGACAACGTCAGGAAATCAACATGTACACGTGACTACCCCCTAATCCTCAAGACCCCAGCCAGAGTGTGCCTGTTCTCATAATGTCCTTTATCAGCCAAAGGATCTAGTTCCGAATTATATGTTGCATTTTCTTGTCATGGCTCTAAGTATCTGTTATGAGCTATGGCCTGTTCTAAACCTTTGGAATTTATCAGCAGAAACTATAGACAGAAATCTGTCTTTGTGAAGCTTGTGACGTAACAAATACTAAATCTTGTCGAGTGGCAGAACGGGGCTGGATGCTGTAGATAAAAGGATAGCAGGGCACAAGGCACTTTTAAATATGTCGGTCAGGACTGCCCTGATGAGAAGGGGCTTCTGGGTAAACACCAGGGAGAAGTGTGGGTTTGAAGGAAGGGCATTCTGGGAGTAGATGGTAGGAGCTGGTGTGGAGGCTCTGAGGGGGAGCAACCCAGTGTGTCTGAGCGAGGAGGCCAGGTAAGGTGGGCCAGGTCATTCAGTCTCAGAGGACAGTTAATCCCGCCTGCCCCCACCCTTTTGGGCTAATTTTTTTTTTTTAAGATTTTATTTATTTATTTGAGAGAGAGAGTATGTGCGAGTCAGGGGAGGGGCAGAGGGAAAGAAGCTCAAGCAGGCTCCACCCTGAGTGTGGAGCCTGACTGGAGGTTTGATTCCACCACCCAGAGATCTTGACCTGAGCGGAAATCAAGATTTGGACACTCAGCCGACTGGGCCACCCTAGTGCCCTGGGCTATTTCTGTTTTAACCCCTGGAAATTCCTTCATTCTACGGCTGCTCCTTTCCCTGATACTTCTTGATCTCTTTCTACCAACACTCTGCCTTGGCCTCGATGAGTGAGGCTTTGGACTGTGACTGTGTTTACCCTCCTGGCCACGCTCTGTCTGACTCTGACTTTGCTCTTGCCCATCTTTCCTTCCCCCTTGCTCATGGCTTTGCCTTTTGCTTTGCCTTTCTTAGCATATTCTGCCCCCCCCTTTTTTTTTTTTAGAAATTTTTTATTCATTTGAGAGAGGGAGCATGAGCAGGGAGAGAGGGAGAGGGAGAAGCAGACTCCCTGCTGAGCTTGGAGCCTGACCTGGGGCTTGATCTCAGGACCCCGAGATCATGACCTGAGCTGAAGTTAGATGCTTAACCCACTGAGCCACCCAGGCACCCCAGCACTTTCTGCCTTTGAGGACTTAACCCAGCCCCTCTCCCCCAACAGCGTTTACTCTGGAGCAGGTATTGTTCTAACTACTAAGAAGTTACTTGGTAAGGTAATCATCAGTAGCAACCTTGGGCCAAGGGTACCATTATTTTTTCCATTTTTTGAATGGAGAAATTGGGGTATGGGTGCCCATAGCCACCCAGCTAGGAAGTGCTGGGGTAAATCCCAGGCATTTGCTTCCAGCATGCAGGCCCTCACCTACCATGTTATGGACACAGGTCCACACCTGACCTCTGTCCTGAACTTCAGCCCAATCACTCCAGTTTCTGAGAGATGTGCAACAAGTAAACACAAACTTAGGGTCTTAACACATATTTACGATCTCACCGCTCTGTGAGTCAGGAGTCTGGGCACAGTGTAGAGGGTCTTAAGGCTATAGTCAAGGTGTTGGCTGGCTGCATTCTCATCTGGAGGCTGGCCCAGGGAAGAACCAGCCTCCAAGTTCATTCGCATTGTGGGCAGAATTCCTTTCCTTGTGGTGGTGGGACTGAGGATCCTGGATTCTTGCTGGCTCTTCGCTGGAGGCCACCCTCACCTCCTAGCAGCCATCCTCACTTCCTGCCACGTGGCCCCCGCTAGAGGCCGTTCACAGCCTGGCACTTTGCTTTTTAAGGTCCTGCGTGCTAAGACAGAATCTCCTATAATGAAAGGTAATCAGGGGGTGACATCCCACTGCCCTTGCTCTATTCCATTGTTTAAATTCAACTCATAGGCCCTGCCCACAATTGAGGCGGGGGGTTGTACAGGGGCAAGGGTCATTGGGGGTCACCTTAGGATGCGCCCTCCATAGAGCGACTCACTGATCTGGGAACTTCAACTTGAAACCAGACTCACCATTTCTCCTCTTCCAACTCCCAGGTATCTATTAGCATAACCACTAGTCTTCCAGCCACCAGAGTTTTATCCAGTGTTGACATCTGTTTTTGTCCTTTTATTACCTATTCACTTATTGAGTCCTTAAATTTTCCTTGAAATGCCCTTTGAAGTCTGTCTTCCTAAACCCTGACTCTTGTATCCCTCTGTCTCTCTGTCTCTGTTTCCCTCTCTCTCACACAGACATACACCACACACACACACACACACAGACACACACACACACACACACACACACACACACACACACACACGTGTTGAGCTTCCCTGGAGTCTGGCGTTAGCCTGATTGTCCAACCTTTTCCCGACGAGCAAGTTGCCTCATTCCCCCATTTCTGCCCGGAGATTTTGGAGCTTGTCTGTTCCTCCAGGAGAGTCCTCAGCAGCCCCCTCCGGGTAATCCTCAGAAGGCATCCCCCCACCCCTCCCAAGCCTCCTTGATCCTTCCTTTCTCTGAACTCCACTTACACCTGGTGCTTTTCACCAGCTCCCCTCACTTTCCCCCTTCATGTTGAAATCATCAAGGTCACTTGAATTGGATTATTCAACCATGTATAGACTTGGCTAACTTCCCTATACACAGTACTATTTTTTTTATTAAAGTAATGTGGAGTGAATTATTTGAATTAAAAAATTCATGAGAACAATATGATTTACTAAATGCAGCCTGCTCTTTGGCCATTGGAGTCGCCTAGCATGCCGGTCCCTTCGGCGGGCTGTGTCCGTGGCCAGGTGGCCCGGACAGCGGCACGTGGGATGGCTGGTGGCGGAATGCCTGTGGCCCACTTGACGGGCCGTGGCTGGCGCTCGAGGCCTGATCTGTGCTCACCTCGGAGCTGCAGATCAGCGCCTGGTGTAATGCAGGTGATGAGCTCTGCCAGCACGTGGGGCCTCAGCCTGTCCGTCTTGCACGTGCCCTCTTCCTCTCAAGTTCTCAGTTTAGCATCTTAGCTTAATTGACTTCTGGATTGGTGAGGTGCCCTCGGATGATGCCTGAAGCCCCCAAGGACTGTTTTCCTGGGCTCCCAAGGAGGGAGAGGCCTCCGCGTGGGTCCCTCTGTGTGCTCTGCACTTCGGAAAGGCCCTGGAAGCAAGAGGTGGAAAGTGCGCGTTCTGCCTCGAAGGAACTTGGATCTGGGCGGGAAGCAGGGCACCCCCGAGAAAGAGCAGCGCTTCCTCACGGCAGGACGGAAAGGAGAGCTGCCGTGGTCGCACAGGACCTGCTTCCTACAGAACATCAGGGAACTTCCCTGGACAAGCGTCTGGGACTTGTTCTCTGGAGTAGGAGAGAGGCCGTCTTGTTGATGACAGGGACGTTGGGGGGGCCCCTTACCAGACCGGTAGCCCAAAGGAAGACCCCCCCCCAGGCCCCACGCACCTTCCTTCTTCGTCGTAGCCCCCCGGACGTTGGTGTTTCTGCCTCATCCAGTTATGCCCACGTGTGAGTACTTCCCGCTTGCTCTTGGCCATCTGTGGGAGCCCCCCTGTACTTCATGTAGTATGTCGTCCTGATGCCAGACCCAGCTGTGCCCAAGACAGAGGGAGCTGTGACAGTCGCCAGGCAGCTTTCTCTGTGGGAAGTACCTGGTATTTTTCTGAGTGGAAACTTTGTGGAGAGAGCTAGTGGTTAATGAGAATCAAAACTGCGGCTATTTATTTATTTATTTATTTATTTTTGGAGCATCTACTGTGTGCCTGGCGTTGGGTCAAATCCTGACCGTCCATTGCTTCATTTACTCCCCGGAACAAGCCACGTAGGTGGATGCGATGAGCACACTCACTGTTGCAAATGGGGAAACTGAGGCAGGGGGTGGTCAAGTACCTTGGTCATAGGGATCTTCAGGAGTGGAGGCCGGGGACTCAACTGGATAGAGTTGGACTCTCCGACCCCAAAAACTCATGGCCAGAATTTGGGGATTTTCCAGCCCGTCTTGTCTTAGTTGTCTGCGCCCTCTGAGAGCTGCCGCAGTTCTGAATGTGGAGTCCTGAGTGATGGGGCAGTTGTACCCTCACGCTGGAGGTGGAGTTGGGAGTGAAGGTTGCCAAACACCGCCATGGTTGGCTCTGTCCTTGGGCTGCTCTACACCGTGCTTCTGACTTCGATTCTAGCCTCTGACCTTGGCCAGGATGTTTTAGTAGTGACCAGTGTTTCTTGTGTGTTTATATTGGGGTCTGTTACGCTTTCAGTGTCGTGATGGTTAATTTTACATATCAACTTACCTGGCTTACCTGGTGCCCAGATATTTGATCCAAATGTTTTTCTGAGTGTTTCTCTGAGCACTTTTTTTTCTTAAAGATTTATTTATTTGAGAGAGAGAGAGAGAGAGAGAGTACAGGGTGCGGGCCAGTGGGAGAGGGAGAGAGACTCATTGAAGCAGACTCTGTGCTGGGCGTGGAGCCCGAGATCACGACCGGAGCCGAAACCAAGAGTCGGATGCTCAGCCGGTCGGAGCTCCCAGGTGCCCCTGAGGATGTTTATGAATGGATGGGCCGAATAAGGCAGATTGCCTACCTAATATGGGTGGGCCTTGTCCAATCAGTTAAAGAGCTGAATAGAACAAAAAAACAGACCTCTCCCAAAGCGTTTGTTTGGGGAAATTCCTCCTCCCTGACTACCTTCAAAGTGGGACTTTGACTTTTCCTGCCTTTGGCCTTGACTGGAACTATACCCTCCGCTGTCTTGGGGCTTTAGCTTGTCAGTGGCAGATCTTGGCCTCATCAGCCTTCGTAGCTGTGCGAACCAATTCCTTAATAAATCTCTGTGTGTGTATCTGTATATCTAGGTATATGTTCTGAATATATAGATCGACATATACACACAAGTTTTTTTTTATTTCTAAAAATTAAATAGCTATTTTTCCTGTATCTCTGGAGAGCCCTGACTGATACAGTGCTCATGCCGGACCACTGCCCATCTCCTCGTTTCTCAGGTGAACAGTCATCCGACTGCTGTGCCCATGGCTGCTGCAGGGAAGCATGAGCCAGAGTCTCTTTACTTCCATTCGGTTTACCCCTCTCCGTTACCTCTGATCCCACAGCTCAGTTTTTAACAGCTCATCCTCACATTCTTTCTCCGTGTCCAATTCCTTTTCAGTGACTTTAGGAACTTTTCTTTCCTCTTTCTCTGCTCGCTCCATCTTCTCTGCTCTTTTCTCATTTTCTCTTCTCTTTTCCCCTTCTGCTTGCTTTTCTTTCTTTCTTAGCGTCCTATTAAGAATCCACAATTTCTCTAAAAATCGTGGTTTATAAAGGTTCAGGGCAGTATTGGTATCATTTTCTTAACCTGAAATTCTTTTTTTTTTTTTTTTTAAGATTTTAAAAAATTTATCTATTTGAGAGAGAGACAGAGATAGTGACAGAGAGAACAAGCGGGGAGGAGAGGGAGAAGCAAGCTCCCTGCTGAGCAGGGAGCCAGATGCAGGATTCGATCCCAGGACCCTGGGATCATGACCTGAGCCTAAGGCAGACGCTTAACTGACTGAGCCACCCAGGCACCCCTTCACCTGAAATTCTTAATAATAAATCAGGCCATAGGTCTCAGGCCCACTCCAGAATTTCCAAGAATGACTCTGGCCACTGTATTTTCTTCTGATTCAATCTGCTTTTCCTCAAGCACCAGCTTTTACAATGAATAAGGTATTTCCTTTTGAACTTTATTGTTTTGCTTTAATTTGACTGCAAGCCTTGCAACTTTTCTGTTTTTAGCATTTTTCGTCGAAGATATGCAGCACGTCTGTAACATTCTGGACGGAAAGGGCTTTGATGGTCTGGCTGAGAGCGGGCCAGGTGCTGTGGTGAAGCCCGTCACTGGAGCGGAAGGCCTTCCTTGTCCCACGTCCCAACTTTGGTGAATGCATACCTTTCATTGGTATGTCGGGGACGCTCCGTGTTTCTTCTCTGCATTTTTCTCAGTCATACTTGGGCGCTCCCTGGTCTTCACCCAGTAGGACCCATCGTCTTGCACTTGGTCATGCTGTGCGGTTCTGCCATGAAAGCCCGTATGCAAGCTTCCACTGCTGGCCCAGTGAGCTCCAGGCAAGTGAGCACAGTGCATGGTAGGGACAGATGTCTTGGTGCACGCCGCCTCTGCCCCTGGAGTGGGTGTCTGGGTCATGATGCATGGGCTAGCCAGAACTTACATCCCAGTCTTCACGAGATAACCGCAAGAGGTTGCTTATAATCTTTAGCGGCAGGAATTGTGCAGAGTTAGTTTAAAAAACAAAATAGCAACAAAAAAATCCTCCTGAAGCTACCCTCCCCAAAACTCAAACCAAAAATGCAACCAGCAAACCTCCAGTCTCTCTTCTGTTGCCCTCCTTTCCCTGGCTGCCTTTGTTTCCCTGGGTCGGGTAAGGCTAATTGATAAATTCAGTGGATATATGCCAACTCAGGAAGTAATGGATGGTGGTGTCAACTCTTGGATTTTTTAGAAGGATTTGGGATATGGTAGGTCTCTTAGGAAGAGAACACACTTTTGGGTGTCGCCAGGAGTTTGAGTGTCTGAAGTCTCTGCCAGGGAGGTAGTGAGGGGCCATCACGTGTGACAGGAGTCAGGATTCTGTGTAGCTGCTACAGGTCTGAGTCTCCAGTAACTGGAATTGTAGACAACATTCAGAACATATCCTTGATTTACTAGACCATTTTCCACAAAATTTTCCCCTTCCATGAGGAGTCTTCTGGAGCAAGCATTGCCCCCTCCTTCCGCAAAACCAAAATGCAATATAATAGAGCTGTGGTAAAAGAACATTCTAGAAGACACTTGTACTCACCACAGTAAGGCCTGTTGTGGCATTACAGAATGTTCAAGCCAGCAGGGGCATAGTGATAAAATGAATTTAGATCCTTTATTTTACAGATTAAGAAACTGAGGCCCTGGAGTTTAAGTGTTTTGCTCAAAGTCAAGATCCATTCATCACCATAGACTGTTTCTCACATTAGCCTGTGACATTTGATGCATTCCATATGCTAGGTGACATTTCCCACAGAAATATTACCTAGTTGTTACTGATCATAAAATTGTCTATAGCAAAAGCAGGAGTTGAATAAGTGTTCTCTTATTTTTAGAAAGGGTTGCTGACATACACTTTTTTATTGTTAAATATTTAATGGCAGACTCCAGTTAATTCGGATATTGGATCATTATTTATCTGAGGTTCTGATAAACGGTCCAGTCTCATTTTCCTCAAGCCGATAAATTTCACCTTGGTGCTTGTGGGGAATGTAAATATGCCATTAACATTGTAGCAATTAGTCATCTATCCTGAATTTTTTCCTTGTAAATTCCCAGAGCATGAGCATGAAATTCATTTGTCGTGACCCCTGTGCTTTAAAACCATTGTGGCATTGTAGATACATTTCACTCCTCCTTTGGAATTTAATGCAGTAAGGAATTCCGTAGAAGCCTGCTTTTCTGGACGTATTACTTTTAAATCAGGCAGCTGTATTCCTCAGTTACTGTTTTCCTGTGCTGTTGCAGGCTGTCAGCGCTATGCTTTCGCAGAGCAAGAAGAGCCAACACAAATTCTTAATTGTGTGCCTCTGCTTAAGAGACTGTATTAAAGCCGTGTGACAGCCGCTGTCGTAATTTCTGCTGCGGTGTCTTGAACACTGTCTGTATCAACACAGGTCCTGTTGCTGGGAGCTAAAGGGGTTAGGATTGATTTTCCTGAATTTTTTCACTTAATGAAATCTCATCAATTTCTCTCCTCCCGGCTATTTTAATTTGAGACCGAGGAGGGTCCAGGGATGAATGGCTTACAGACCGCAGCTTCTCTTTGGCGTTTTGGGAGGTGGCACTGCATGAGGTCAGCTGTCTTGAAATACGTTGTAAATGACTTGCATGGGAGCCAGCTCTGTCTGATGTTTTGTGTTACATAACGGGTCAGATTTATGTGGCCTTCAGTGATTTCCAAATCCTAGTATTTTAGGGATTTGCAAGAGGGGTAGGAATACTGTTAATCTACTGGAGAATGAAAACTTGGAAAACCATAATAATTCAGGGCTCAATGGAGAAACCATGGCAATGCAATAGAGTTTTTTTTTTTTTCCTTTTTTGTCCCAAATAAGCATGTCAGAAATTATACTTTGAGAGCTAAAAGAGATTCACAACTTGGACCACAAGAGTCTAATTTCTGGGGATTTTATTCCAGCGGTGGTGGTGGTGGGTCAGGTGAATTTCTTACAAGATGATATTTAAACTGGTCAAGCAGGGCATCTGGGTGGCTCAGTTGGTTAAGTATCTGCCTCTGACTCAGGTCATGATCCCAGGGTGCTGGGATCGAACCCTGCATTGGGCTCCTAGTTCAGTGGGGAGTCTGCTTCTCCCTCTCCCTCTGTTGCTCTCTGTGCTTGTGCTCTCTCTCTGTCAAATAAATGAATAAAATCTTAAATATAAAAATATATACTTTAGAAGTAAATAAACTGGCCAAGCAGGGCTTGCTGGTCAACTAGGTCTTCAACGGGCCAATTGGCAAGGCAGGGGAAGAGGCTGGAAGCAGAAGAGGGCACTGAAGGGGTATTAATGCTTAACTCTGCATTATTATTTGTGAAAAGCCAATTTCAAAGCAATCAACTCCCTTTTCAAAGGGCAGAGCAGTAAACTGGTGAGGATATATATAGAAGAATGGTCAGTAGACTCTGAACCCAGTTCTGAAGTGTTTGGACTGTGGGGGCATGTGGCTGTCTAAGTTGGGGGTCTTGTGAGAAAATGTTGCCTCCCCCCACTTCCCATGGTTTTATAACATCTGGGGAGCTGTCCCTGAAATGTCTGTTCATATTCCTTGCCCATTATTGGAGGGTCTAATTACTCCCAATGACTACAGGCAGTTGGGGAATCTGACAGGCCCGGCCATGCCCCACATTGGTCTCTTGTGTAACCCGTTCCTTTCCATACTACTCTTTCCTTTGTTCTTCAGATGTATAGCTCTGACAAGAAGAGTTAGAGTCCAGGATTTCCACCTTTAGGTAGGGATGCTTTCTGCTTAAATTGCTCGAAGGTAGTTAAAAGTTGCTCTCAATCCTGGGTAACATACATGTAGAGAGACACAGTTGAATTTGGTGTTTCGTGTATTTGTTCACTCAAACACTGCATTGACCCCGACTGATCACTGGAGGCTTCTAGCCCTGGCTCTCTCAGTATCTGCCTGTGTAGCCTGCTGTCGTAGGGTGCTTCTCACCCTTCAGTTTATTTTCCTTCCCACATCTCAAGGAGGTTGTTAACCTGCAGAATTCCAGGGCCCTACCTTGACAAAGTCTCCCCTCTGGACCAGACTTTAATCAGCTCTCTTTAATTGGGCTCTCGTTTTGACTAGGCCTGGACCTTGGCCCCTCGTTCTCTCTTCGGCCTGCCCAGCCCAGTCTTTGCAAAGAACCTTGCTAAGTTATCCCCACCCTTGGTATCTGATCAAATTCCTCATCCCCCACCTTTTCGATCTTGGGCCTGCCTTTAGCAAGAATCCCGTTATGCTGGTTTAGCAGGAGTCCCTCTTGGTGTCTCCTTGTACTGATTTTTCTATCCATCGACCCCCTCATGCTTATCCTTTGCTATAAATCCCCACTTGTCCTTGTCGTATTTGAGTTTGACCCCTCTCCCCTATTGCAATATCCCTATTGGAACTCTATTTTTTTTCACTCTTTTTAGATTTTATTTATATTCAAGTTAGTTAATATATAATGTATTCGTAGTTTCAGGGGTGGAATTTAGTGCCTATAATACCCAGGGTTCATTCCCTCACGTGCCCTCCTTAATGCCCATCACCTGGTTACCCCATCCCTCACCCATCTCCCCTCCAGCAACCCTCAGTTTGTTCCCTAGAGTTAAGAGTCTACTCCTATTGATAATTTTAAATATGGTCTTCCTTACCATTTTAACAGCTGTCAGAATAATTTCTTCTTTAACAGCCTCTAGATTCTTCTGTGATATGTTCAAGACACGACCCTATCTATGCATTATTAGCTAGGGAAGGCTAACTTTCTGAAAGAAAATCCAAAATTACAGTGGCTTGGCCCAACAGAAGTTTCTTATCCACATAAAGTTCTCACACAAATGTGATTCAGGACCCAGTCTCCTTTTACACCGTGGCTCTGTCGTCTCCAGCATGTGCCCTCCCTTGTTGCCATATTCCTGTGCGTCAAGTCATGGGGAGAGAAAGAGCACAAAGGCTTCTATGAACGAGGACCTGTTTTTTTCCACTCACATTTCATCGGCTGGAATTAAGTCACACGGTCACATTTCTCTTTAAAGGAGGTTGAGAAACATAGGCCAGAGGAAGAGGGAATAAGTTTGTTGAACACCAGCCCATCCATCTTCATTTTCAGTAAGTGCCCATGTAATTCTTGGGCCACACCTTGAGAAATGATGTACGTAATGATTGCCAAGTATCTGCTAGACCCAAGTTTCTGTGATCCTGTCTTGCCGGGATTATTCACACAGAAGAAAAGCGAGTCCTTCCAAAGTGAAGAGAGAAGTCGGGCCAACAAAATCCCAGTTGATTTTTCTGCCCGTATTCTAAGTTTGGAAAAATGTGGTGACCCGTTCGGACCAGCTGATTAAATGGTCAGGGTTATCATCTCTTCTCCCCCATGGCCCATGATCGCCTTGTTGACACTCCTCTGTTTCGGGAACATACTAGGATGTTACCTTCCGGTGCCTCCTTACATAATGGGTGCAATGGGGAGCACAGGCGGTATGCTTGTTTCCCTTAGTGACGAACTATAGTGGATGGCTTCTTTCTTTCATTTGTCTCTTTTTTTTTTTTTTAAAGATTTTATTTATTTATTCGACAGAGATAGAGACAGCCAGCGAGAGAGGGAACACAAGCAGGGGGAGTGGGAGAGGAAGAAGCAGGCTCATAGCAGAGGAGCCTGATGTGGGGCTCGATCCCATAACACCGGGATCACGCCCTGAGCCGAAGGCAGACGCTTAACCGCTGTGCCACCCAGGCACCCCTCATTTGTCTCTTTTAAACCCATCGAAGACAGAAGGATTTTCTTAACCTCTTCTGCTTAGAATCACTGATCTGGGACCGTGAAAAGTCTGACAGGATCTGCTATCAACTTGGTCATTTGTGTTGTGACTTTTAAATGGACCAAGTTTATTTTACTTTTGTGTCAGGGATCAGGTAGGGGCAGACACGGGGCTGGGGAGGGACAGGGTGTCGTGATCAGTTTTCCTAAACTCCAGCAAGGAGAGCTGGCGGAGTGAGAAGAAACCATTTGGATCTGCATGAGCTTTGGTTTGGGAAAACTGCAGTCCTAAGGGGAAAGGAGATTGTGAATATGGAGGCTCCGAATGAGACTCTTTTGGGTTTCTGATTTCTCAGTACCATCCGTTGCTAAGCTACTGGCAAATATGACACAGGCTAGTGGATGCTTTCTAGATTGAATATAGCGCTGGCATCCAACAGCATCGGCTAACATCGGTGGACGACTTACTGCCTATAGTCTTGGTTAACAACACTAGAATGTGTTAGTGCGATTTTATTCCCGTTCTACCAGCTGAGGGAGACTGAGGCTGAGGCCCAGGGAGGTTAGTAACTATGCAAGGTTACACTGTGGAGAATCGAGACCCTGCTCACAATCAGAAGTAGAAGGAACCCACACTTTTCTTCTCTGTCGTTTGACTTGGTCTGCGTTAGCCCTTATATTCTTGTACAACCAGTGGCTTTGGAGAGAGCCTTCTCTCTGTCTCTCTCTTTGCACATAGATGACATGGTGCAGAAAGAAGTGGTTCCATTTCCTTTCATGAAAATTATGGTTTTGGGGTTAGCATTCAGGACTGCCAGCTTCTTGAGGCTGTGTGGGTAGAGTCAGCTCTATTTCTTACCAGCCTTTGATAACATAAAGCTTGCTCCAACAGCATAGGAAGTTTATAATTAATGACTAGTTGGTTATGTTCCTTTTAGGGATCATTTCGTAGCATGTTAGCAGTCAAATGCATTTTAAAGAATAGAATGAGTTTAAGGTCTTTTGTTAGTTTTCTTATGGAGTCAAGGGCAGATGGCCTTGGGTCTCTTCACAGGCAAGTTGTAAACATTGAGCCAATCCCCATGTCCTGTCCAGCTGTTTTCAGCAAATTAATGGAGGTGGCAAATACCCATTCCCCACCCATGGCAGACATCACCCAAAACTGCAGCCCTTTTCCGTGGCCATGCCATCAGGTGAACACTATCAATCATAGTTTGCAAAGTCGTTGAGACCAAATTCTCACTCCTGGTTGGCCATACCCTGCCTTTATTATCCAATAACTAAATGGTTAATTTAATCAGTGGTTCTCAACTGGAGTTAAACTTGCCTCTGGGAGACATTTGGCGATGTCTGGAATTAGTTTGGTTGTCCCAGCGTGGGGATTTGCTACTGTTGCCTACCGGGTGGGGGCCCGGGATGCTGCCAAATGTCCCACCATGCACTGAACCCCTGCTGCACTCCCCAGGGCAAGGAATTATCCAGCTCTGAATGCCAATAGTGCCAAGGTTATGAAACTCTGATTTGACCTCTGGAGGGCTTCTGAACGATTAGTAGGGAGTCAGGAGGAGGATATGAAAGAGAGATATCTGGAAGAAAAGGAGAGAAGGAGTTTATGCCTTCACATGTTAGCTTAAGGTAGGTCTGTGCACGAACTCTCCCCAGTGCCCTGTTTGAGAAACACAGCATAGCGTGTCAGCTCACGGAGAGGGTCACAAGTGCATATGTGTGGCTTAGTGACATGGTCACCTCTTGGGCCTTTTTGTTGTCTGGTGCTTGGGGGGTTCGTAAGGACTAGATAATGAGGATGGCCGCCCATTCATGAGCTCCTGTGTCTTCACTTCCAAATGGTGGATCTTTAATTAATAAGGCAATCTGAGATTTGGGCAAAGATCTACCCATACACTGCCCATTCCAAGCTACTAGAAGTCATCGAAGTGTCCAAACATGAAGAAAATGAGGTAGGCAGGCTGGGTCTGAGGACCCAGAGGGGATCCCTCAGGACCAGTCAGGAGGGTCCTTGGCTTCCCGCAGGAGAGAAGTCACACGCAAGGCAGGAGGAGGTGAGGGCTGAGTTTATTGACTAGTGTAAGTCATAGAGAGTGGCAGACAGAGTGTCTGGGACGCTTGGGAAAGAAAGGAGAGAGAATCTCTCCATCGCTTGGGGGTAGGGGTTTATTTGGAAAGGGGTCCGGAGTACGTATTCCTTCAGGCATCCAGGGGAGGGTCTGATCAAGGGTGAGTGTCAGGGGTTACTCTGTCAATTATCAACGTAATAGGTACTGACATTGGTGTCGACCAAGGTTTGTTTGAAGCTAAAGTCCCAACGTGTTTGGGACCTGGTTCTTCTTAGATGTTATTTGGTGTGTGGGGGCCTATGATGAAGCTCAGAGAATCATTAACTTTCTTGCCTCCTCCTTGGAGTGGGAACATAGCTTCTTTGGTTTATTCAGATGCAAGGTGAACTACAGAACATGAGTAGATGGGGCCTAGCGGAGAAATAGCAGAAATGGAGTCTTTCTAAAATGGAGTCCCTTCCAAAAAAAGAAAATAAATAAAAAATAAAATAAAATAAAATGGAGTCCCTTCAGTGTCTCTATCTCAAAATAGTTAAGTAAATGATAGAATAGCCATAGAACATAATTTAAATAATTTTTTAATGACATGGAGACAGTTTTAGGGTATGTTAATAATGTGCATAATATGATCTTAACTTGGCTATATTTATACCAAAAATAGACTTGAAAGACTTCCAGTTTCAATAGTAAAGGACTGTTTTCCCTATAGTTTGATGTATTTTCTAGATTTTTAATGAAGACCGGTTACTTTTGAGATGAGAAAAATGTAAATATTTTAATGTTAGCTGCAGTGATGAAGTTTCTGTGTTTATTTTATTTTTTTTTAAGAAAAGATTTATTTATGTATTTGAGAGAGAGTGAGAAGGGGCAGGGGGAGAGGGAGAGAGTCTCAAGCAGACTCCCCGCTGAGCGTGGAGCCTGTTGCAGGGCTTGATCCCATGACCCTGCGATCATGACCTGAGCCGAAATCAAAGGTTGGATTATTAACCGAGGGAGCCACCCAGGTGCCCCTGAAGTTTCTATGTTTAAATGAATTTGTCACAGGGGGCAAGGGTCATTTGTTTATCAAGTGACTGCGTGTGGCCGCTACAGAGCTAGACAGACCAGATGCGGATACGTGGATGGAACGACTTCCCCACCGTGGACCAAGCGCTGGTGTGGGGATGGGAATAAAGTTCTGTGCGATGACAGAGGACAGTATAGCCAAGCTTCCTTACAGAATGAAGGAAGGCTTCATGGAGGAGGTGGCGTGTGAGAAGGGTCTTGATGGCGGACGAGGAGTTTACAAGGCGAAGGAGGGCTGAGAGACCCCAGGCCACTTTTCTCATCGCTTCCTGGACTGTGGATGGGAGTTGCCTGGTCACGTGTGTCACTGATCTGTGAGTTGCTCTGTGCGTGGAAGTTACTTTATTTTTAGCTCAGTGTAGAGTAGAGATGTGTGAGTGACCCGGGACTGACTTCCCAACTTCCCACTGGTCCTTTCTGTATGACAACTGAATCAGTCATTTCCCCTGAATTAATTACAGTTTTGTTTGCATTAATTGACAAGGCACTTAGTGGCCTTATGGGCACATATCTGTAGAGTTTTACATTCCTAGGGGGTTGCAGAAGAAACCCCTTTTTTTACCTGTTGCATTATCTTGTGGCTTTAAAGTCTAGGACTAAGTGCTTTCAAAGGCTAACTTGAATGAAGTTGGATGTTGGCTTTAAAGACATGAAGGCTGTTTGAAGTCTGAAGCTGCCCGTGGTGGAATGTGGATTCCACTGTTCCTCTACAAACAGGTTCAATAGAGGCCAGTGGCTTGACGTTCTGGATGGAGCCGTGGTTTTTTGCTGTTAGTGAGGAAGCACACAGTTAACCCACTCGGAACCGAAGTGTGTCTAACTGGTCTGTCCCGGTTGACCTGAATGTGAATCAATTATGAATTTGGAAAAGGAGATACTTGTTGCCTGAGACTTTCAGTCATATTTCATTCATTCACTAATGAACGAATGAATGAATCCAGTAATTCTTCATTGCGTGCCTCCTGGAGGCCGGGCCAGGGGTCACCTGTCTGGCAGACTGTATTCCCCAGAACAGCACAGAGAGTGGGGAAGGCCAAGCTGTGAACACACATGCCCCAGTGGCACTCTTGGCGTCCTTCTGGAGCCTGCGGGTCCTGCACTGAGTCTGCCCCCTTGCCCTTATGCCATGGCGTTTGGGAATCAGAAAAAATGGGAGATGCAATGAACTCTAACAGTGATGAGAGTACATCACCTGGGGGCTGATGTTGGGGGGGCAACAACCTGTTAGAAAGAGAGGAAATCAGAAGTCATTATGAGGGCACACCTGGATTTTGAGTTTAGCAGTGCTGGGAAGAAGACATTCCAGCTCTTCACCGTGGTCTTCACAGCGCTGGAGCATAACGTCATACGGGTAACCATTTGTCGTCAAGAAACACGTGGTTCTGCGTCCAGCAGGCTCTTTGGCAAGCTCATTTCCAGTGGGAAGGTGGCAGGTAATCCCTTGGAGCGTTGTCTCCTCCACTCTGGGCGGCCCCAGTCGAATTCCCTCTCCTGGGCACTGGAGGGCTCCTCTCGTTTATATCTGGTCTGTTAGGGGGTCACTGTTCTGCACCCCTGTTCTCCAGTGTCTCAGAACCATTGTTTCATATATTTTGACTTTTTATTTTTTTTTAAGAATTTATTTTATTTTACTTAGAGAGAGTGGGGAGTAGAGGGAGAGGGAGGCGTGGAGCCGGATGTGGGGCTCAATCTCACAACCCTAAGATCGCAACCTGAGCTAAAATCAGGAGTCAGACACTCAACCAACTGAGCCGCCCAGGCGCCCCTATTTTGACCTTTTTTTACAATTATTTCCGGAGGGTGTATACACCCGAACCCTGTTATTTTGTCTTGGCTGGATGTATAAGTTCTGTCATATATTTGACCATGTGCTTACTTTCTCTTTCAAACTAGATTTTAAGAAATAAAAAAAAAAAAAAAGTGTAGACATTGGGAAATACTAAGCTTTAGTTGCGTTTTAAGTTCACATATGTGGAATAGTGAGTTCCCTGACAGTCTTAGATAATTAAGTTGTTTTGTGCGTATGAGCTTGGCATTAAGATGTGTCAGAATGTAAGTCAATTATCACCTTTACCTTAAAGCATAATTAAAACCTCTCTTCTCAGCCATCCAGGGATCAGTTCCTTTTTTATATCTGCTGCCTCTTCTTTATATGTTTTGAGAAAATTGTTCTAAAAGAAAAGCCTGAGTTTCCAAAGTTCGGCAGGCCTTGCCCTATCTTGGGACTAGAAGTATGGACATAAAACATAATTGCAGTTGAAGCGTAAATGAAATTAATTGATTTATTTTCCGAGGTTGTCCTCACAAATGGCATAACTGATGTGATGCGTGTGTTTTCATCCTCTTTATACCCAGTGTGCTCATTTAATCACCTGAATTTTGTTATGGGGTAAGGTGAATTTCTGAAGACTTTGGCTTTTAAGTAAAGAGCAAGGTAAACTGAGCTCTTCTGCCAAGTCTCCAATGATACCAACAACTATACATGGCGAAGTCTTTCTTAACTCTTCAAGGCCAGGTTCATATCTTGGAACACTTGCCTGTCTCCCTTGCTCTGAAGAGGTCTGGTTTTCAACTAGTTATATACCTCGCTTAAGTTGTTTTTGACATGAGCTGAGAGAGAAGGAGAAGAGAAAATAAAAGGCCTTTGCTTCGGTGGTTGATAAAGACACACCTCTCCTAATTTTGGTTTGTTTCCTGTTTCCTCTGCAGTTTCGGCATTTCTTTGATTATCACTAAAGCAGAGCACACCTCCCCCCAGACCTTTTTCTCACTCCTTCAGCCACCAGAATAATTTCTGCACCATGTGGGTCTGATCATTGTCACTCCTCTATGACGGGCGTTCCCGCATCCAGACTAGAGTCTGTTTGTGACATGGTATTTTAGACCTTCCACCGTCTGACCCCAAATTGTTTCCCAGTCCTGGCGCTTATCACGTGGTACATTTCAGCTATAGGGCAGATGTCTGGTGTTGCTGGGACATGCCATATGTTTTAATGCCTCCGTGTGTTTGATTCCATTGTTTCCCTGGAAAATCCTTCTCCCTGTACCCCCTTCTCTCAAATCATGCATGCCGGGACACCTTCTCAGCCTTCACAAGAAGAATTGCTTTCTCTCTTGTCTAGATTCCTAGAACTTTCTCCCAAACTGGCTTGAGGGTATGTCTGGGAAGGTGATGGTCGCTGTTATCAGGGGAAGGTAATTTATAAGCCTGAAGGTCAGGTTACCTGAGAGCCGCTCCTGGATTCAGCACTGCCAGTCAGCCGTGTAATTGTACAGGTAGGAGAGGAGGGACAGAAGACAAAATATAACAGGGCATTTGGGAAAATGGTCTAGGCTTTTACCATTGAGAAGCTGGGAGCAAAAGAACGGCCAAGTGTTCTCTGTCCATCTCCTATTTCTGGCTTCACTTCCTGTTGCCCGGAGCAACAGAGAAAGGACAACAGTTACGTAAAATGTGGAGAGCTTTTCACAAAGAGTATGAATAAAAGGAATCTTGGATTTTTGACATTTTCACCTTGCATTTATTAAGGTTTCCAGATTTCACAAAGGTATGAACAAGAAAATAGTCATAAGATTTTGTATAACTCTTCTCATCATGTTCTATTTCATCCTGGTGATGTTAGCCATATTATTTTAAACAGTGAAATAAATAAAAAATATCTTTAACCAATTCTGAGCACCTCCTGAGTGCCAAGCACTGTTCTTGGGCCTTTGGGATGCTCTGATGAATAGAGCCCAGTCCCCCCTACCTCCTTCAAGGGTCTCAGCTGTTTTCACAGTGTGGTCCCCAGACCGGCGGCATCAGCATCATCAGCATCATCTGGGAACTTGTTAGAAATGCTCATTCTTGGGCCCCACCCCAGACCTACTGAATCAGACACTCTAGGGGTGGGGCCTAGCACTGTGAATTTTAACAAGCCCTCCAGCTGGAGAGATGGACTCATTCAATACCGTCTGGCCAGGGAGGCTGAATGCAAGTCGAGTCTGCTGGGGGGTACCTGGGAAGATGAAGTTGATGCCACTGGAGAGTCAGGTGGGTCTTCGGATGAAGGAAGTTCAAGTGAAGCCTTCATTGGTGAGTGGTTCTTCTTCAGATGAAAAATGGTGAGAAGAAGAGCGTTTTTAGGCCAAGAGAACCACATGCAAGAGTGTAGAGCTGTCAAAGGGATCATGATGATTATTGTCATTATGTCATTATTACTGTTATTCTTATGTCAGGATCATAAGATGAGGTCAGCTGGCAGGATCAGTGGCCAGGTCAGGCCAAGAAGTTTGACTTTTCTCTTGGAATATAGCTGGATAGTTGTTTTTAGCAGTGAAATGGAGTAATACCAGATACGCAATTCTGTTGGATATACACAAAAGACAAGGCCTTCTTTAAATGAGAAAAAAGTTCTTACGATATATTCAAAACCTAACTGAAGGAGGGAAAAAAATCAAGAATTTAGAGTTTAATTCTTACTATTTATAATAATTCTTAAAGAATTAATTTTTTTCATAGATTCTTCTTTCTTTCTTGTTTTTTTTTTTTAAGATTTTTATTTATTTATTTGACAGAGAGAGAGAGCACAAGTAGGCAGAGTGCTGGACAGAGGGAGAGGGAGAAGCAGGCTCCCCACCAAGCAGAGAGCCCGACTCAGGGCTCAATCCCAGGGCCCTGGGATCATGATTTGAGCTGAAGGCAGATGCTCAACCATCTGAGCCACCCAGGCGCCCCAGTTTTTCATGGATTATTTTCTACAGCAGTTGTGGGTTCACAGCAATATTGAGCAGAGGGTACAAGTTCCCCATTTACCACTTGTCATCCCCGCCTTACATTGCCTCTTTATCAACACTTTATCAACACTCACAACCAGAGTGGTACCTTGGTTACAACTGAGGAACCTACATTAACACTTAATCATCCGAAGTCTGTAATTTACGTAGGGTTCACTCTTGGTCTTGTCTATTGTATGGGTTTGGACAATTTATAAAGATATGTATTTACTGTTCTAATTATCATACAGAATAGTGTCACTGCCCTAAAAATCCCCTCTTCCACCTGTTTGTCATTGCCTCCCCCAAGCTCCTGGCAGCACTGATTTTTACCATTTCCATAGTTTGCCTCCGGTATATAATATAGTTGGACTCATAGAGTCAGTAGCCTTTTCAGATTGGCCTCTTCCACTTAGTAATATATGTACTTACGTTTCCCTCGTGTCGTTTTGTGGCTTGATAGCTCATATCTTTTTAGCCCTAAATAATATTGCATCGTTTGGATGTATTACAGTGTATCCATCAGTTCACCTACTGAAGGATATCTCAGTTACTTCTAAGTTTTGGGAGTTATGAATAAAGCTGCTGTAAACAGCTGTGTGCAGATTTTTGTGTAGACATAAGTTTTCAACTCCTTCAGGTAAGTACCTAGGCATGTGATTGCTAGATTGTGTATAGTAAGAATGCTTTTTTTTTTTTTTAATATTTTATTTATTTATTTGAGAGAGAGAGAGAGAGACAGAGAATGAGCAGGGGGGAGGAACAGAGGGAGAAGGAGAAGCAGGCTCCATGCAGAGCAGGACCCTGGGATCATGAACTGAGCCGAAGGCAGATGCTTAACCGACTGAGCCACCCAGGTGCTCTGGAATGTGTTTTGTTTTATAAGAAACTGACAAACTGTCTTCCAAAGTGGTGGAACCGTTTTGCATTCCCTCTACAATGACTGAGAGTTCCTGTTGCTCCACATCCTTGTCAACATTTGGTGTTGTCAGTGTTCTGGATTTTGGCCGTTCAAATAGGAGTGAGTGGTATATCTCATTGTTATTTTAACTAGCATTTCCCTGGTGACATATGACGTGTAACCTCTCTTCATTTGTTTATTTCCCATCTCATGAGGTGTCTAGTAAGGTCTTTGGCCCCCTTTTTAAATTGAGTTGTTTTCTGATTGTTGAGTTTCAGGAGTTCTTTGCATATTTTGGATAACAGTCCTTTACCAGATGTGTCTTTTGCAAATATTTTCTCCCAGTTTGTGACTTGTCTTCTTGTGCTCTTGAGATTGTTTTTCACAGAAGTTTTTCATTTTAACAAAGTCCAGCTTATCAATTATTTCCTTCACGGATTGTGCTTCTTGTGTATCTGAAAAGTCATCGCTGTACCCAAGGTCATTGAAATATTCTATGTGATCTTTTATAGTGTTTTTTTTTGTTTTGTTTTGTTTTTAGTTTTCATTGTAGTTTTGCATTGTACATTTAGGTCTGTGATCCATTTTCAGTTAATTTTTTGGGCAAGGTCTGTGTCTAGATTCTTCTTGTTGTGTGTGGATGTCTAGTTGTTCCCAGCACCATTTGTCAAAAAGACCAGATTTTCTCCACTGCATTTTCTTTGCTCCTTTGTCAGAGATCAGTTCACTCTATTTATGCAGATCTGTTTCTGGGCCCTCTATTCTGTTCCTTTGATCTGTTTATTTATTTTTTGCCAATTTGTTCTTTTGCCACACTGTCATGATTACTGTCATCTTATAGAAAGTCTTCAAGTTGGGTGGTGTCGATTCCCTACTTTTTTCTTTTCCATCAGTATTATTTTGTTTTTTTGGGGGATCTTTTGTTTCTCTGCATAATCCTAAAGAATTTTATTTATTTTTTTAAAAGGTTTTACTTATTTGAGAGAGAGAGACAGAGATCGTGAGAGAGAGCAGGAGCGGAGAGGATAAGTGGGGAGAAAAGGGAGAAGCAGATTCCCCGCTGAGCAGAGAGCCTGCTCTGGGGCTCAATCCCAGGACCCTGGGATCATGACCTGAGCTGAAGGCACATGCTTCACTGAGCCACCCAGGTGCCCCTAAATTCAAATTTTAGCTTGGTATTCTCCCCCATTTAATGGGAAAAGTGTCCTTAAATACTTTGTAAGCATCTGTTGTGACAAGCGTTTAACATTCCATGGAGGGCTGTCCTGGGGTTTACTGAATGCTCATTTGCATGCATTCTGTGCCTCACACGAGGTTTGGTGAGCGTGTTAGTCAGGGTTCTTCAGAGAGACAGAGCCAACAGGATGTATTATATATCCATAATCATGCAATTATGGAAGCCAGGAAGTCCCTTTATCTGCCTGCCATCTGCAAGCTGGAGAATCAGGATAGCCAGTGGTATCATTTAGTCTGAGTCCAAAGGCCTGAGAACCAGGGGCGCCTGTGTCTGAGGGCAGGCGGTGGGTGTCCCCAGCTCGAACAGAGACTTTGCCCTTCCTCCACCTCTTTGTTCTATTCAAGCCATCAGTGGATTGGATGATGCCCATGTGTATTAATGAGGGCAGTCTTCTTAACTCAGTCTACTGACTCAAACGCTAATCTTCCCAGGAGTACCCCCATAGACGCACCCAGAAATGATGTCTTACCAACTGTCTAGGCATCCTGTGGTCTAGTCATGTTGACATGGAAGATTCACCGTCACAGTGAGGCATGTGGAAGAGGGATTTACCAGGAGAATCTGACCCTGTGCACTTGTGGGGGTTAGAAGTCTGTGGAAGGCTATTGTCTCTGCCCCTGGCTGGGCATGTCGTTAGGAGGAAAATGCAGTTGGAGCCTAAAGAGCCCTGTGGCGCTGAAGCTCAGTCTGTCTCTCACCACCCTCCACCTTGATGACCCGGGATGGCGTGCAGAAGACCCCACGCCCTTGCCCTTGGAGCTCCTCATGCACCTACCCCAGGAGCTGGAACCGCCCTGACCCTATCTGCTTCTCCACTGTACTCTCTGATCCCGGCATACTCCCCTCATGGCTGGCTCTAACCTGGGACCCTCCAAGAGAGGGATTCTGGAAAAGGCAGCTCCCATTTAGCTACAGCGACACAGGACAGACCCCTCGGTGCCTCTCTGTAATTCTTACTGTATTTTTCCAAGATGCCTCTGTGGCTGTTGCTCTTCCAGATGGCACTTTTTCTAAATTTTAGATCATTTCCGTCAGATCTGCAGAAGAGGAATTACTGGATCAAAGAGTCTAAATATTTTCTTTCTTTCTTTCTTTCTTTTTTAAGATTTTATTTATTTATTTGAGAGAGAGAAAAAGCACGAGAAGGGAAGGGTCAAAGGGAGAAGCAGATTCCCTGCTGAGCATGGATCCTGATGCGGGACTTGATCCTGGGACTCCAGGATCATAACCTGAGCCAAAGGCAGTCGCTTAACCAACTGAGCCACCCAGGTGCCTGAAGAGTCAAATATTTTTAAGTCTTTATGTGTTACCAGTTGACTCAGAGAAGGTCGTATCAGTCATGCCAGGCCGAGTGTGAGAAGTCTCATCTTACCGCAGAGCGGCTGGTCCTGAGCACTGCGTTCTCTCTCCTTTAATAGCTTGAGGTTTCCATTTGAATTGTTTATTCCTATCCATTAAAGTAAAGCCCCCCCCCCTTTTAAAATTAAATTGACATTGCAACAAGGAAAGACTGGTGGAAGGTGTGTGCTTTGAACCTTGAGAGACTCACTGAATAGATACTGTGAGTAATAGGGAAACCACCCTGTCCTATTTTGGGGACTTGCTAATCATCATGGCAATAAAATGAAAGAGCTAGTTGACACGGAGGAAGGGGGATTAGCAACTTTGCAGTGAACGTTAGGAGCTCATTTGGTGCAAAGTTGCAAAGTAGCCACACTTAGTTTCTACAGAGTATTTTGGGATGGTTTTTGATGGCAAGCAGCCGATTCTTTGCTTTCTCTTTTTAAAAAGTTTTGTTTTCTCTGTACAAGAATAGTTTTATTTTTTGTCTGTGATCTCTAACCCTAAAAACATAGTCTGTCATTTTCATTTCTCATTGTTTGTCTTTTCCTCTGTATCTTCTGTCCTATTAATTACAAGCTCTGGCCCTTAGAAACCTCTTGTCATTACTGTTCGGATGACTTTTCTTCCTCGTTAATTTTCACTAGGAACTGGCATGCAACCAAACCTTCATGGAAACCATTGTTGTCTACGGTTCCGTGTCAAGCAGAATGTTTAGGCTCTGTCTGTGTTGTGGCTCTTGGCTCACCGACAATAGAGTTTGTGAAGCAAATGTTAGACCACATTCCACCAACTTCTGAGTTTTAAGTCTGATTTAATATTCCCTTTAAAGAATGGACCG
This sequence comes from Ursus arctos, assembly GCF_023065955.2. Lineage (NCBI taxonomy): Eukaryota > Metazoa > Chordata > Mammalia > Carnivora > Ursidae > Ursus > Ursus arctos. The sequence continues at coordinate 81,871,780 of NW_026623056.1, read as the reverse complement.
CAGTTGGTGTCTTCCCCAGCTGCCCACAGTCAAGCAGGCAACCTACTGACCCAGTTTTAACATAAATCAAACGTAACATTTTCATAAATCATAAAATTAGAATGTGTATGTTTTCTAACTTGCACAATGAGCTGAGATTTATTGGCTTATGGCTGTGTGCTTTGTTGTCCTGAAAATAGAATGTTTCCATGGAGCCCCAAGGCCATGAGAGCTGGTCCCCTTCTCGTGTGGGGACAGGAGGGTGGGGTGGCCTTTCCCCTCCACACGGGCCACCTGCATGGTCAAAGAGGAGTCCCTGGGACCAGCATGACACCTGCACCATCTGGGCACTTGTTAGAAAAGCAGACTCTCAGGCCTCACCCAGGTGAACCGAGATCTGCATTTTCCCAAGACATTGATCCCAAGGTTGATTCCTGTGCTTGGTCCAGGGTGGGGAGCTCTGTCCTGGCGAAGGCTCCCTGACCTGCTCTGCACCCTTCACCAGCTACCTTTTGCAGCCACCCAGTTAACCTCCTGGCCAGGCTTTGCTCTGGGAAGACCCAAACCTCTGGAGTGGCCTCCATTTTATTGATCTGCTCACCGAGATTTGTTAAAATTCTTGGAATGCCTTGGAAACAGTGGCTTCAATCCCTCTGACTTCTCCATTAGTGACATCAGACGGAGCAGAGCCTTCTGTCCTCACCGGGCTGTCTTGCTGGGTGTGGGGACGTCCTGCTGGAGAGTGTGGCCAGGGCAGGAGTTTTTGGTGGGGGCGGTGGGGGGGCTTGAGGTTGGAGCTCCTATTTTTAAATTAGAAAATACAGAAAACATAACATTCATCATCTCAACTTTTTCTAAGTGTACAGTATAGGAGAAACAGTTTACCTAGGGGTGCAACCAACCTGCAGAGTTTCATCTTGCAAAACCGAAACTCCCAACACATAAGACCGCAATGCTCGCTTTCCCCTCCCCCAACCCCTGGCCACCACCTTCTACTTTCTGTCTCTATGAACCTGACTACTCTGTATCCCTCACGTAAGTGGAATCACATAGCACTCGTCCTTTTGTGTCTGGCTTATTTCCCTTAGCGTCATGTCCTCAGCATTCATACACGTGATAGCACGTGTCAGACTTTCCTTCCTTTTTAAGGCTGAATAATATTCCGTTGTATGTACGAACCCCATTCTGTTTACCCAGTCATCCATCTGTGGACACGAGGGCTGCCTCCACCTTCTGGCTGTTGTGAGTCATGCTGCTGTGACGGAGTGTGGCTGTTATGCTGCCACAAACTAGACGGGAGATCTCCGACAAATCCCCGAACTTAGGCACCTGAGTTTCTAGTACATTAAAAATAAGAAACGCAGACCCGATGCTTTCAAGCATTTTTTTAAAAAAAAGATTTGTTTATTTATTTTAGAGAGAGTGAGAAAAAGAGAGAGAGGAGAAGGGCAAATGGAGAGGGAGAGAGAATCCAGCAGACTCTGTGCTGAGCACGGAGCCCGATGAGGGGCTCGATCTCATGACCCTGAGATCATGACCTGAGCTGAAACCATGAGTTGGATGCTTAACCGGCTGAGCCACCCAGGCACCTCTCAAGCATTCTTTTAAACTCTAGTTACTGGATACTAAATAAAATAAAATCTGCATCTGTTCGTAAAAAAGAAAGTTATATGTCTTCTAAAGATTTTCATGGTTTTTCCTAATGATATCACTCACTGTTCTTGAGCAGACTTCATTTTTTTTTAAAGCGATCTCTTCACCCAACGTGTGGCTCGGACTCAGGACCCCAAGATCAAGAGTTGCGTGCCCCACTGACTGAGCCAGTGAGGCGCCCCCAAGCAGACTTCGTTTTCAAATATCAGTAACGGCAGACCTTCTCAAACTGTTTTGAACAGCTTTATTGAGGTATCATTCCCTTACTGTGCAATTCACCACTTCAAGCGTATGATCCGAGGATTTTTAGTATATTTTCAGGGCTGTGGCATTATTACCACAGTCAATTTCAAAACACTTCTGTCACCCCCCAAAAACCTGTACCATCAGCATTCACCCCCCATTTCCCTCCAGACACCCCCCCCCCCCGTCTCTTTTCTTTCTGGACTTGCCTGTTCTGGACATTTCATATTAATATGATGATATAAGGCTGGTCTCCCTGAAGCATTCAAGGGGATCTTTAGGGAGTGGTGGTGATGATGTTTGATTAAGGTTTTGGAAAATGAGTAGAATTTCTTTTGGAAGCCAACATGTGCACGGAGGGGTGGGAAGCAACGTCTAGGTAGAGGTCTGGAGCACAAGGGTGAAGATACTCAGTGGGTTCATGGGGGAGGAGCGTCGAGGAGCATCTTGTGGCCACCTCAGTGTGAATGGGCACGGAAGGGCTGGAAGGGCAGGCTGCTTCCGGTTTGTGAACTATCTTAAAGCAAACGTTCGAAGCTTTATCCTGTACCCTCAGGATTTCAGCCTTTAATTCCGAGTACCCTTGCTCCTATTTGAGTCCGTCAGTGCACTCCCCTCCTAACCCTGACTCACCGTGAGTGGGAGTGGAGGTGGCAGATCCTGTAGAGTCCCTTCTAGAAGGTCCCAGGCTCTTCTGGTGGGAGACTTGGAAGTGTCAACGTTGAGGGCTTCAGAGCTTTTCTAAGCAGTAAATGATCAGGCAGGTCCTACAGGTTCACGGGGACATAGAAACAGGACGTTCGGAGACAGGCAGAAGGGAGTTGAACAGTGCCAGCCCCTCCAGGGTATAAAGTGTTCCCGGGCCCAGATTTCTGGGTGGAGAGGGCTGCCGTGAGCTGCCCTCTGCAGACAGGCACTGTCATGCCTTATTGCCTGGTAAGTAGGAGGGAGACTATGGACAAGACCGTCATGGCTCTAGGGCCCATTTCAACACACAACGTGAGATCTAGGATTCAATGGGATGATCAAGAATGGTCAAGAATGTCGTGCATGCAAGGTCCAGCCGCTCCTCTCTCAAGGCAGTCTGACCCTTGTGCTGTGTTTTGATGCATCACTGCCCAGGGCCATTTGCAGATTCATACCTTTATTCGTCCAACGTGACATTTGTTGCCTGCCCCTGGCCGGAGTCGGTGTGCATTCAGAGTCGGATGCATTCCCGCCCTCAGGTAGCTCCGTGTGTAATCAGAGAGCTAGCAGGGGTTTGCAGGCTTAGAATCTGAATGTCGGCAGACCTCACTGGCATGTGGAATCCGCGAAGTCACGTTGGTGTTGATAATTACAGCTCCCGTCCTTATTCCTCTGTGGGCCGGCGGTACTTGTGTTCGCCTGCAGTGTTTCCCTCAGAATTTCTGCACATTCTCCAAGAATGGGGTCAAGTGTCACCGAGGCTGGTTGCGGTTGGTCACAGCCAAGCCACCAGGAACTTGTCCTTCCTTTCTTGGCATCCCTCCATCTGTCAGCCCCATGCTGTACGAGCTGTTCGAAGGACTGTCTTGCTCAAATCTTTATGATGAGAACATCCAAGTCTGTGCCAAGAGGCAAGTTGCACACGGAAGTGCTGGAGAACGGCTGTCTGCCCCCCTGAGATGTTGTCATCTGGGAACCGAAGTGACAGTGTTGGGACTGGCCATGCCTCATGACACAGCTCCTTTAGGGGCTAGTCTAAGTAACATTCCCTATCCTATGATACCCATGCCATGAGAGAGCACCATGTACTCTGTGTTGGTACCCTATCAGTTTTCCTCATAGTACGTGTTAGCATCTGAAATGATCTTGTTTCTTTCGTAGTGGTGACCTTTTAATTGCACTCTTATGTGTGTTGACTTACTGACTCAGCAGCTTGTCCCGGGTTTTGAGGCTGGGCGGTCAGGCCCCAGAGGCCAGCTCCCAGCCACCATGTGTATGTTTATTTTGTCTCTGTCAACAAGAATTTCAACTCTGTGCAACTTGTCTGACAGTACCAACAACCTTCGCTTTTAGTGGGCTCGCAAAGGATGGTGACCACATGAGCAAGAGATCAGTGAGTGGTCAGGGAGAGCTCCTTGAGGCAGGGAGGCATGGGCTAATGAGTGCAGGGGGCGGGGGTTGCAGTGGAGGTGTGGGACATTTCTGGAACATTCGTGGATGGTGTGAACTCAAGCACAAAGGGATCACGTGCTTTGGGGTTGCCGGAGAGGGAAGTGAGAGAGACCAGCCTAGAGAGGTAGATAGATGGGCTTCTCCAAAAAAGTTGTTCCTGTTATGTGGAGAACTTCCAGCAGAGTCCTCTAAGTGTGATCGGGAAGCCAGCTTTGTCAGAATGTGGGGGTACTTGTTAAAAATACACCATTTATCGCATCAGCGTCTGGGGCCGGGGGCCTGGCGATCTGCATTCTAATGCCCTTGCCAGGAGAGTCTTCCGCACAACAATGCTGGGGAACCACTCCTCTGAGAAACAAGGAAACTGCTAGTAAGATCTTAAAATTAATTTTGTCTTTCAGTTTTTCTTCATAATCCCCTAGCCCTCACCCCAGCACCAAGTCCGAAATGGAGTTGTAAAGTAGCATAGACCCTTTCACACTCTTCCTGTGTTAGCTTGGGCTGCCGTAACGGAGATACCACAGGCAGGTGGTGGAAACAGTAGGCATTTATGCCTCACGTTTCTGGAAGCTCAAGGAGGAAGCCGAAGGTACAGCTGATTTAGTTCCCGGTGAGAGCCTCCTTCCCAGTTCACAGAGGGACATCTTCTGGTGTATGTGCATACGGCAGAGAGAGAGAGAGAGAGAGATCATCTCTTTCTTGTCTTGTCTCATAAGAGCACTGGTCCGATTCCTGAGGGCTCCACCCTCACGACCTGATCACCTTCCTAAAGCCCCGTCTCCAAATGCTGTCATATTGGGTGTAAGGGGTTTCAACATAGGCGTTTTAGGTGAGGGCACATTCAGTCTGTGGCAATCCTTTGTGTGTTTATCTTCGTGTGTCTTGACTTTGGGACTTTTGCTTGTAGGTTACAGTTGTTTTCTAGGGCTCCTGTAACAAATCGCCATCAACTTGGTTTAAAGCAACCGAAGTTTATTCTGTCTCATTTCTGGAGGTCCGAAGTCCAAAATCAAGGTGTTGGCAGGTTCATACTCCTTCTGAAGGCTCTAGGGAAGATTTTAGCTGCTAGTGGCTCCTGGTAATTTCTGGCATTCTTTGTCTTGTGGATGCAACACCCAGTTTGTGCCTGTGTTCACATGACGACCTTCTCTGTGTGTCCTCTCTTCTTCTTCTAATGCACCAGCCATTGGATTCAGGGCTTGTCCTAATCCATTGTGAACTCCTCTTAATTATAGCTGCAAAGACCCTATTTCCAAGTAGGGTCCCTTCTGAAGTTACATGGGTACAACTGGGTAGACATGAATTTTAGGGGGACAGTATTTGACCCACTACCTGTAAGGTTTGGTTCTGAAGACAGTTCTACTTTGTTGAATAAAGATTTAAGAAGTACATACTTGCTCAAAGGGACCTCCACCAATAACACTAACAACAACAAAGCAGCAAGTCAGGTGGCCATTTCAATTCCAAATTTCAATTCCAAATTCGTGAATTGTTTTGGACAATCTTGCATGCTTTCCTGAGAACCTATAATGAATTCATTCATCTTCAGAGTCTTCAGGGAGACTAGTTGATTGCCTACGAATTGCTGGAAAATTCTTTCATGGATATCCCTTAAGTCAGCTTCCCTGAAATAGTCAGCTGATTCTTTATGCTCAATTTCTGGAGATTTTTTTGGAGCCCATATTCACTGGCATCCAGAAGGGGTGTCAAGAAGGTGGGAGGCTCTGGCCATAGGTCCCTTCCACAGGCCGAGTGGCTGATACGACCATCCTGGGCTGTGCATGTTGGCTCTGAGGAGTTTTCTTGCTTTCCAATCCTGTTTTCTGTACCGTGACATTTTCTTACGTGACAGAATCCGGAGTGTGCTTCTAATCCAGTTGCTAATGCAGTTCTAATCCATTTGCCAGGTTCTCAGGGAGCTGAGGCTCTCCTGAAGATACTTTTCCTGAAGTTACCCTCTCTTAAATTGCATAGTAGTTTCTTAGAAGGATGTAACGTGGTTAATATAGCTGAATCTTCTGGCTCGGCATTCAGTTTTCCAGTTTTTGTTTTACTAATTGTGGGGCTTTATGAACTCATTACATATAAGTCTTCGCATCTTTTATTATATCTTTAGGTATAAACCTTTGTATCTTTTATTTTGTCTTTAGCTCTATCCATGAAGGGTCAAGATCTTGGGGAGGGTGACATTTAGCTCAAGGTGGGTTTTCTGTTTGAATACATGTTTCAGATGGTACGTCAATATGCAAGATGTGGGGCGTCTGGGGGGCTCAGTCAGTTAAGCATCTGACTCTTGATTTTGGCTCAGGCCATGATCTCAGGGTCGTGAGATTGAGAGCTGGGTGTGGAGACTGCTTGAGATTCTCTCTCTCCTTCTCCCTCTGTCCCTCCCCAACCCTGCACGCTCTCACACTGTCTCTGTCTCTAAAATACATATATGCAAGATGTGTCACCATCCTGCTTCTAATCACGACTGTTTAATGATAACACATCTTTTGCTTATTGGTACCAGTGAATGTTTCAATGATTTTACTTTGCTTTAAATAAAATTTCTCATGCATTCACGGACAGGTTAAGAGAATTAACAGTAATAACCCCAAGAAAAACGCCCGACTGTTGAGTGGCATCCTTGTATTGCGAGTTTTCTTGCATGGTCTAATTTCATTGCCACTGTATAGAAGAGGAGGGAGGTGGCTAGAGGTGTTCCGTGACATGGCCAAGGTCTCACATGCGGTGGGGCTGAGCTCTTTCCAGAACGGAAAGCTGTTGCCCAGGACGCTGTGGGGACTGGCCAGTGCGGCCGTGCCTGGCCCTATGTGGGGAAGGAGGAGCGCCGAGAGTGGTTTGCTCGAACCTTCAGCCTGTGATTACCAAGATAGAATGCTCCGTGGGCAGCTGGGGGGCCTGGGACAGAGCTAGGCTTCAAAGCCACCTGAGTGTGTAACTTTCACCCTCCTCCCTTCCCATCAGATGCAGTTAGAGAAAGGACAGTTCCATGAGGCCTCGCCACCCAGCTGGCTCTGAAGGGCCGTCTTTGAGGCCGAGTTCTGTGCAAAGGCCTGAGCCGTGGGTGTCAGCGGGCCGCCTTTCTTCTCTGGAGGTGTGTTTTCCTCTGCATTTCCAGCAGGGCTCCCAGGAGAAGGTGGTTTCTCAGTTTCCTTTTCATTTGGGGTGACCCCTCTGACTTGTTTAAAGCTGGGCTAAGCTTGCTGCTCAGTGTTCTGATCATAGCTTCTGTGCGGTGGTTCTGAAAGCTGCAGAGGCCTCGCCTTTCATCTGGAGTCTGCTGCTCTCCCTCACTGGGCCCTGTGGCCTTGCTTTTGTCCGGAGCTGCTGGAGTGAGAGAGGGGGACACCCAGGGGTGCCCTCACATCCATTTTGGTGGCTGGTGTATGCACCTGACTCAATATGGCAGCTGTTTGGTGTGTGTTCGGAAGCTGCAGAGCCTTCTCCTCTGGACTACTGCCCCGGCCCCTGCATCAGTCCTTTTGCTTCATTCATTCATTCATACATTCATTCATTCATTCATTATTTTGTGAGAAAGAGAGAGAGAGCGCATAACAAGGGGGAGGGGCAGAGATACAAGGAGAAGCAGACTCCCTGCTGAGCAGGGAGCCAATTCGGGTCTCGATCCCAGGACCCCAAGATCATGACCTGAGCTGAAGGCAGATGCTTCACCGACTGAGCCACCCAGGTGCCCCATCGGTCCTTCTGCATTTGTCTTGCCCTCTTACCATCTGTCTTAAGCTGGTAGCCAGAGGGCACCTTTTAGGTCAGTGTCACTCTGTGCAGAACCTTCCTTTGCTTTTCAGCCGCCCTCCATAAAGACCAAGGTACTCACGGTGGTTTCCAGGCGGACAGGCACGGCCCTTCTGCTCTGCCCCTCTCCCCCTTGCTCACTGTGCTCCGCCTGTCGCTCAGACACATGGGGCAAACGCCTGCTCCACAGCCTTCATGATGGCTGTCCTCCACCTGGAGCAGTCTTCTCTGGGGAGCCCCGTGGTGGGCCCCTCCACTCCTCCGGGTGTGGACTCTATCGTGTCTCTGTTTCAGTGAGACTGTCCCCAGTCATCCTGTTGAAAATCACCCTGAATACGTCCCCCACGTCCCTGACTCTGTAGAGAAAATGTGGCCTTGAGTGGTGGCCACGTCCCCAGCGACTGTACGTGTGAACGGACCTGCGGGTGTCTGGAACGCATGCATCTGCTCTCTGCTTGATGGCGGGAGCCTTCTTCTTGCAGAATCTCTAGTAGCACCATGTGTTTCATTCCTGTGACTTGTGGGATCCTGCTTGGCTCGTATGGAAAATAAATTTGATTCATCTGAGAGGCCACTACAAGGTGCCCTCCAATAGTCCCCCAGACGGCAATAGTGTCGGCAGATCTCTGCATCTCCAGCTGTGAGGCTGTCTGGCTGTTAAGTCTGTTGGTGGAATTTGACTCTCTAATTCGTAATGCGTTGTGAGACGTTTGTGCGAAGTAAATCCCCAGGTGTATCTTGGCTTGATGGGAAGTATTAGGTCTTGCAAACTGACAGGTTAGTACTCCTCGGTTCAGAGGCCTAGATTTCAGACAGAATGAGAACAGCTCTGTTGAATTTCAGGGCCAGGTTGACTGTTAGGGAAGTCCTTACTGTGCTCCACGCAGCTCTTTTCAGTTGGGTCTGATCCGCTTCCAAGGTGAAGAGGAGGGTCAGCTTGGACTCCCCACTCTTTCCCAGCATTTTAATTGAAAGTCCTCATTTCCCATTTCAGTATGTATCTGCTTATTGTTTACTGTGTTGGGTACTGGGGCTCTTGGGGATGATTCCTGCCTTCAGGGAGCTTATAATTGGCTGGAGTAGGTAGACACAGTCATCAATACTTAGATGATACAAAACTTGAATGTGCGTCAAAGTATAAGCAGAGCGGGGTGAAAGCCCTGAGCAGGGAGATCACTTTTGTCCAGACATGAAAGATCACTTGGCAGGATTCATAGCACTCGAGGCGCATCCTGCTGCATAAGCGGACTTTTAGCCAGAATTGGGCAGGGGCAGGACTCCATGGGGGTGGGGAGGGCGTGCAGGGATGGGTGAGCTAAATACGGGAGATGGCGGAGTATGAAAACGCAGGGCTCCATGGCAGAGGAGGAGGGGTCCCCTGGGGCCGGCGTGTAGGGTTTGGGAGGGGCCGTGTGGGAAGGAAAAGGGAAAGTGCAGTCGGGGTCATGTTGCAGAGACCTTTTTAAAGGAAGCACCAAAGAGCTTGAATTTCACTGGCAGAAGGTACATAACCACCGGAAGTCTGCCAGGAGGGGAGAACGAGATCCATGATGCGTCTGTCAGAGAAACCGTAGGGTAGCATCGGGAAGGCTGGTTGGTTGGTGGCCGTCTGGGTGACAGGGAGGCTTGTTAGGAGCTGGCTTCCATGACCGGGTTAGAGAGGCGCTTGAGCTGGGCGGTGGCCGAGAATCAGTCATGGCGGAGAAGGGTGGAAGAGGCTGTGTGAAGAAGGCGTTCGTCTGGCTTCTCGCCCCAAACAGAAAGGCCAGTTTTCTCCCAAACCACTCAGGAGCTCCGAAGACCAAAATCTCGGGGCATCCGGCTAGCTCAGTTGGTGGGGTGTACAACTCTTGATCTTGGGGTTGTGAGTTCAAGCCCCACTTTGGATGCAGAGATTACTTAAAAAAAAAAAATCTAAAAAAAAAAAAAAAGACCAAATTCTCTTCCCCAGCCAATGGAGTGGAGTTAAAACCAGAGGAGGCCATAGTAAGCCTGTCTTCACACCGTGTGGAGGGAGGAGAGGACAATCTTGGTGCCTGAGAAAAGCAGTGTGTTGATGTTAGTTGCACCGGGGACGTTGGCTGCCAGCATCACTAAGTGATCACCCACCTCCCTGACCCTGGATTGGAAATGGGAGGGAGAGAAGGGGCACCTGCTTCAAGTTTTTCCATGTGGGTGTACTGAATTGGAGAGAATATTCTGGATAGCTGTGGTTTCTAGAAAGTGACCTGTTAACTAACTCAGTAGATGTGCTTAGATTAGAACTTAGTTTTCATCTTCTGGAAGGAACACAAGCTTCAGTGACAGTCATGGATATTATTATTGGCGTTGTTAATAAGATAATATTATTGTAAGTTTGACCTCACTTTACTACACATTCCCAGTCTTGTGTTAAACATTTTATAAGTGTGTCTTATATAGAATTCTGTAAGGATTCTCTCTTTTTTGGGAGCCTGCAGGGTAAGAAGACCCTCTAAAATTCTTCTTCCCCCCATTTATTTTATACAGGGTGCTTTTTTGGGCTTTCATTTCAGTTTTACAGGTGGAAGGAGACACTCATTTTTGGAAGGATCACAGAGAACATTCCCCATCTCTCAGGGGTGCATCTTTTCTAGTGGCTTCCAGACCACCTGACCACAGAGGGCTGTCTCGGGGGCCATTGGCAGCAAGGCTCCTCAGAGTAATTGGCTGTTTCAAACCAGTGATTGCTTTCCTCTCCTCTTGTGGGCGGTGCGTGTCTGCCTGCACATTC